>NC_090937.1:1159274722-1159614365 GCF_040938575.1 Ambystoma mexicanum
ACTCCTGGAGCGGGCAAAGGAGTCTGTCCTGCCTGCGTTTGTAGTAATTGCCTAGCGAGGTCCTCCGTTCGCTCCTTGGATATTATCAGCTCTCTTCTCAAAGAGTTTGTTTCCTGACGAGCTGCATGTACCTCTGCTCTTAGTTCCCCAAGCAATCGGGCCAGTTGGTCTGTGTCCGAGGTTTCCATTGCGCCTGGGTAGGAGTTTTGTGGTGGGCTTCGCGTTCTGTAACGCTCACCTGATTCCCACGGAGGCGCTGGTCTAGGCAGGAAGGTGTCTGTGACTCGAAAGGTGATGTGCAGGACTCGATTGGCTTCTGGGGCTGAGCCTCTTCGCACTGTGTGTCGAACTCGAAGGGTGAGATTTCTGCAGGTGAAAGAATATATGGGGTTAAAGATCTGGGCAATTGAGTGTCCTTCTCTCTCTCTCTCTCTCTCTCTCTCTCTCTCTCTCTTCTAAGCTTCTCCGTAGAGCCCCCAGGTCAACGTGCTCACCTTAGATAGGTGAATGCTGGACTCTCCATCTGCGTCTGGTGCAGGGTGCCGTTGCCAGTTCCTTCACTGGGTGAAACGTAGGCCTCTTAACATCAGAGGATCGCAACCGCCGTTGTGTTAGAAGATGGAATGAAGAGAGCCAAAGCTGGAGCCAGAGCCTTGGAAAGAAGCGCTTGGAAATGCGTAAGTAAATGCAAGCGCTTTAACTGTCTCTTTCCTTCACAGCTGTGAGTTCGTGCTGAAGAGATGCTGGAAAACTCCGGAGTAGTTGCAGGCGCTCTATTGTGGCGAGCGCGATGGGCGTAAGTAAATACCTGTCTAATGTCTCTTCTTTTGTCTTTCAGATGCTGGGTTGCAGCGTTGAAAACATCCGGAATTCGCGGATTGCCGGTAAGTAATAACTATGCTTTTGTCTCCACAGGCGGAGGTGCAGCGTGAAGAAATGGTCGCTGCCGATGGACCAGGTAAGGAATGTGTTGCATGTGAAGTCGCCGTGCTAACCTGTTGTTTCTTGTCTTTTACAGGCGCTGCTGAAGACTGGATACTGGAATGGTAAGTATTGTTCTTGCAGGTACAGGATCGGAAGAAGAAAAGCTGGAACAGACTCGGTGAGCGTTCTGCTGCAGATGCAGAATAACGCGAAGCACGCTTCATCAATCGGGTGTGGTTTAAATAGCCTTGGAGTGATGAGGCGTCTTCCTCCACGGCCCCGCCTAGGTAAGAAAAGAGTTCCTGTTCCAGAAGAGTTCCAGTGTTGTATCCAGGGCGTGGAGCTTGCCCCACCCAGGTAAGAAAATAGTTCCGGCTTACAGAGGATTCCTATGTAGCTGGTAAGTAAGCAGCATGGTCTGCTGCAGGTAAGTCCACCCAAGCATCTTCACACATATTATGAGCCCGGCGCTTCCAGTGCCGGGACCGATGGCTTTGATGAGCGTGGTGCCACCGGCGCCAGGACAAGGTCCAAAAGGTCCCAGTGGGGACCGGCTGGTGCCTAGGCTTAGGATTAGGGGCCTGCTTCCAAGGACGTTGGGCTGGTCCTGGCTCCTTGGAAGCAGTGATCATGACAGTCTTTCCCGTCCTTGTCTACCAATTTCCGCAGGATTAATTTTAAGGTTATGTTGAATCTTTCTACCAAGTCATCGGTTTGGGGATGGTACACAGAGGTTTGTAAGGTGGTAATTGTTCTGACTTGATGGTCGTGTAGATAAAGAATACCTCCGTCCCCAAGTACCACACGAGTAAGAGCAAAAACACTACTCGAGCAATCTTTGAGGCCACCGGTGTAGAGTGTCGTCAGCCTGGAACCGGGAACGCCGGAAGAACCCCCTGACCACTGGCGATGAAGGGTTATGTTAAGCAGTGATAATTGACAACAATGGTAGGGACAGTAGTGACAATGTAACAGCAGTTTACCTATAGTGGGCAGGTGGGAAATTGTAGGCGTAGGCAGATAGTATGCTGATAGCAGCGGCAGGCTGAGGTGTTCTGATGGCACTCCAGGAGACACCTGAGTTAGGTGGAACAAGAACGTAATCCGTGATCAATCCAAAATAACAATCCGAGGGCAGGAGCCAAAAAACAGAACTGGAGACAGGAAAATCCGAGTACCAAGACCAGTATCCAAGTCAGTGGTCAAAAATCCAGGTGATCAGAGAGCACGTCAAAATCCAGGTAGGGAAATCCAAAAGACAGTCCAAGGAAACGTTCCGTGATCAAGGTAATACGTGAATAACAAGAGTAATCCAAGACGCCAAGCAGTTCTCCGTGAAGAAGCTGTGAAGCCATATTTCCGCGTTTGCTCGCCCTTTTTCAAATACAAGCGTGGTCATGTGATGCGGTCACGTGACCGCAGCTGCGTGTCACGTGGAATGCAACTCAGACAGGGATTGATGTTGCGGGCATCTTCCGGGCATGTGACGAGTGGGTTTCCATACACCCTTGTTTCGCCGCAGAGCGTGAAGGAGTCGCCATGGCAACCGCCACCGTGGAAAGGGGCACAAAGACATTGGTCCACCAGCCAGGAAACCTCTGCGGCTGTGCCGCTGCTGCTGTCGCTGCCGTTGGGAGTGCTGCTGCTGTCGCTGCCGTTGGGAGTGCATGTGAGAACTGGGAACAGTAGCAGATGAGTGATTGGACATGACAGAGAACATGACAGTAATATGGAGTCGCTCTTTGACTTCCACCATAAGCTTCCTCATAAAATTTGAACCCTGGTCGGTCAGTATTTCCTTGGGAAAGCCAACCCTGGAAAAATACGGAAGGAGTTGTTTAAGGATTTGCTGTGTGGTATTATTCCGCATGGGGAATGCCTCAGGGTATCTAGTGGCATAATCAACAATCACGAGGACGTATTTGTTACCTAGTGTAGCGGTTTCTAGAGGCCGAGTAATATTCCTCCCGATTCGCGAAAAAGGGACTTCTAAGATTGGCAAGGGATTCAGAGGGGCAGGTGGTGGGATGTGTGGGTTGGTTTTTTGACATATTTCACACATCTGGATAAATCTCTGTATATCGGCGTGGATACCTGGCCACTTAAACTTCCCACTGATGTGCGCTTGGGTTTTGGATAGTCCTAAATGGCCCCCTTCATTAGATGTCTCCCTCCTATATAACAAGCCCTGCTTCAGGAAGAAAAATGGGCTTCCTTTCTCTGCGCCTTTTTCTTTTCTGGAATAACCTGTAGGAAGGCTTCAGCAAAAGCGGGATCGTTTCGTTGGGCGAAGGCTAAATCGGGGTAGATGGAAGGCTCTTCTCCCTGCTTTTCTTTGATGTTAGAAGGGTTATCTGCTTCCCCAAAACCTAATGTACCGCATTCTGTTTCATCAGGCTCACTTTCTTTAAACTGAGAGAACAATGCCCTTTCCAAAATTCCCTGAGCAATTTGATAACCACAATGTACTTCAAACGGGATATCACCATGACTCTGTAAGAGAAACTTTATGTCTCAACGGAAGTCGGGTTCGATGTCACCTGCTGAAACGTCTATACCAACCTTCCATGCTAGGCTAGATTTTGAGGCTAACCTTATGCAACACCCTAGAGTGGGTATTAAAACCAAATCGGTAGGAATCATTCCTCTTTTCCCAGGGGAATGATGGCTTCCCTACTGCTACAAATATCGAAACAAAGATTATTTTGTGGCAACAGAGTGATTCGAAAACTCGAGGAATACGTGTTTGAAATTGTACGGTTCCCAAATTTGTTTCAATTGAGTCACATCCCACTCCTGACACCATATGTAAGGAACTCATGGTGGCAACAGTAAAGACAGAACACGCGATCACAGTTCAAGGGTGTTTATTAAACTGTATGAATGGGTGAGAAAAACCCCTAATCTAAACCTAAAGCTAAAATGGGAGCCTGCTACAACCATCAAATAATAATAAGGCAGTCCTAGTGGCATTGTGTCAAATAAAAAAGGCCTATACTAAAAAACCTATTGCCAATCCTTACCACAATTTTTTTTTTAAACCTTTATTTTGGTTTTTATAACATAATACAACTTCACACCCACATTAGGGTGGACTTTAAACTCTGCTCTGAATTCCCCTCCCCCCACACCCCCTCCGCCTCATCCACCCCTCAGTTCAGTGACCTCACTCGTACGTTCCGCACCATTCCAGTTCCTTGTCACATGTAGGTAGAGGTGTTAGATCTGAGTCCTCACTGAAGCGAATTCTCTGTTTCTGTAGCGGCTGCCGGGGAGGAAGGAGCCTCCTCTGCTTCATTCATCAAAAATAGTATCAGAGGGCCCCAGATATCCGGTGGACGGGCATGTAGGGGCAGAAGGTTAACTAAGTCTGTTTCTACATCTTGGCAGTAGAGGATGTCTTTACGCCAAGCAGCTATTGTCGGGATGGGGCCTCGGCTCCAGGCCATGGCAACTCTCCTACGGGCCAATGTCAGCAGAAGTCCTGCCAGTTTCCTTATTGGTGCGGAGAGCAGTTTTGTCATTCCAGGTAAGGCTGCTGTTTGGGTCACCTGTATCACTTCCCCTACAATTGCAGCCGTTGTCTCTAAGACTTGGTTCCAGAAAGGGGTTAGTTCGGGGCAGTCCCATGCGAGATGGACAAAGTCAGCTAAATGTATCCCACATCTTTCGCATTTTGCAGATGCTTCAGGGTGATGTTTGTTTGCTTTTGCTGGTGTGTAATAGGTTTGGTGAAGAAAGTTGAAGTGGATCAGTTTAAAGCGTGAGTTAAGAGCAATTTTTTGCGTCTGTTTCAGGATGTAGGTCCAATCTCCCTCTGGTATGGTAATGTGTAGGGACTTCTCCCATCTGAATTTTGCGCGACTGGTGTTAGGGGTTGTGTCGGTGATAATGGCTTTGTAGATTTGCGACACCAGTCTACCCTCGCCTTGTGCCTGTATTACATTGTGCAGCAGTTGCCAGGTTGGTGGCTGGCATGGGAAGTCGGGCAGGAGTGCTTGCAGGGTGTACCGGGTCCTGAAGTAGAGGAATACGTCGAGTGCGGTGTTACCGCCTTTCAGTTTTGCTTGTTGAGGAGTCATAAAGCCGTCCTCGGTGAAGAGGTCTCCTAGTGTCTCTATGTGTATCTTTTTGACCCATTGATGGAATACTTTCTCTGACGTCAGTGGAACCTCTGGTATGAACTTGACAGGCAGAAGGGGAGAGTATCGCGTTTGTACCCCGTATTTTTGGGCTAGCTTCTTCCAGATTTGTACGTCGAGAGCATCACATTCATGGTGGTGTTGGGGACAGGGGTCTGGCTAAAGATGACAGCAGTTAACAGGTTAGGTGTTGCCAGGCGCTCGTTCTACTTGCACATGAGGTCTGACTGCTTGAGTGGCATACCAGTGACTGAGGAACTGTGCCTGCGCCGCCCAAAAGTATTTCTCCAGGTCTGGGAGGGCTAGGCCTCCACTTGTTACCGGGAGCGTCAGTGTTGCATGTGCCACTCTAGCCGGTTTACCCGCCCATAGTAGCTTGAGGACCATGCTTTTCAATCTGTTCAAGAAGGTATGGGGTAGCAATATAGGAATGTTGGTGAAGAGGTATAGCAGTTTTGGTAGGATCACCATTTTGTCCAGGGAGGCTCTGCCCCAGAGAGATAGTGGTAGGGTCTTCCAACGTGCCACTTTGTCCTGTAGGGATTTGACCACCTCTTCGTAGTTGTCAAACACCTCCTGGTGGCTTAGTGACATTTGTATCCCCAGGTAACGAACTTTGGATGTTTTCCATGTGAGCTGGAAATCGTCTGCAAACGGCTTGGTGGACGGGGTCAGTGGGAATATGATGGATTTGGATTGGTTGATTTTTAATCCGGAGACCGCTCCGAATTTGATAACTTCCCTCATGATTGGGTTCAGATTGTCTTCGGGGTCGCGTATGAACAGTACTATGTCATCCGCATATAGGGATACAATGAGCTTGTGTGGTCCTATGATGATTCCCCTTTGTTGTCGTTGTACTCTTAGGTTGGAGGCTAGTGGTTCCATTACCAAGGCGAAGATCAACGCCGATAGCGGGCAGCCTTGTCTGGTGCCTCGTTGAAGCTCTATGGGGGCTGATTTTGCTGTGCCTACAATGATATTAGCTTGTGGCTTGGTATACAACAGAGATACGAGTTTGATGAAGCGGGCACCCAGTCCCATCCTGGTGAGTACAGCGAACAAGAACGGCCACTCCACCGAGTCAAAAGCCTTCTCGGCATCGAGAAGAACTGCGACTGCCTGTTGTGAGGGATCTAGTGCTTCAATGACGCCGAACAGTCTCCTGATTCCTTAGGTCGTGTTGCGGCCTGGTATGAAATCTGCTTGGTCTGCAAGCACCAGGGCGGGCATCAGTGGCATCAACCTGTTGGTGAGCACCTTTGCGAGTATTTGTTGTCGAGGTTGAGAAGGGAGATGGGACGGTAGGATGCACAGTCCTCTGGCGGCTTGCCGGGTTTGTGTAGAAGAACTACGTTGGCTTCACAGGAGGACTGGGGGAGGACCCCTTTTTCCAGTGCCTCGTTGTATACTTCCGCCAAGAGGGGAGCTAGGGTGTTTGCAAATGCGTTATAGAATTCACCTGTTAGGCCATCTGGGTCAGGTGCTTTGGAGCTAGGGAGGGTCTTGATGGCCTCTAGGATCTCTTCTTGTGTGATCAGTTCATTCAATGGTTCACGCAGGTGATTCTCGACCCAGTACAGCTCTGTGTCTTCTAGGTATTCCAGCGGGGTATTTGAGTCACTGTTATGTTTGGCGCTGTAGAGATCTTGGTAGAAGAGCCTGAATTCTTCCGTTATTTCCTCATCGGTGTGAACTATCGCACCCTGCCTGGTCCGAATACCCTCTATTGGAGGTAGCTTGTTATCGGCCCTGATTAGGTTTGCTAGTAGGGCGCCGGGCTTTTGGCCTTCACCATATTGTCTGACCTGACTGCTGCGATTCAAAAATTTGATTTCGTGCTCTGCTAAGGTGCTGAATTTCTGTAGTTCCTCTTTTATAGCTGCCGTTGTTCTTGGGTCGGCCGAGTTCGTGTTTTGCAGTTCTAGGTGTTTTAGCTTCTCTTCGCTGGTTGCCATCTCGCGCCTAATGAGTTTGAGGATCCCGTTTTCTTTGGCGAGGCAGTCCCCTCTAATAAAGAACTTCAGTGTTTCCCAGATTGTGCTGGTGGAAGGGACTGATCCTATGTTGGCTTCGAGAAACACTGTGATCTCCTCCCTCAGTTCGGAGGCAAATACCTCATCATGCATGGAGCCAGTTTTGAAGCGCCACCGTTGTAGTGGGGATTTAGGGTAGGCTGGGTTGAGACTGAGGATTATTGGGGAGTGATCAGAGAGAGTTCTTGGTTGTATGTGGCACGGGCCACTCTTCAATGGGCCATTCGCTGAGGTGAAAAGATAGTTGATCCTGGATCTTGTGTTGTGTACCGCGGAGTGAAAGGTGTAGTCCCGTAGCTCCCCATTGGCTGCCCTCCATGCGTCTTTCAGGTCGAATGCTCTGCAAATTTCTTTTATTTGACAGCAGGCCTTGGATAGGGGGTGTGGAGTGGACCGTGATCTGTCCCTCTCTGCGTCGAGCACTGTGTTCATGTCACCCCCCCAAATTATGGTTGCGGGGTCTTGTGAGGAAAGATGGGTTAATACCCAACCAAAGTTGTCGGGGCCGTCCACGTTTGGTGCATAGGAGTTGACGAGGGTTATTTCTTGGCCTGCTAAAATGCCTCTCACTAGGATGGCTCTCCCGTCGGTGTCTTTTGCAGTGTGGACAAGGCAGAAGCTGGTCCTCCTGTGTATAAGGATTGCGACTCCTCTGGAGTAGGATGAGTATGAGGAGAAGTATCTGTGGCAACCCTTACCACTAAGTTACAAAAAGAGTGTGGGATAATGTTCACCAGAGCAGAAAGAGGTGTTCACAAAATGATAAGTCAGGATGATTTGGCTGGAGTCTCCCAGGCGTTTTAAGCACGGGACAAGGCGGTACATCTGCACACAGCACACTCCCGGGCCTCTCCAGCACGAGGTTCACTATTCCATTCAGCGATACTGTCAGGCAACGTCCCTGGAAGTTGTGGCACGGTTGAAGATTCCAATGACCACGCTGTGTTGGAAATAGGATATTGGGTGTAGTCCTCACCCAATATTGCAGCTGTTTGTTTATCAACGCACCATTCCCTAGGAACGGTGCATTGTATCCGTCACTTCCTATGGTTACCCGCTACTGTGTCTCTATACACAGCTTCCTCTGTAGTTGTTGTTCTGAGCTACTTTCCTTCCTAGTGTTAGGGCTTTCTGTTTCCTGTTTGTTTACCCTGAGCTTGCTCTATGAATCATTATCTGTTCTCATTCTGTGTTTTTTCTTTAATAGTGTTTTTTCCATGTAGTGCTTCCTCTTTGCCCCTCATCTTTTAGTCTGTTCTATTTCTTCTAAGGTTTTCTGATCCACGTTCCGGGGCATCACTTGGTTTGCAGCTTGCCTTTCACAGCGTTTGCACTGTTTTCTCAATAGCTTCTTTCATCCTGTTTTCTGTGTCATTCTGTTCCCGGACCCACGTTCCGCGGTATCCTTGGGTTTCGCAGCCTTCGCGCTGCTTGTTTACTTTCCCTCTCAACCTCAGATTTTCTATTTCTTCCCTTTGCTTTCTTCATTCCACGTATTTCCTTGATTCTAATGTTCGTGCGGCATTCTTGCACACTTACCTCCATATCTGTTTACATACCACATAGATTCTATTTCCTGAGTTCCGGGTCACTTCTGTACGTGCTCTTTCTGTCTTCCTCCATTTACTGTTTCTCTGTACTCCGTATCCTGTCACTCAGCTTCCTGGCTCATTCTTCTCTTGATATATTATCTCTGCTCTAATACTCTGTCCTATTTTTTAGGTATTCGCTCCTTCCGAGCAGTTCTACTATTTTTTGTTAATTTATCTCCCTGTCTATCATATCCATGAGTGATTTCCACTTCGTCCAGTTCCCCCCTCTGGCTGCTGGTCCACACATAAGGCAACATGTCTGGACTAGCTGGTTCACTACTTTGTGCATCTATCTATTGGCTAAGATACTTCAGCAACATGCCACTACCCACAACATCCTTCCTCTTCTCTAGCCGCTGGTTTACTTCTGAAGATTCTACTGACCTACACTCCGTCAAGGACTATTCTACAAGGACCTACCAGGGTTTTTTGTGCCCACTGGCTTTTTCACTGGAATTTAGGGCTGGCTCCTCAGGGTTCCCCGCGACTTTGGACCCATACCGGTCAAGGTGGCCTCCGGTGGAACCCGACCCTACTTACACGAAAGGAAGGAGAACAAACTCAAGGAAAAGAAAAATCTGTAGGAGGAGGCAGACGGAAACCAGAGACAGTTCTTCAGAAGAACAAGGTGAGGAGGAAGTTTGGGAGGGTACCCCGCTGCATGACAGATACCTGGACCTTCAGGGGCCAAGTCTCTTTTCTACAAAGTCTCTTGCCTTAGAAGGCCTTCTGGACCAAAACAAAAGTTCCTTTGGTGATCTTGCACCTTGGGCGATTGTTCTTCGTTCCTTTGGATCTCCATCCACCGGGCTTGCATCCTTCTTGTAATGTGGGCCTCCCTCCCGCTGATTCACTACGGCCTATCACTCTTAATATCAATACAATGTTCTCGGGTGCATCATGCTTCACCCTGATTTGCGGGCATCCCTTAACCGGGTTGCCAATTTCACAGTTCACTTTGTTTTATCACGATGCAGGATTTACTTCTCTTAGCTTTTACCTTGGCATCCCTCTGTCAGATTCACACTTGTCTTGATTCACAATTTTCTCAGGAAGCAAGGGGGTTCCCTTCCCCTAGTTTTCTCTCGGCTATGGGTCAGAGACTTTTGATTGTACAAGGGATTTTACGTGGCCCTTGTAGGACCACTCTGACACCTCACGCCGCCCTCTCCTAGGGCCTTCTGGTACTTGTAGTTTCAACACAAAGGGCCAGTCAGAGTCCTTCGAATGAGCACTCCTGCGGCGCCTGACCGCTCTGCAGCTGGCCCTTCTCTGGGCTTTCCAAAAGTTCAAACACATACCAGTTCTTTGTTCACAAGTTCCTTGCATTCATATAATGGGCTTAACACTGTTCGGTTTGCTATCCGCTTTCTCATGACTCACTGGCTGTGCTGAACCCGTTGGCTTGGCTTGCCTCTGGAGTCAAAGACGGTACCACGGTAGCCAGCGTGCCTCCTCGCCTTCTTTATCAACGTGGGAGGCCCCTGTGTGCCATTGACACCTACCACACCACACGTCTGTACTCCCCGGTCTTGTGATTCCTTTATCGGAGGCTTTGCGGGTCTAAGTTGAAAAGGGCATGGGCAATTCCATCCTCCTCGTCCTTTCAGGTTTCACTGCTTTTCTCCTCTGCTTGAACTGCCGGTTCGGATAAGCTGTGCTCTCGTACGTTCGGCCTTGCTCATAGTGTGCTCTCATGGTCCAACTTTTATCCCTGTGGGGAAGGTAAAGGCCATCAGGTGTGTGTGATTGCTGTCAATTGCATGACTCTGCCTGACACTTGTGTTGAGACATGTCAGGTAAATGGCTCTGGTGTTAGTCCGTTGTTTGTCACAGTGTAAGAAAGTGTTTGTGTTGGAAAAGGGGGGGGCAAAGCTTCTAAATATCCTATGGAGTAGGATGGTGTAAAGGTGTTATAGGGAAGGGGGTACCGTGTCTCACCCATCGGTTTCCCACTTCCACTGCATGAAGACCCCTCATCCAGGTGATCCTCCCCCACTGGTCCACCCCCAGGAATTGGATCCAATAGCGATGGCCGTGTCCTGGCCACCTGGATGACAGATCTCCGGGGACCAGCGGGTGAGACACCTTCAGGTTTCACACAGTATCAAGTGGGATTTCTTGAACTTGAGGGAGAAGCCCAGTCCGTGGAGAGAGTGACAGGTGTAGCTGAGATGTTCCAGGACCTGTTTGGGGGAATTGGTCCTGATCAGCCAATCGTCCAGGTAGGGTTAGACATGAATCCCCCCTCTCCTGAGACTCGCTGCCACCACCGCCATCAATTTGGTGAAAACCCTCGGATGGATGTGAGCCCAAATGGCAGAACGCAAAACTGATAATGAGAATCGCCAGCGGCGAACCACGGGTACTGTCTGCGCTTATGAAAGTAAGTATCCTGAAGGTCCAATGATCCCATCCAACCATCCAGGCCTGAGGCTGGAGGGCCTGAAGGATCTGACAAAGATTAACCATCTTGAACTTGTCCTTCCTTAGGAATTTGTTTAAGTCTCTTGAGTCCAAAATGGGTCTCAATCCTCTGTCCCTTTTGGGAATTAGGAAGTACGGGGAGTACCAAGCCTTGTTCCTCTGTGCTACAGGTACTGGTTCTATAGAACCTCTCTCTAGCAGGGTCAAGATTTCCTGCATAAGGAACGGATCTGGAACTTTGAAAGAGCTGTTCCCCGGTGGATGACTCTGAGGCTTTTTTAGAAAGGGAAGGCAGTAACCCTGGCCAACTGTTTCCAATGCCCATTCATCTGAAGTAATGCCCCTCCATTCTTTCAGATGCAGTGAGAGTCTGCCTCCCACCAGGGCCTTGTGAACTAAGGCCTCAGAGAGGTTTTGAGGCGGCTGAAGCAGTGGCTGATGGATGGTAAGGTAGCTGCTGCCTGGGGGTCTTAGTACCTCTTCCCCATCCACCATGGGGGAATCTTTTTTGACCTCTTTGATTTGACAGTCCTCTCCCCCTTCCAACTGAGGAGTAAAAGCAAAAGGACCTACCCTCCAAGTTTTCCCGGTGGGGTGGATTTGTGGCTGTCTAACAGCAGCACCAAGGGATTTGGCTGCTGCTTTGGAGGCCTGCAGCTTCTCCAGGCTCTCGTCAGCCTTTCTACCAAATAAATGTGTGCCATCAAAGGGCATGTTAAGAAGTCTGGACTGCACATCTGGAGCAAAACCGAACTTTCTTAACCAAGCAAATCTGCACATTCCTGTACAAGCCGCCATTGACCTGCTGATACTGTTAGCAGTGCCGAGACCTGTCTGGAGGGATTTGCACATTGTGTCAATGCCATCCTTGACTAGACTTAAAAAACGGTCTCCTTCCTCTCCTTCGGGGATATGTTCAGCCGCCTTTCCTATACATTCCCAAAGTGTGAAAGTTAACCTGGCCAACGTGCACATCGTATTCACTGACTTTAGGGCCATACTCCCTGCAGAGAAAACTTTCTTGGCCAAAGCATTGTAACGCTTGTCATCTCTTTCTAGGGGAATAGTTGGGTAGTCATTTTGTTTTGACATGGACGTGGCAGTCTGTACTACCAAACTTTCAGGAGTCGGATGTTTCGTCAGATAACCAAGGTCACTACTGGATGCCCTGTATTTAGATGTTAGTTTTTTATTTACTGCTGAATTATCTCTGGCGTCTCCCAATTGGCATGTATCCGCCTTTGTAGAGCCACATGAAAGGGAAGAATAGTATCCTCCTGGGGTCCTTTATCCAGGATATCTGGAAAATCATCCTGCTCATTTATTGGTGTGGGTCTTTTCCACTCCATGTATTCAACTCCCCTGGGCATTAAATGTCTGTAAGAACCATCTGCATGGTCAGTAGGATCAGGTCTCCCAAATTCTAATTCTGGGAACATATCTAGTCCACATGCATTTTGCAGTGACTCCTGTCGATTTTTGATCCTTGATTCCTCAGAGATCAAGGGTTCAGGGACCCGAGGTGTTCCATATTGTAGGCCAAAGGGACATGAATCATTAGAGGAATGTTCTACATCCTCATAAATAGAAGAAGTTGATTTAAAAAAATCTGTTCTTGGTAGTGGTGTGTATGATTTTTTAGTAATCCTCAATGGCGTCACCGAGATTTTCGACACCGTTGACATCAATAGTTTGGACGCTTGCGGCGTCAAGGACTTTTTAGGGCTGACTAGGAGTCTTTCGGCATCGATGGTGTCAATGACATCTTCCTTAAAGGAAATTTGGCTCGACTCAAGGGATCCTTCGCCCACTCTCGAGGAGTTTTTTCATTGCCTCCAGTGCTCGAGGGCGCACAGGTTTTGCCCTTATCTTTTTTCTTGTTGAGTTTTCGACCTGGGCATGGCTTTCATGAGTCTTCGAGGGGGTCAAGGCCGCATTCTTGAATACCTTCATCATTTTTACTCTGAAATGTTCCAACTCAGTCGGAGAGGCTGATTTCATCGGGCACTTGACCCGTTCTGGAGAGGAACTCGACGACAACAAAGACGGCCGGCGACCTATGGTGCCTTTTCTTTGAACGCCGCAAAGATGATGAGTGGTGAGAGCCACTGCGTGTTCGTGATCATTTTGTCTTCTTTCAACAAGGAGAAATATTTCTCGATTCGTCTGAATATTGTTTTTTAGACGTGTCGTGGATGGGGATTTAGACCTACCTGCTGCTAGTTTTCCTCCTCACACGACAGGAACCCTCTGCTGGAAAACATTTCCGAAGCAGCTGAAGCTGGATATGGAAATATCATAAGATGAGGAATACGTGGGAGGACCCAATCCATTTGCAAGGAACTGGTAATAACCCATAAAGGACTGATGGATGTTGGATTCACCACAAAAGGGAAATGGGGGATATCGTATCTCATCCAAGGGTTCTTCATCCCCACTCCCCAAGTCTCCTCCACCCAGGTGATCCTCCCTCGCATATGAACCCCCAGGGTCAGGATCCAATAGCGACAGCCTTTCCCTGGTCACCTCGGAGGAGGATATATTGGGGAAAGAAGTGAGGATGCCCTCAGATTCCTCACAGTGCCCTGAGAGGAAGGTGTTGCACTTCTTGCAAAGAATCAAAGGGCAGCAGCCTAGCTATTATCACACATGGCAACTGTAGAGACAGCCCAGACACTAATACACTTCAGTCTTGTCATAGCTGGGCCCTAATCAAAGAGCCAACACTTGTGTGATATCAGATTGCCGTGGCTGTATAATTATGGGATCCTAGCAGTCACCATATCACACTGTGCATGTCTTATATTTACACATGTACTTGCCACCAGACTGACTAGTTTATATCATTATTATAATTTAGATCACAGGTGCAGAAAATCAAAATGCTTTGTTCCAGCAGCTGTCAAGAATGTACACGTGACATCTGAACCTGCCCTGTGCCACCTCTGGATTGGTGCTGAGGGTGCTGATAGGCAGTCTCCGAACATGCACAGGTGTGCACTATAATTTCAGCATGGAGCATTTATGTAAGAGGGGACAACATAGCAGACCTTCTTTTCAGAAACAGGATTACAAATCAAAAAAAGCTTGGGCTGTCTCTCCTTCAGAATCCCTACGAGAGGGAACCCAATTGCAAGCTGAGAAGAAGGGTGCAGGAAACCCTCAAGACCGCCCTGAGACTGTCAGGGACCAAAGGGTGTGGGAACCATTTTAGATCCAGAATTCTGCTCTATCATATGAAAAGGCTCACTTATATTTTTCTCTGATTTATCCGCTAATGTCTGTCTGTTATTAATGGGGTCCTCCTAAATCCCTCATGCCACCTCTGGGGTAGGATCGGCTCTGGCATACACCATGGTTACTTTGGGCACTGTGTGTTAGGTTTGCAAAAATGAAGACATTTAGTTCAATTCACATGTTTGTCTTGGCCTTTTTATTGATTCCTATCCTCATGACCAGTGGTGTTGGAAGTGTAATCAATAGGCTTAAAGGATAAGCTAACAGAGACAGCTCGAGAACCCTTGTACTGACTACCCACCTCCACCCTGAACAGATATTCTGGGGCGTCCTTCAGGTCTGGGGTATGTGAATCTGCTACCAACTGAGCCACCTACAACTATCCTTTTGGTTTTCCTGTCCGCATCAGCAGTTCATACAATCACTTTGGCTGGGAATGCTTGTGCCAACCAGCCTACAGTACATAACCCTAGGGAGATTGAGCACCAGCCCGCAGCAATGGTCATCCATAAAGGAGCACGAAGGTGTTCAGAAGATGACCACCATCCTTAACAAACTGGTGGCCAGACAATTGGCCATATTAGGGAAAGTTAATTCTAGCCACTGATGTCCCCAGTGTCAATGTTATGATATGGTATGATATGATATGGCATTTATAACGCGCCTGTACACAAGTGTTTCAAGGCGCAACGAGGCAAGGTAGGGGAACAGGGGGAAGACAGACAAACAATCCTACTAGGCCAGGTGTCATTCAGATTGCGCAAGTGCATGAAGTATTCCCCAGATGATGACTCAGACTTTCTTCAACAACTGAGAAACTAGTGAATGCTGCCAAGTAGAAAAGACCATTAGGCCTTACTATGTTGCTGCTACCTCCATTGACTGGAGAGCTACAGGCCACATATCAAGTCCCAAAAGCAGATGGGCAAACAGACTATGATACTCTGATAAAGGACATCCGAGAGACGCTACGATGAAACACAGAATACCGATGGCAGCAATTATAAAAAAATCAGGTTGCTTCCCCAAGAAACTCCTCAATAGATTTCATACCGCATCAGATTCCAGGTGAAGAAAAAGATGGGGGAAAACACCATAAGAAGTCACAGAAGAGATTGTTTTGGAGCAATTTTTAAACTCCCTGCCCTCCTATCTACAGAGGCAGTTCTGACATCTGTGCCAACTGACCCTGAAACTGGCCATTGTAAGGGGTCAATAATGCGGGGCATACAACTGCTCTTAGATTTAGTCAAATATGCCATTTTTTTTAAAGAGGTTATATGAAAACAAAGCCTTGCTTGCCCTACTCTCTTATGGAATTCCCTACCTAGTCGAAAGGCTAAGGGGACATTCTCTAGCATGGGACAACTGGCCCTCACACTAAACCAACATATAAAGAAAATACATAACAACACAATATAATAAACAATATTAACATAATATCTGAATGGCCTTCTCCTATCCTGGATAAGATCCCTTCCCTAGGATTCAAAGTTAATTCAAAATGTTCATCAAATGAAAAGAATGGTTTTGAACCAGCTCTGGATAGTTCCAAATCGAAGAAAAATGTCATCTAACAAAAATCCACTGGTAGCAAATCTCTGGTCTGGGTGAAAGTGTCACTTCCAACCTTAAGAAAAGAAATAGCACCAATGGTCATCCTGGTTTTGATAAATTGTCTCTTCTTCCCGATAACTTGCCACTGTTCAAAAGAATGTGTATTTTTCCCCAATGTCAATAATATACACTTCTTTAGGACTTCTTTCGTTCAACTTTAGTTACAACAGTACATTGGTATATTTGTCAGGATGCTTTCTCTGTGCTGCTGCTTCGATTTCAACAACTCCACTTCTACTGTTGGTACTATGAGAACAGTCACCTTTGTCCCACAGCACGTTACTGGGTTCAGACCACTTCAATGCGACATCTGCTGACAGCTTAATATACCACCAAAGCTTCAGTATTACTACTACAGCTCAGTACTATGAATTGTTAGACAGGCTTCAACAAGATACACTTCAGCCTCTTCAGGTAGGCAAGGCACACTTCCTTTTAATGACTTTCTCAAAAGGGACAGCCTTGACTCCCAAGATGCCTGCCGGCGTGAGAGGACGCGCGTGAGGTCTCTGCCAGCCGGGCCAACAGATAAAGCACATTAAAAAGCATCCGGTTGCCGTTAAGGAAGAAAGAAATGACTCACATGTGCCCCCGGTGGGTTGATCCTCCTCCGGATGTCGGGCCACTAGCAGAGAGCGGACCAGCCGAGGAGGTGCGCAGAGGGAAGCGGCACGGGCCTCACAGCCAGGGGCTCGCGCGGTGCAGCCCTCCGGGGAAGAGCGGGCGGTGAGCGTTCGCCACGCAGGGGGCTGCGGCAGCGACATTAGGAGCGGAGGCCTTTCCAGCCGCTTGAGACTGAAGGTCTTGTTGCTGTGGTGACAGGCACTGGTGCAGCGCCCCCCCTCTCCCTCCCTTGTCGTCGGGATCCAGAGGGCGCCCCCCCGGGGTGCGGGCTGCAGCGGAGCCATGGGGAAGTACTTCTGGGTGGACCCGTGCGGTGACCTGGAGCGGCTGGAGCAGGTGCAGCTCCATCCCGGGGCTGGAGCAGAAGAGACTCCCACACAGCAACAGGCGAGCACGAGAGGAAGGTTAGTGGCAGGCGGCGCTGCGGAGAGAGAGCGAATCCACCAGCCAGCCATGGAGTGAGATAGGCCTGTAAGGAGGGCGCACACTGAAGGTTGCAAAGCGTGCAGCTCAAGCGCGTGGCTCCTGGCCCTCCCAGGTTGGAAGAGAGTATACCGGCCATCCAGAGCAGTGGGGGCCTGGGTGGGTGGAGAGACTAGAAGAGGAATGCACCAACGTGTGCCACATTGAGACATCAAGAGCTCCTTTGCGGGGGGCGGCGGAGACGACAGCCCCCCACTCTGTGCACCAGCGACAAGAGCACCGCCGGACCCTTGAAGTGCAAATAAGGCGGCGCTCCCCCTCCTCCACTACCGGAACGGTCAGCGCCATGTACCGCAGAAGGCAGGTTGAAGATGTGGCTGGGAAGCCAAGGGAACCTCTTAACCTCAGACTGCGACCCATTGGAGGGGGGGTGGGACGCCCTCATCCAGGTGAAGGAGTGAGCAGCTAGCTAGTACAACGATATACCGCAATATATGGGCAAATGTATGTGTAGTACATCGCTGAGCATCCTGAAAACATTATAAGTAGACCCCGGGAGGCGGGGGTGACGATTTTGCACTCACCCTGACCAAAGTAAGATATTTGCCGCAGCGTCAATGTCTAAGTCGAGAGCGAGGCCGCCAAATCTGACCAAATCTCCACCACAAAGGAAGCAACACAAAAGCTTGAAGCAGCTTTGGGGCACAGAGGAAGCGGGCACTCCAAGCAGGAAAAAACAAGATCCGCACGACAGTAGCAGGCAAGAGATGGGGGACGATGCCATGACCAAACAGGATATGCAGTCCTGCTTCAAAGAGCTGCAGGACCAGTTTCTAGCGTCCATACAAGAACAATTCCAGAAGCTGAGAGAGGATATGAGGCAATCGGTGCAGGAGGTGAAGGTGGATCTGGCGAAAGTTGAGGAAAGAACTGATACATTGGAGTAGACGGTCCAGCAGTTGGAAGAGGAAGCCAAGAAATCAGATGAGACTCTGGATCAGCTGGCGAGGGCAACGACCAGTCTCGAACTTCAATGTGAAGATCTTGAAAATAGATCTCGACGGTCGAACATACGCATAAAAAATTTGCCAGAATCCATTGAGGACAAGGAACTGCGGGCAACAGTCACTCGGCTCTTCACGGATGTACTGGCCGATGATACCGAACCCCAAATAGGAATAGACCGAATCCACAGGGTGGGACCAAAACGCTCGCCAGAAACGGGGACCAGACCCACAGATGTCCTGGTGGCTCTGTCGAATTACGCCCAAAAGGAGCAAATACTGAGGAGGGCAAGATTCGCTACCAGAACCACAGTCAATGGCCACAAAGTCCAGTTATATCAAGATCTGGCCCAAGTGACTCTTGAAAAGGAGACAAATGGGTCCAGTGGTCCGACATATCATCGCCAGACAGGTCAAATATAAATGGACCTTTCCATTTGGACTATTGTTTACATGGGAGTGGGTCCAACGACGAATAGTACGTTGCGAGGAGGGGAGCAGCTTTTGGGCATACCGCAGGAATGTGAGGAGGAGCCACGAAGAATGAGGGAGAATTTAACGGGGCCAAAGACTCGGGCGGCTGGAAGCACGTTGAAAAGAAGAATAGGGGAAGGAAGAGACAACGAGTATAACTTCCCTGCGGCACCTGCGGCACCTCAGGCACGTCAAGTCGGAGTAGCAGGAGGAAGCGATAATCGGCACGGCAAGAGGAAGAGTGAAGAAGTAGATGGAAACCGGATGGCAACCACATTGACGAGGCCCGGGCAGGTCAGAAGTTACCCATGGAGAGAGTTAGAGTGGGATTTAGGACTCCCCACACTCATTGCCTGAGGAATGAAGGGGGCATGGAGCAAGGGGCGTGGCACGCTCCGATGCGATTAGTTGCCAGGCGCCCACTCAGGTGGGAAGGGAGGGTCGAGGGGGGATATAGGGGGGATGGAGTGGGGGGGAACGACCCTGAGGGCAGCATGGTTTTGAACTGGCAGTTCGAGTTACTTTGGGCGGCACCTACAATAATGGACATCACATGGATGGAATCAACGTAAGAAGGATCAAGATCCTGACACAGAATGTTAGGGGGATGAACACCCGAATCAAGCGTAAGAAGCTTGAGAGAAAAGCATGGAGGGAGGGTGCAAAGATTCTAATGTATCAAGATAGCCACATCCGGAAAAAGGACAAAGCCAAGATCAGGATCAGAGGCGCGTCACAGATCTACCAACTGAATTCAGGAGAAAAAAGAGCCGGGTTCCTCAGAGCTCTGCAGGACTGCCTAGGGGCAAAAGTCTAAAATGCCCTAGCGGACAAAAAAGGGTGGTTCCTGTTTCTGAATGTGCAAATAGAGGGCACAAAACTTACTCTGGCGTCGGTGTACGCGCCCAATACAGGCCAAACCAGCTTCCTGCGGGAATCCCTTGCAGCACTGGAAAATTTTGCGGAAGGCAAGATTATAATGGGAGGGGACCTGAACATGGCCTGGAATCCAGCGCAGGATAGAACCCCAGGGGCAAGATCGTATACGTACTCCCCGTCCAAAGCTTTGAGGCCAATGATAGACGCATTAGCTCTGCATGAGGTTTGGCGCTCCAAGAGGGGGGGATGCACACGGATTCACTCATTATTCACATGTCCACAACTCTGGTCCTCCACAAGTGCGTTAGGGGAAATAGAGGATATCAATGTGGGCCCGATTATATTGTCCGATCACGCCCCAATCATAGTATCGCTGAAAATTAGAAATCAGAAGAGAAAACTGTGGGCGTGGAAGTTCCCAAGAGAAATCTTGCAAGATCACTTAATGGTAGACACAGTCAGAGAAAAAAATAGAACTATACTTCGTGGAAATTGACACAGGCGAGACGGGAAAAGCGGTGGTGTGGGGCGCCTTTAAGACAGTAATGTGGGGGGAATTGATAGTGTTAAAAACGTTTGAGAATAAACAACGAACGAAGTGGGAAGAGGACATAGAGACACCCAAACAGAGCTGGTGGCCCACCCAACTAGGAAGCTAAAGACGACCCTGAAAATTCTGCAAAAGCAGCATGCACTGATACAAAACAGGAAAGCGGAGATGGTGCTCCTGAAAGTGAAGCAGAGATACTATGTTAGTGCTAACAAAGCGGACAAACTGCTGTCCAGAAAGCTCAAGGACAGAACACGCAGGATTACCATCGCCCAGCTTGTGGATGAAAATGGGTGCATGCAGTCGACCAGTGAGGAAATGGGAGGCATAATGGCGAGATACTACCAAACACTATACAAGTCATAAAACCCAGAAAAGCCAGCGCATGAGGGGTTCCTGAGCGAGATAACTCTCCCCCAGATCCCAAAGGCGGACAGAGACCTCCTGTACAGGGAGATTGAACTAGAATAGGTTGTCTATGCGATCAAAAAGCTGCCAAAAGATAAAGCGCCGGGCCCATATGGGGAAACCGACTCATTTTACAAAAGATTCCAGGGCCTGCTGGCCCCCAAACTAGTGGATCTCTTTGATAGCTTCAGAGAAACAGGGGTGACAACTAACTCAATGAATGAAGCTAAACTGGTGGTGTTTCCTAAGCCAGGGAAGGACCCGGTCCACCCAGGGTCTTATCGACCAATTGCGTTGATGAATCTCGATGCCAAACTGTTCACCAAATTTCTGGCGGATAGGCTATCCAGGCTAATACCACTCCTGGTGGACACGGACCATTCGGGCTTTCTCCCCAGGAGACAGACAGCCGACAACACCCGTCGAGCGTGTCATATCATAGAGAAAGTCGAACACACATACAACGGCGATCCTGGTCTCAGTCGATGCGGAAAAGGCGTTCGACAGAGTCGAATGGCCGCAACTTTTTTCCACAATGCAACGAATGGGATTTGGATGCCAATTTTTGAACATGATAAAAGCCAACTAGATGGCATGCAGTCCCCTAACGAGGTGGCTCCAATCTAAAGCGATCAGATACAGGTGGGGCCATCCATTTTCACTCTCGTTTGAGGTTGAAGGATACAAGTACTCCCTAGTTACAGAGGACGATATTCACAGAGTATCTGGCAAACTTCTAGGAGATTTCTCCCCTGGGACTGGGAGAGAAAGCGGAGAAAAGGCTGTGGTTGAGCCTCGTGATTCCACTGGTCTTGCAGAAAGGCGCCGTGTTCGAGGCCATAGAAAGTTTAGAAGAGTTGCACCGGCCTCCCCGGAGCCGTCTGCTACCTGACTGGATATGACGTTTGCTTTGCCCTGAGGGGAGTGGAAGAGGGGCGCTGAACAGGGGACTCCTCCTGAGTTGTCAATGTTTTTTACGGGTCTTGCTGGAGGGGGGGTGATAGTTGTCTTAGGTTTCTGTGTTTGGGGGGGGCTCAGAAGGTTGTGGGGTTTTGTGTTGTTTACCGCTCTGGTGGAGGCGGCCTTTGGTGGCCTGGTCGTGCGGCTAGTTCAATGTAACAAGGAATCCAGGTGCTCGGGAAAGTGGGGGAAGGGGGGGAGGAAGGGTTTTTTTCTTGTGGGGGAAAGCTATTTCTACCTCTATCAACCGATTGGAGGCTCTAGTCGTTGGGGTGGTATTTTTGATGGGAGACCATGGGGGATTCCGTAAGGAGAGGTCCCTTAGAGGAGCTTGTGTTCCTGGGGGTTCAGGGCTTGAACTGTGCACTCCCAATGGATGATCATAGTTATGCGCTGACGTTAGGCTCTCTGAATGCATGGGATCTCAATTCTCCTTATAAGATGTCCCTAGCTGTGAAGGAGTTTAAGAGATTGAAGCTGGATTTTCTTTTTCTTCAAGAAACTCACTGGGTGAGGGGTGGAGAGCCGTCTCTGAAGGCTAACTCCATACAAAAAGTTTTTCATGCGTCGTACCAGACTAAGAAGAGAGGGGTGGCGATAGTGGTTTCCTCGAATGTGCACTTTGCCCGAAAGCCCAATGTAGGGACCCAGAGGGACGTTACATTCTGGTCAAGGGTGAGATTAGGGCGTCCAAGGTGACCCTGGCCTCCATATACGCTCCTAATGAGGCCCAGCATCGCTTCTGGTCAGAGGTAAAACTCAAAATGATAACATTTTCTGAAGGGGCTCTCGCGGAGGGGGGAGATTTTAATATGGTTCTTGATCTAATTCAGGATAGGAAGTCTGACCGCGTCGGGGTGGACTCTCGAGTGCAGAGGCGGTTGGCTGCTTCCTTCCAGACCACTAATGAAGAGCTAGGGCTCATAGATTCCCATGCGGTACAGGAGGGTCAGGACCCCCTATATACCTTCTTTTCTGGAACCCATTCGTCATTTTCTAGAATTGATTATATTTTAGTTGACAAATCACTCTATGAAATGATCTCTGAAGGAAAGGTGGAAGTGGCTCCTTGGTCTGACCATGATCTAGTGAAGGTTCAGTTGGGAATCTCACTGAGGGTGACAGGGCCTGGGAGGTGGTCTTGTAATGATCTCTTGTTACAGTATAAGGAGCTGGCCCAATCCATTCTAGATTCCATAAAATAATTCTTTGTAATCAATGACAATGGGCAAGTGGGAGTGGACTGGGTCTGGGAAGCTTTCAAAGCCACAATCCGGGGTGTCCTCATAGGGTTGGGGGCCGCGAGGAAGCAGGAGAGGGGTAGAGAGGAGAAACTTCTTAGGGATAAAATCGAGGCCATTCAACCAGGTTGTAAATTAAAATCCCAAATGTTCCCGGGCAGGTGGGCAGAGCTTCAGCAACTCAAGGCGAAACTTGCTGCTCTTCTAGTGGAGCAAACGGAGAGGAAATTATCCTTTCTGAAGCAAAAATACATCGAGAAGGGGGAGAAGGCTGACAAAATCTTGGCCTGGAGGTTACAGGAGCGCAGGACTAGTAGGAGGGTAGATTCACTGGTCCTCCCGGATGGAACGCACTGTAGAGATGATCCTGGGCTAGCGGATCAATTCCGCTTATACTATGAGTGTCTGTATAGGTCCGAATATGCTGGGGACGGAACAGACATGGACAGTTTTCTGGACTCTGTACCACTTCCACGCCTCCCCCTGAGAAGTTTGATCCATTGGAGAGACCTATTATGCCTCAGGAAGTAATTGATATGATTAGTTTGATGAAAACGTGCACTATCCTGGGGGATGATGGGTTCACGGTCTTCTTTTACAAATCCTTTCGCTCCGCACTGGCTCCATTCCTATCGAGGCTTTTCAATTCTGTTTTGGACTCTGGTCGCCTCCCGCAGTCAATGCTTTCGGCCCAGATCGTAGTGATCCCCAAGGGTGGAAAAGATCTGAAAAAATGTCAGTCCTACCGTTCGATTTCTCTGCTCAACACGGACGTGAAGGTTCTGGCTAAATTTCTGGCTAATAGGCTAGCCCAGCACCTCCCGTTGTTGGTGCATGGAGATCAGGTGGGTTTCATATCGGGGAGCCAAGGGGAAGACAACATTAGGAAGTCATTGGACTTGATGCACGAGATGGCCCTTACAGGGGAGGAGGCTTATCTCCTGTCATTAGATTCGGAAAAAGCCTATGACCGGGTTGAGTGGGTGTATATGAGCAAGGTCCTGCAGAAGATGGGGTTGGGAGTCAATTTTTGTAGATGGATTGCTACCTTGTATAACAGACCTACAGCTAGAGTAGAAGTAAATGGGACGACCTCAGCTTCGTTCACTCTTTCCAGAGGGACTCAGCAAGGCTGTCCGATCTCACCCCTTCTCTATGCCCTTGCGATGGAGCCTCTCGCGGTTGCCATAAGATGCCATCAAGGGCTAACAGGGATCCGCTGTGGAGACCTCGACTTTAAGCTTTCGCTTTTTGCAGATGACGTTTTGGCATATGTTACCAATGTCCAGAACTCCCTCCCTAACCTCTTAAACTTGATTTGCTCCTTTGGTGTTTTTTCTGGGTTGAAAATTAATGTAGCAAAATCTTCTTTGATGCCCATGGGCAGAGCAGACGCTGAGGTTGAGGGGGAGGAATCGGTGAGGGGTATTACAGTGGAGCGCACTACTATGCCATACTTCGGGGCTCTCCTCCCGAGGGACCTCTCCCTCCTCTTTGAATTGAACTATCCTCCTGTCCTTGCCAGGATAAATTTGGATTTGCGGCGGTGGGCTCCCTTGACGCTCTCTTAGTTTGGCCATATGGTGTCAGTTAAGATGAATATACTGCCGCGGCTCCTTTATCTTTTTTCCGCTCTCCCAGTCGCTGTCGCAGACTCTTTTTTTAGATCCCTTCACTCAATGGTCCTCCGATTCATTTGGAATGGGAAAAAATCGAGGGTTAAGTATGAAATCCTAACACTCCCAAGGTCCTTTGGGGGGTTTGGGTTCCCTGACTTTCAGTGTTACTACAAGGCAGCTCAACTATGAGTAATGTTGGAACACTCCAGGGACGATATGAGGACCTATTGGTCGTATATCGAAGAGATTCATGCCCACCCCAGAAAGGTGAGGGATCTTCTATGGTCCCCTCGTAAAAGCCTCCCAGGTAAGATGAGAAATCATCCCGTCTTGTCTGTGCTATGGAAAGTGTGGAGAGACGATAGGGGTGAATTCTTCCCTTTCTGCCTGGCCCTCCCCTTTTGTCGTCGTTGTGGGGTCCTCCGCTTGAGTTGGGGAATAGGAATTTGCGAGGGACTCAGGAGTGGTCAGGCGTTGGCCTAGAACGGGCGGCGCAACTCTTTCGGCAGGGTGCATTTATCGATTATGACAGCCTGGTTGAAGCTATGGGGAATGACTCGATGTCGATTTTTGAGTACATTCGAGTGAAGGGGATTCTAACTATTAGCCGTTGGGTTGATAAACTGGCCTGCCCCCTAACGCCTCTTGAAAATGTGATTGTTGAATCCAAGACGAGGAGAGGATCCCTCTTTAAATTTTATAGTGCCCTAATTACAGTAGACATTGAGAATAGACAAGACTTTAAGAAGCAGTGGGAGGAAAGAGTGGGAGGGGTGGTGGAGGAATCCACGTGGTCTACTATTTCCAAGTCTCTGTTTTCTGGCTCTTTATACACAGCACCTCACACCAGAGAGACTTGCTAGGTTGTATCCCGGTGTGTCCCCCCTCTGTCAGAGGAACTGTGGCCAGCGCGGATCATGGTTCCACCTTTGGTGGGAATGCCCCGTGATACAAATATACTGGTCAGAGCTGTTGAGGTGGATTAAGGAGATCTCGGGTGCTGACCTGCCGCTTCACCCCCTTGAAATTCTCCTTGGCATCCCGTCCCATGGGGCGATGGTGCCCGCTTTGCCGAGGGTGGTCCAGGCCACGTTGCGGGCAGGGAGACTTGCCCTAGCTCATGGATGGAAAAGCGGCCGGGTGCCCTCCAAGTCAGTCTGGCTCACCAAACTCTGGACCATATTTACATATGAGAAACTCTCAGCCTTAACGCATGATACCATGAAGTCTTTTCTCCAAGATTGGATGGTAGTCTTGCTTCATGAGGACTTTGAAACAATGAAACTCTAAGATATTTGGGTGTGATGTTAACTTTGCTTTGTATAAGCTTTCCTACTTCTGTTTTGACTGAGCCCATACAGTCAGCTTCAGTAGTTTGTTTGGTCCCTGTCTAGTTGGTGACTGGGTCTCCATGCCCTTCATGGGTTCGGTTGTATAAGATAAGAGCGGGGGGTGGGGCAGGGGGAGTGTTTTTTGGCTATGTTTTATTTGGGGTTATCAAAGGTTGATGGCTTTGCTTCATTGTTGAAAAATGTTCAATAAAATGTAAGTGAAAAAAATAAATAAAAGCCAACTATAGATACCCGTCGTTGAGAGTGGCAATAAATGGCGTACTCTCAACACAGATCCCCCTGACAAGAGGGACTAAGCAGGGTGCCCCCTATCCCCGTTGCTATATGCTTGGTTCTTAGAGCCCATCTTAATCAGAATAAGGGAATCTCAACAAATTAGAGGAGTGAAGATGGGAGAGGTGGAGCACAAAATCATGGCATTCGCTGACGATATGCTTTTCGCCCTGACTGCGCCAGAAAGGTCCCTCCCAACCCTCTTACAAGAATTGGAAGAGTGTGGAAAGGTTCGGCCTAAAAATAAATAGGAGCAAATCAGAGATAATGAACTTAACAGCTGACACCAAGCTAGTGAGCAATTTGGCACAAGTAACTCACCTGAAAATAGCTCACCAGGCCATCACTTATCTGAGGATTAAATTTACGCCGTCAATCAAACAAATATACGGGGCCAACTATCCACAACTACTACACCGTCTGAAACAAGACCTAGCTAAATGGAACCCATATCTCTTGGTGGGGTAGGCAAACAGTGGTGAAGATGGCTATCCTTCCGAAATTGCTGTACTACTTTTAAACACTTCCTGTATGGATCCGAGAGCCCTCTTCAAAATGCAAAATAGGACAATAATGGCATTTGTTTGGCAAAATATGAGACCCTGAGTGGCAACGACGACCCTAACAGCCCATAGACAGGATGGCGGTTTGGCGTTCCCGCATTTCAAGAAGTACTACGAAGCAGCGCAGTTGAGGGTCAATAGGCAGTGGGTGGACCAATCCCCCCAGCACTTGTGATTTTGGATCACTTTTGTCTGTATGGTACCGTCTTACCTAGCTGTATAAAGATCAGAAAGTGAGGTCATTCCAGGACTACATACAGGAATTGGGATGCAAACCTACGGAACACTTCCAATATACGCAACTCCTGCACTGGCTACAACTCCCTGCTATCAGGGAAGCGGCTACTAGACAATTCACAAAATTCAAAACATTTATGACAACCTATCCAGGAAAACACGGAAATTGATTGCCAACCTGTACACTCATCTGAACGCCCAGGGTGAGGAAGTAGTTTGGCAATATATGATGAAATGGGAAGCTACTCTCGGGGAAGCAATATCGGGGCCCCAATGGCAAAACCTGTTGAGCAATCTCTGTAAACTGACCCGCTCCATTCAGCTGAGGGAAATGTGGCAGAAGGTAATACTCCAATGGCACTATATACCAATGAAACTTCATGCCATGTTTCCCATTGTAAGCAGCTCCTGCTGGCGAGGATGTCCCGCAATGGGGGACTGGCATCACATGTGGTGGAGTTTCCCGAAGATCGCACCGTTCTGGCAAGAAGTAATAGAGCAAGCCAGCGCAATGGTCCTGGGGGTGGAGCACCTACCTCCAAGGATGTGGCTCCTAGGCATGTGGGATCCAAAACAAAGGAGTTTTTCGAAAACCCAGCAAAGAGGAACTATGGCTTTGGTAATAGCAGCTTGGCTAACAATAGCCCAACAATGGAAGAAACCTCAACCACCAACAATATACGATTGGCTTATGAAGGTCTGTAGGTTTGTAACGATAGAATGGGTGATGTATAAACTGCAGGGTAATCAAGCGGCCTTCCTCTTAGAATGGGGTAGTGTTCTCACCTATCTCCAGAGTGACTTTATGATCCAATGGTGCCCCCATAACATCAGGATTCTAAACATGTTATAAGGGATGTTGAGGGATTGAAGCTCCGAATGCAAATAGTTAATAAAAAAGAAAGGAACTGTCCAAGATCTGTTGTTAGCCACCTGAAGGGTCTGGAGAGAGGCGAGGGAGGGGAGGGAGGAATGGAGGAGGGAAGTTATTGGAGGGAGTTGTTGTACGCTGTTGAAAATCAATAAAAATATGGTTTTAAAAAAAAGGGACAGCCTTTTTGCCTATTCTGTCATCTGACTACTACAACTCAGTACTTTAAATCGTAGACAGGCTTCGACAAGATACACTTCATTCTCTTCAAGTAGTATAGGCACTCTTCCTTTTAATTACTTTCTCAAAAGGGACAGCTTCTTTGCCTCTCCTGTTTGCCACTTTATTTCAGAACATTCTTCACAGGCAATTAGTTCCCCTTCCCCAGCTTTACTCACACCTTTCTGCCAGGTATAAGCCCAAGTAATTACCCAGATGCCTTGGTGCCACTCTCTCAGCTTCAGGTAATAATGTTATACTTGAATCTTAGGCCACTTGACTGTTAGCAACTTCACAGTGTGAGAAACCTGATGGTATTCTCACTTCTACTCCCCTGGGATCCTCGGCACAGATGGCCAGGGAAAGGCCATTGCTTGTGGATCCTGACCGTGGAGGCGGACAATCGAGAGAGGATCACTTGGGTTGAGGATCCTTGGGAATTGGGAGTGGGGTACCCTCAGGCAAGATCCCCATCTCCCATCAAGAAGAAACCCTTATACCGGGGGCCATTATGGGATATTGTTATCCACGTCCCATTGCCAGAGAAGAGTGTGTGAGATATATATACTCAGTCCAAACGTGTTAGGAAAAGAGCATAAAGGATTAAGGATCACCTAGGTGGAGGATCTGTGAGGACTGGGAGTAGAATGCCTAGAGGAGAGACATGGTAAGTGGGGCACGGCCTGGAGCGCATGGTGTGAGGCTGTGTTTCCATCGAGCTCCGGCAGCAATCCTTTAATGATCCATATATTAAATTAAGAATTTGAGTGGTGTGGCGGCAATCTGATGACTCCTGCTGCCTGAATTGAGCTGCGTTAAGCATGGACATAACCGCGACTGAATGAGCGAATCAAATCCAGTCTGATCGGGCACCACCGAAATTACAACTAAGATGGCTGCCCTTATCCTACGTTGGAAGAAAAGGTATACTGATTATGGGACAACAGGAGGCCCACATGTGGCGGCAACGAAGCTCAGTGACAGCACTGAGGTACGCTGCTGAATTGGGATGGCAACAGGCGTCGGCTCATGTGAATCCCGGGCATCGGAGGCGAGCCCCGGCGCATATCACTACAGACTACAAGGAGCGGACCCGCCAGTACTGACTATGGAGCAACAAGTGTTTCCACTGGAGTGGAGCACAGCAGCAAACCAGAACGAATGCCGGGCTGCAGTGCTGGCGCCCGCGCACCGGCGCAGCATGATGGACCTTCATCGCCCATGGAACACCAGGTACACCAACCTAGTGGCAAACTACACGGTAGAAGGGAGCTTTGAAAAGTGATTTGAGTTTTTTTTGCAGACCTGACTGCATGCAGTGACCAGAAAATACCTGCCTAAACTGCAGCGGCACTCCCTGCATGAAACGCTGGACCGGTGATGGTTAGAGCCCCTGCCTCGTGGCTGGGCAGCTTGCCTTGCGACTGGGAGCAGCGCTGCTGTTGCTGAGAAGCCCATGGTTGAGACGACACAGCGGAGGATACTTGTGAGAGACGCACACGGAACATAGCACACAGTGCCCCGACTGGCCATGACGGCCTTCCCCCTTGTACAGCGAGGCTCGTGAGCTTCATCGCAGGCATGTACAGGGGGGCTGCCATCCGCGGGTATTGGCGGTATACCCACAGCAAGGCAATCACAGCCGGATTGGGGTCGGAAGTTATAGCCTAAATTGCTGACCCCCCCACCGATTGCGATCCTTATAGACCCAGTGAGGTCAGGAAAAGTGCTGAGGCCACACACCAGCATCGGATTCCTGCACCCCCATGCAAAGGTAGACAAACAGACGCAGCCCCAGCGTGCACTAGGGCGGAGAGACGACTCCACAGAAGCAACACATGAATCTCTCGTGCTATACATTCTGACACCCAGCCTGTACTGGACAACCTAGATGCACTGCGAGGCTGCACACCCCCTTCTACACCAACGAGGCACGGGTCAGATAAGCAATATTCTGAACTCTTGACTCGTTCTTTTAATACTACCACTGTTGGTAGCACTGGGGGGCATGGGCACAACTGAATAGCGAAATTACCCCAGTAGAGGGCCAGCATTGGACCACCTGTGCATGGAACACTGAACATGCTGTAAGATAAGCCAGCTGCCGGGGCTAACCTCTCGGGCGAGTCATCTAAGCGCATTGATATGCAGCCAACAGTCTGCCGGCGAGAAAGCGATTGCTCAACAACCGCAAACTACTGACATCAGGCGACAGCATGCAGCGTAGATGCGGTGTGCCACAACACGGATGCACACCGAGTGGCCCATAACTGCACATAGACCACTGCAAACATCCGCTGCAAACAAAAGTACTGCACTTTGATAGATTGGTGAGGAAAGCGGCTGTGCAGTCACCCCCCTCCCCCGAGTTCCTAGTTAACCGAGAGTTCAGTGCCAACCCTGATGGATATGCCTACACTTGGAGAACATTAGAAAGAGCCTAATAAGACTACCGGGCATATTTTAAAGATCCTCTGTAGTGTGCGCTAAGGTACACCAACCATAAGACAGGCAGCAACAACGCAGACATGCGATGTGCCTGCCACAAAGAATAAACAGAAGGGCAATAAGTGCCCCTTTAAGAGGGGAGCTCGAGACTATGGGAGGGGAGCGGGAAGCGGGAGGAAAGGGAGTGGCAAGGGAAGAGGGAGATCAGTACTGCGATGGAGGAATAAAGGGAAGGTTGGAGCGCACAATGGCTCCTGTGTGATTATTAAGTGTGCATGAATCAGCCCCATGAGGGGGCCCAACAACTGGCGACGAGGGGAAACAAGCCCCAGCAGTGTCATGACAGAGGTAACGAGGGGCCCGTGTGCCCAGCAGCAACTGGGCCTGAGAGCCCGCAGTGAAGAGGGGCCCGTGAGCCCGGCAACAATGGCGGGCCTGTGAGCCCAGAGGAAGGGCCTGTGTGCCCATCAGCAATGAGGGGCCCGTGCCCCCAGCAGTGACCGAGGGCCCGAGAGCCCGCAGTGCAGAGGGGCCTGTGAGCCCAGCATCCAAGGAGGCCCTGTGAGCCCAGTGGAGGGCCTGACCGCCCAGCAGCGACGAGGGGCCCGTGCCCAGCAGCTACCGAGGGCCCGCGGCCCGCAGTGTGGAAGGGCCGTGCACCCAGCAGTGATGGTGGGCCCGTGTGCCCTGCAAGAACGGAGGGCTCGCACGCCCTGCAGGACAGGTGGAACGGTGGGCCCGTGTGCCCTGCAGCGACGGAAGACAGGAGGAGGGCCCGTGTGCCCGGCAGTAACCCAGAAGGCCGTGTGCCCTGCAAGTGAGAGGGGCCGGCACACCCGACATATCGTGAGGGCCTGTGTGCCTGGCAAGTAGTAAGGGGGGCCTGTGTGCCCAGCTGTCGGAAGAGGGGCCGTGTGCCCTGCAACTGTGAAGGGCCTGCGTGCCAGTACACCGGAGCGGACTCAAGCGCTCAGTGCGCCCGGCCCGTGCGCCCGGCAGAACCAGCAGCGACCCAGTGGGCCTGTGCACCGGAGAAAGGACCAGCGGCTGTGCAACCGCCGGACAGGAGAGAAGACCGCGCCTGCAGCACCCGTGACGCAGCAGGACAGGCTGCCGATCGCTTCTTCCCGCCCATCCGAGGAAAATGTGAACAGATAGCGGACCGCTGCGATCGCGCCGCATCAAGTAAGATGTACAACGGGGGTCGGGAAGAAAACAAGCCACAAACAAGGGGATCCCCGTGTCTCCCACACGAGTGACATTGAAAGCAAAAGTGCTTAAAAATATAAGGTGTGGCCCAGTAATTCAACCCCGTGTCTCCCACACGAGTGACATTGAAAGCAAAAGTGCTTAAGGATATAAGGTGTGGCCCAGCAACTCAACCCCGTGTCTCCCACACGAGTGACATTGAAAGCAAAAGTGCTTAAGGATATAAAGCATGGCCCAGCAACCCAACCCTGTGTCTAACACACAGTGATGATACAAAAGAAAAAACCCAGGTCCAGCCACAACTCCCAGGCACGAAAAGCTGAGAAGTATCACACGGCTGCCCACCCTACCGAACCAGCAGATAGAAGTTCCCTATAAGGATAGGCACCCTCTGCGCAAAGGGAACACCAAGCTGCCCGCCCTGCAGGCCTACCTGACAAAGGCGACGCGAACATTGTGCAAGGACCACGCGGCGCACATAACCCCGCAGCAGCCGCACACATCAGCCGCCACGCGTTTGTCAACAGCCCCTATCATGCCAGGACCACATCCAGGTGCAAGGAGCTGTCACAGAAAGTGCCCTATCAAATAAACGTGGCAAGGAAAGCGTTACCAAAGGGCGACCCCACCATGTACAAGGCCACCCAGCAGGCCCCAATACCATATAAGACACCCTCAGAAACGGCAGGTGCCGTCTGAACAGGCCCAGGGAGCCACCCTGAACCCAGCACGAAGGAAAGGCAACTAAAGTCCACACCAGCCCACAACGCGACGACTACGCACGCAATGACAGTGCGTCACAGGTCAATCACCACCACAAGGACACGCACAAGAAAGTAAAAGAAGACAGACCTGGAAGGCTGCCCAAACACATGCACACCAGCAGCAGAGAAGACCAGTAACAGACAGGACCGACAACAGCGAAAGTAAAAGCAACACCACCCTGACAAACCAAAGGACCAAACACAGTGACTCCATACCCAAACCAAACACTGGCCACCATGACTGACCTAGAGCAAGCAGATGCCGGCGCAAGTGCGCAAGCCCTAGCAGACGTGGGCCCCACGTCATATGCCACCGTCATGAGAAGGCCCAACCCATTCGTCTTGATCCAGCACCACGACCAAGGAACAAGATGGGAGGAATGGGTCGAAGAATTTGATGACTTTCTAGGTGCAATAGGGAACAAAGACCCGCCAAATAAACTCAGCATATTTAGGAACTTGGTAGGAAAAGAGGTAAAGGACATCATCAAGATGATCCCAGCTACAGACAAAACCACATACCAACGTCACCTCGATGCAGTAAACGACAAACTGATAGTAGGATCCAACAAAGACTACGAACGCCTTGCATTCAACCAACACAGGCAGCGGCCACACAAATCGATTGGAGAGTTTGTCATACGTCTCTAGCAGAAGATAGGGGACTGCGACTTCGCCAACTTCAATGATGAAGAAGCTATAAGACTAAGGATCATAGAAGGGTGCACCTCGTCAACGTTCAGAAAACACCTTCTCATAAAGCCCCTACCCCTAGCGAAAATACTCAATATGGCAAAAACATACGAGAGAGTTGACGCACAGGCAGCTGCCATTGAGAGAAAAGTTGAACGCAACGCCATCGCGGCCCTCACGGAAGAGCAACCGCAATACTCTGAGCCCACTCAACCCTGGAGAAGGAGGAAAGTGAGAAGACACTGGCAAGAAAGCCCGAGCAAAGAGCAATGCCACGGGCGAGGGTGGAAACACACCCACAGACAACCATACCCAGCCTCTGGACGAACATGCTGGAGCTGTGGCCAGGAAGGTCCCCTTCAGGGAATGTGCAGAACAGGACCACCCACAAGCTCAGCATGCCAAACCACACCCCAGGCAAGACACCCGAGTACACCTAGAGCACGGTTAGAAATCAGGAAAGACATCGAGGACATGAACACCAGCCCACCCAGAGGTCTCAGGCATGCACACCTCCTCTACCCTGAGCTGGCCCACCACAAAGAGGACAGACAGACACTTGGCACACAAATGCCACCCGTCCTGCGAGAGGACTATGAGCTTCGCAACCGCCCAGTACCCTTTGAAATATCGTACGGGGGGGAGGATGGAAGTCACAGAAAACGTCAGTACAAGACAACAGCACCAGACAAGGGCGGAAGAATACCCCATAGACAAACCCCAAGATCATGCCGTCCAATGGAGGACGGCACAGACAGAGCAGCCTAAACCCAACCCAAGGAGAACGCAGAGTGCCGAACACCATCCACATGATACCGAGTCCCGCCAGAGGACACAGCCGTCTCAGTAACCGGACAGCACTACAGCACGCACTCATCAGCGTCCACTATAAGTCATTCAAATAACCTACAAGAAGGAACACGTGCCTGAGCAAGATGCTGGAGAGACAAGCAAAGCCAAAGGACAGACGAACAGCGCAGATCACATCCTAGCGACAGGGGACAAAGAACAAGTGACAAGTACGACAAGGAACTACAGCAAAATGACGCCAAATGACTCCCTCCTCCACGAGTTATACTTTGAAGAGCATGAACCAACTAAAAGGGAGGTGATAGAGATGGAGGAAAAAGAGAGAGAGGAGAATCATGAAAAGCCGCAATGAGAAAGTGCAGAGGAGATCCACGAGCAACCAAGCAGGCCCCACCGAACCACAAAGAGACCCCAACGATTCATCGAGCAAATGTAACCTGGGAAGTCTCATGTTAAGCAAGGGAGAGGTGTTGTAAGGGAAAAAGGACAGAGCCCCTTTAAGAGGGGAGCTCGAGACTACGGGAGGGGAGCGGGAAGCGGGAGGAAAGGGAGGGGCAAGGGAAGAGGGAGATCAGTACTGCGATGGAGGAATAAAGGGAAGGTTGGAGCGCACAATGGCTCCTGTGTGATTATTAAGTGTGCATGTATCAGCCCCATGAGGGGGCCCAACACTTTGCGGGGCTTGCTAACATGCAGACGTCAACCACAACGGAAGGCGTTCCACGAACAAATGACACCGAAGCCCCCTCAGATCGGCAGGTAGGAGAGACATGGTATCCCCTTTTCCTACGGCGATCAATCCATCCCTTCCCCCACCTTTATGGGGTATTCTGACTCAATTCCCCTGACTTCCTCAAGTATGACTGTTAGAAGTACTGGAACAAAGAAGAGGCAACTAGGAGCAATTAGGACTAAGTGCTTTTACCACTCTGGTACTGGGACCAGGAAGAGGCCTGCTGAGAGTAGTGGAGGTCAAGCATGTCCCCTTAATGATAGTTAGGCAGAGCTAATTGTACAACAGCACCTGCACCCTGTTAGGGGCCTGCAGGTGTATAAAACGCCCAATTTAGCTGCAGGAGGAGGCGGAGCAGGAGAAGGTGAACCAGTAGAAGCCGTGGCGTTGAGGGAGCAGCAGCAGAGAGGCCAGAGAAAGCAGCAGGAAGCTGTGTGCATGCAGCACCTTAATGGTTCACAGGAGTACAGCCCGGGTGCTGGGGCTCGGTGGTGCCGAGCAAACAATCAGAGGGGAGCCGTGCCTGGAGGCTACCCCTTTTCGAGTCATTCGCAGTGCTCGTTCTCCTGGAATCAGACGGTGACCCAGGAGTGCCTCAGGGGCAGAGGAAGGAGTCCTGAATCTGAGGTCCAAAGGCCAAGAAGTCCACGCTGCGGAAAGGCTGAAAGAAGCAACCAGTGAGTTTCTATGTGACAGGAAACTCGGTGTGCCAGTGTTTGATGTTCCGCAGAGGATTACTATATATCGGAGTGGTTACGTGCAGAAGTCACGTTGTCGAAGGTTTACCAAATAAAAACCTCATTAATCTTGGAACTAATAAGTATATTTTGTATTGGAGAGGTTGCCTGCATGAGAAGGCACGTTATCGAAAGCCTCAGAGCGCTGTGCACGTAACGAAGGCAGCTTTTACAATCCTCTGACAAAGAAACTAAATGAATGACACAATCTTTAATTGTAACAAAGGTCTTTGAGTGCTGGGCCTATTATAAAGGCACCATTCAGAGACTTATAACAACAAGATGAAATAGATGAAACCTTTGCTAATTACTACGAACATCTTGAGTGCTGGGCACGTTGTTTAAAGCATTTTACAATGAAACATAACATCAGTGCGAACTGAATGAAGATCTTCAATACTTATGAAATTCAGATATAGATGAATACCGTACTAAAACACTTTTTGTGAATGTAACTTCCAGGTGAACTTTACAAGCACAATTTCTATTTGAACTTACAAGTGAACCAATAATACCTTGGGCTCCAGAGTGAATGGAGTTTTGGAGATGAACTCTAATAAATGTTTCAACTACCACTTTCTGTCAAATTATGTTGTTATACTAAGACCAACAACAGCCAGAGGGCGCAAGTGTGGCACAGACCTTTAGGAAAGCTGGAAAATATATTTTTATATTGGAAGCAAATCTTGGGGAAGGGAACCCTGGGGTTTAATGTGCGTTTTTGGTTGGAAGTGTGCTTTGGAACTTGGGGAAGGCAACCCTGAGTATAAGTTAACTTTATATCTGAACTTAAGGTAATTCTGAGACTTTTATTTGAACTGCTTTATACTTAGGGAACGGTGCTGAAAGAAAGCTGTGAGCAGGATAGAATTCTGAACTTTGTGATGATTGATGATCACTGTTTTGTTGGTTGCTGACATCCCTGCACATTGTATAGATTAGTTGTGAGGGCAAGTATAGGTTTTGGACACAGATTCCTAAGTTTGACTTTGACTTTCCTTGGTTTTGGTTTGGTAGGAAAATCCCACCATAGAATAGGGCAATGTAGCCGTTTTTCCATCTGACTTTTAAGTTAATAAACTTTTATTGTTCATTCAGAATCTGTTGTCTGTGTCTTACTTCAAGATGCCTTCACAGTAGTTAGATGACTCCTTAACTGTTGTTATGGCTGGTTTCACAATACAAAGGGGGTGCCTCTTGTCTTGGGCAATGCTTGTTCTGCTCTTAAATAGTTTAAACTCTTTCCTTTGTATACATGGAACAAATGTCACTTCTGGATACAGTGTAGGATTCAGTCTTACACGCGACCTCCTTTTGATTTAGTTTTGACTCTTTATAACTTGTAACTTATGTATTCTTCATCGCCCATGGAACACCAGGTACACCAACCTAGTGGCAAACTACACGGTAGAAGGGAGCTTTGAAAAGTGATTTGAGTTTTTTTTTGCAGACCTGACTGCATGCAGTGACCAGAGAATACCTGCCTAAACTGCAGCGGCACTCCCTGCATGAAACGCTGGACCGGTGATGGTTAGAGCCCCTGCCTCGTGGCTGGGCAGCTTGCCTTGCGACTGGGAGCAGCGCTGCTGTTGCTGAGAAGCCCATGGTTGAGACGACACAGCGGAGGATACTTGTGAGAGACGCACACGGAACATAGCACACAGTGCCCCGACTGGCCATGACGGCCTTCCCCCTTGTACAGCGAGGCTCGTGAGCTTCATCGCAGGCATGTACAGGGGGGCTGCCATCCGCGGGTATTGGCGGTATACCCACAGCAAGGCAATCACATCCGGATTGGGGTCGGAAGTTATAGCCTAAATTGCTGACCCCCCACCGATTGCGATCCTTATAGACCCAGTGAGGTCAGGAAAAGTGCTGAGGCCACACACCAGCATCGGATTCCTGCACCCCCATGCAAAGGTAGACAAGCAGACGCAGCCCCAGCGTGCACTAGGGCGGAGAGACGACTCCACAGAAGCAACACATGAATCTCTCGTGCTATACATTCTGACACCCAGCCTGTACTGGACAACCTAGATGCACTGCGAGGCTGCACACCCCCTTCTACACCAACAAGGCACGGGTCAGATAAGCAATATTCTGAACTCTTGACTCGTTCTTTTAATACTACCACTGTTGGTAGCACTGGGGGGCATGGGCACAACTGAATAGCGAAAGTACCCCAGTAGAGGGCCAGCATTGGACCACCTGTGCATGGAACACTGAACATGCTGTAAGATAAGCCAGCTGCCGGGGCTAACCTCTCGGGCGAGTCATCTAAGCGCATTGATATGCAGCCAACAGTCTGCCGGCGAGAAAGCGATTGCTCAACAACCGCAAACTACTGACATCAGGCGACAGCATGCAGCGGGTAGACGCGGTGTGCCACACACAACACGGATGCACACCGAGTGGCCCATAACTGCACATAGACCACTGCAAACATCCACTGCAAACAAAAGTACTGCACTTTGATAGATTGGTGAGGAAAGCGGCTGTGCAGTCACCCCCCCCCCCCGAGTTCCTAGTTAACCGAGAGTTCAGTGCCAACCCTGATGGATATGCCTACACTTGGAGAACATTAGAAAGAGCCTAATAAGACTACCGGGCATATTTTAAAGATCCTCTGTAGTGTGCGCTAAGGTACACCAACGATAAGACAGGCAGCAACAACGCAGACATGAGATGTGCCTGCCACAAAGAATAAACAGAAGGGCAATAAGTGCCCCTTTGAGAGGGGAGCTCGAGACTATGGGAGGGGAGCGGGAAGCGGGAGGAAAGGGAGTGGCAAGGGAAGAGGGAGATCAGTACTGCGATGGAGGAATAAAGGGAAGGTTGGAGCGCACAATGGCTCCTGTGTGATTATTAAGTGTGCATGAATCAGCCCCATGAGGGGGCCCAACAACTGGCGACGAGGGGAAACAAGCCCCAGCAGTGTCATGACAGAGGTAACGAGGGGCCTGTGTGCCCAGCAGCAACTGGGCCTGAGAGCCCGCAGTGAAGAGGGGCCCGTGAGCCCGGCAACAATGGCGGGCCTGTGAGCCCAGAGGAAGGGCCTGTGTGCCCATCAGCAATGAGGGGCCCGTGCCCCCAGCAGTGACCGAGGGCCCGAGAGCCCGCAGTGCAGAGGGGCCTGTGAGCCCAGCATCCAAGGAGGCCCTGTGAGCCCAGTGGAGGGCCTGACCGCCCAGCAGCGACGAGGGGCCCGTGCCCAGCAGCTACCGAGGGCCCGCGGCCCGCAGTGTGGAAGGGCCGTGCACCCAGCAGTGATGGTGGGCCCGTGTGCCCTGCAAGAACGGAGGGCTCGCACGCCCTGCAGGACAGGTGGAACGGTGGGCCCGTGTGCCCTGCAGCGACGGAAGACAGGAGGAGGGCCCGTGTGCCCGGCAGTAACCCAGAAGGCCGTGTGCCCTGCAAGTGAGAGGGGCCGGCACACCCGACATATCGTGAGGGCCTGTGTGCCTGGCAAGTAGTAAGGGGGGCCTGTGTGCCCAGCTGTCGGAAGAGGGGCCGTGTGCCCTGCAACTGTGAAGGGCCTGTGTGCCAGTACACCGGAGCGGACTCAAGCGCTCAGTGCGCCCGGCCCGTGCGCCCGGCAGAACCAGCAGCGACCCAGTGGGCCTGTGCACCGGAGAAAGGACCAGCGGCTGTGCAACCGCCGGACAGGAGAGAAGACCGCGCCTGCAGCACCCGTGACGCAGCAGGACAGGCTGCCGATCGCTTCTTCCCGCCCATCCGAGGAAAATGTGAACAGATAGCGGACCGCTGCGATCGCGCTGCATCAAGTAAGATGTACAACGGGGGTCGGGAAGAAAACAAGCCACAAACAAGGGGATCCCCGTGTCTCCCACACGAGTGACATTGAAAGCAAAAGTGCTTAAAAATATAAGGTGTGGCCCAGTAATTCAACCCCGTGTCTCCCACACGAGTGACATTGAAAGCAAAAGTGCTTAAGGATATAAGGTGTGGCCCAGCAACTCAACCCCGTGTCTCCCACACGAGTGACATTGAAAGCAAAAGTGCTTAAGGATATAAAGCATGGCCCAGCAACCCAACCCTGTGTCTAACACACAGTGATGATACAAAAGAAAAAACCCAGGTCCAGCCACAACTCCCAGGCACGAAAAGCTGAGAAGTATCACACGGCTGCCCACCCTACCGAACCAGCAGATAGAAGTTCCCTATAAGGATAGGCACCCTCTGCGCAAAGGGAACACCAAGCTGCCCGCCCTGCAGGCCTACCTGACAAAGGCGACGCGAACATTGTGCAAGGACCACGCGGCGCACATAACCCCGCAGCAGCCGCACACATCAGCCGCCACGCGTTTGTCAACAGCCCCTATCATGCCAGGACCACATCCAGGTGCAGGGAGCTGTCACAGAAAGTGCCCTATCAAATAAACGTGGCAAGGAAAGCGTTACCAAAGGGCGTCCCCACCATGTACAAGGCCACCCAGCAGGCCCCAATACCATATAAGACACCCTCAGAAACGGCAGGTGCCGTCTGAACAGGCCCAGGGAGCCACCCTGAACCCAGCACGAAGGAAAGGCAACTAAAGCCCACACCAGCCCACAACGCGACGACTACGCACGCAATGACAGTGCGTCACAGGTCAATCACCACCACAAGGACACGCACAAGAAAGTAAAAGAAGACAGACCTGGAAAGCTGCCCAAACACATGCACACCAGCAGCAGAGAAGACCAGTAACAGACAGGACCGACAACAGCGAAAGTAAAAGCAACACCACCCTGACAAACCAAAGGACCAAACACAGTGACTCCATACCCAAATCAAACACTGGCCACCATGACTGACCTAGAGCAAGCAGATGCCGGCGCAAGTGCGCAAGCCCTAGCAGACGTGGGCCCCACGTCATATGCCACCGTCATGAGAAGGCCCAACCCATTCGCCTTGATCCAGCACCACGACCAAGGAACAAGATGGGAGGAATGGGTCGAAGAATTTGATGACTTTCTAGGTGCAATAGGGAACAAAGACCCGCCAAATAAACTCAGCATATTTAGGAACTTGGTAGGAAAAGAGGTAAAGGACATCATCAAGATGATCCCAGCTACAGACAAAACCACATACCAACGTCACCTCGATGCAGTAAACGACAAACTGATAGTAGGATCCAACAAAGACTACGAACGCCTTGCATTCAACCAACACAGGCAGCGGCCACACAAATCGATTGGAGAGTTTGTCATACGTCTCTAGCAGAAGATAGGGGACTGCGACTTCGCCAACTTCAATGATGAAGAAGCTATAAGACTAAGGATCATAGAAGGGTGCACCTCGTCAACGTTCAGAAAACACCTTCTCATAAAGCCCCTACCCCTAGCGAAAATACTCAATATGGCAAAAACATACGAGAGAGTTGACGCACAGGCAGCTGCCATTGAGAGAAAAGTTGAACGCAACGCCATCGCGGCCCTCACGGAAGAGCAACCGCAATACTCTGAGCCCACTCAACCCTGGAGAAGGAGGAAAGTGAGAAGACACTGGCAAGAAAGCCCGAGCAAAGAGCAATGCCACGGGCGAGGGTGGAAACACACCCACAGACAACCATACCCAGCCTCTGGACGAACATGCTGGAGCTGTGGCCAGGAAGGTCCCCTTCAGGGAATGTGCAGAACAGGACCACCCACAAGCTCAGCATGCTAAACCACACCCCAGGCAAGACACCCGAGTACACCTAGAGCACGGTTAGAAATCAGGAAAGACATCGAGGACATGAACACCAGCCCACCCAGAGGTCTCAGGCATGCACACCTCCTCTACCCTGAGCTGGCCCACCACAAAGAGGACAGACAGACACTTGGCACACGAATGCCACCCGTCCTGCGAGAGGACTATGAGCTTCGCAACCGCCCAGTACCCTTTGAAATATCGTACGGGGGGGAGGATGGAAGTCACAGAAAACGTCAGTACAAGACAACAGCACCAGACAAGGGCGGAAGAATACCCCATAGACAAACCCCAAGATCATGCCGTCCAATGGAGGACGGCACAGACAGAGCAGCCTAAACCCAACCCAAGGAGAACGCAGAGTGCCGAACACCATCCACATGATACCGAGTCCCGCCAGAGGACACAGCCGTCTCAGTAACCGGACAGCACTACAGCACGCACTCATCAGCGTCCACTATAAGTCATTCAAATAACCTACAAGAAGGAACACGTGCCTGAGCAAGATGCTGGAGAGACAAGCAAAGCCAAAGGACAGACGAACAGCGCAGATCACATCCTAGCGACAGGGGACAAAGAACAAGTGACAAGTACGACAAGGAACTACAGCAAAATGACGCCAAATGACTCCCTCCTCCACGAGTTATACTTTGAAGAGCATGAACCAACTAAAAGGGAGGTGATAGAGATGGAGGAAAAAGAGAGAGAGGAGAATCATGAAAAGCCGCAATGAGAAAGTGCAGAGGAGATCCACGAGCAACCAAGCAGGCCCCACCGAACCACAAAGAGACCCCAACGGTTCATCGAGCAAATGTAACCTGGGAAGTCTCATGTTAAGCAAGGGAGAGGTGTTGTAAGGGAAAAAGGACAGAGCCCCTTTAAGAGGGGAGCTCGAGACTACGGGAGGGGAGCGGGAAGCGGGAGGAAAGGGAGGGGCAAGGGAAGAGGGAGATCAGTACTGCGATGGAGGAATAAAGGGAAGGTTGGAGCGCACAATGGCTCCTGTGTGATTATTAAGTGTGCATGTATCAGCCCCATGAGGGGGCCCAACACTTTGCGGGGCTTGCTAACATGCAGACGTCAACCACAACGGAAGGCGTTCCACGAACAAATGACACCGAAGCCCCCTCAGATCGGCAGGTAGGAGAGACATGGTATCCCCTTTTCCTACGGCGATCAATCCATCCCTTCCCCCACCTTTATGGGGTATTCTGACTCAATTCCCCTGACTTCCTCAAGTATGACTGTTAGAAGTACTGGAACAAAGAAGAGGCAACTAGGAGCAATTAGGACTAAGTGCTTTTACCACTCTGGTACTGGGACCAGGAAGAGGTCTGCTGAGAGTAGTGGAGGTCAAGCATGTCCCCTTAATGATAGTTAGGCAGAGCTAATTGTACAACAGCACCTGCACCCTGTTAGGGGCCTGCAGGTGTATAAAACGCCCAATTTAGCTGCAGGAGGAGGCGGAGCAGGAGAGGGTGAACCAGTAGAAGCCGTGGCGTTGAGGGAGCAGCAGCAGAGAGGCCAGAGAAAGCAGCAGGAACTGTGTGCATGCAGCACCTTAATGGTTCACAGGAGTACAGCCCGGGTGCTGGGGCTCGGTGGTGCCGAGCAAACAATCAGAGGGGAGCCGTGCCTGGAGGCTACCCCTTTTCGAGTCATTCGCAGTGCTCGTTCTCCTGGAATCAGACGGTGACCCAGGAGTGCCTCAGGGGCAGAGGAAGGAGTCCTGAATCTGAGGTCCAAAGGCCAAGAAGTCCACGCTGCGGAAAGGCTGAAAGAAGCAACCAGTGAGTTTCTATGTGACAGGAAACTCGGTGTGCCAGTGTTTGATGTTCCGCAGAGGATTACTATATATCAGAGTGGTTACGTGCAGAAGTCACGTTGTCGAAGGTTTACCAAATAAAAACCTCATTAATCTTGGAACTAATAAGTATATTTTGTATTGGAGAGGTTGCCTGCATGAGAAGGCACGTTATCGAAAGCCTCAGAGCGCTGTGCACGTTACGAAGGCAGCTTTTACAATCCTCTGACAAAGAAACTAAATGAATGACACAATCTTTAATTGTAACAAAGGTCTTTGAGTGCTGGGCCTATTATAAAGGCACCATTCAGAGATTTATAACAACAAGATGAAATAGATGAAACCTTTGCTAATTACTACGAACATCTTGAGTGCTGGGCACGTTGTTTAAAGCATTTTACAATGAAACATAACATCAGTGCGAACTGAATGAAGATCTTCAATACTTATGAAATTCAGATATAGATGAATACCGTACTAAAACACTTTTTGTGAATGCAACTTCCAGGTGAACTTTACAAGCACAATTTCTATTTGAACTTACAAGTGAACCAATAATACCTTGGGCTCCAGAGTGAATGGAGTTTTGGAGATGAACTCTAATAAATGTTTCAACTACCACTTTCTGTCAAATTATGTTGTTATACTAAGACCAACCACAGCCAGAGGGCGCAAGTGTGGCACAGACCTTTAGGAAAGCTGGAAAATATATTTTTATATTGGAAGCAAATCTTGGGGAAGGGAACCCTGGGGTTTAATGTGCGTTTTTGGTTGGAAGTGTGCTTTGGAACTTGGGGAAGGCAACCCTGAGTATAAGTTAACTTTATATCTGAACTTAAGGTAATTCTGAGACTTTTATTTGAACTGCTTTATACTTAGGGAACGGTGCTGAAAGAAAGCTGTGAGCAGGATAGAATTCTGAACTTTGTGATGATTGATGATCACTGTTTTGTTGGTTGCTGACATCCCTGCACATTGTATAGATTAGTTGTGAGGGCAAGTATAGGTTTTGGACACAGATTCCTAAGTTTGACTTTGACTTTCCTTGGTTTTGGTTTGGTAGGAAAATCCCACCATAGAATAGGGCAATGTAGCCGTTTTTCCATCTGACTTTTAAGTTAATAAACTTTTATTGTTCATTCAGAATCTGTTGTCTGTGTCTTACTTCAAGATGCCTTCACAGTAGTTAGATGACTCCTTAACTGTTGTTATGGCTGGTTTCACAATAAAAAGGGGGTGCCTCTTGTCTTGGGCAATGCTTGTTCTGCTCTTAAATAGTTTAAACTCTTTCCTTTGTATACATGGAACAAATGTCACTTCTGGATACAGTGTAGGATTCAGTCTTACACGCGACCTCCTTTTGATTTAGTTTTGACTCTTTATAACTTGTAACTTATGTATTCTTCATCGCCCATGGAACACCAGGTACACCAACCTAGTGGCAAACTACACGGTAGAAGGGAGCTTTGAAAAGTGATTTGAGTTTTTTTTTGCAGACCTGACTGCATGCAGTGACCAGAGAATACCTGCCTAAACTGCAGCGGCACTCCCTGCATGAAACGCTGGACCGGTGATGGTTAGAGCCCCTGCCTCGTGGCTGGGCAGCTTGCCTTGCGACTGGGAGCAGCGCTGCTGTTGCTGAGAAGCCCATGGTTGAGACGACACAGCGGAGGATACTTGTGAGAGACGCACACGGAACATAGCACACAGTGCCCCGACTGGCCATGACGGCCTTCCCCCTTGTACAGCGAGGCTCGTGAGCTTCATCGCAGGCATGTACAGGGAGGCTGCCATCCGCGGGTATTGGCGGTTGTTGCATGGCACCCCTGCAAGGGGCCATGGTAGATTCCAGTGTTGTTGTGTGGTCACATGGGCAACCATGTGACCAACCTAATAAAAGGTCCGAGCCGTTTCCGGCTCGGCAGTCGAGACCAGCAAGACTCCGTGGTGTGTGTGTGTTCTGTGTGTCGGCGCCATGGCGGCGCCCCACCACGTGTGCTGGGCCCAAGGAAGGGGCCCAGCTCCAGGACGGTGCCCCTGCCGGGCAACGCCGTCCAGACGGTGCCCCTGCCGGGCAACACCGTCCCTGTGTGTTTCCCTGGCCCTGTGAGTCGGGCCAGGGGGCGACCCCGGCCTGGGTGCCCCCAGAGCCGGGGCCGCGGTAAGCCGGTTGCCAGCCGGCCATGTGTGGCACTCCGGTGTCCCGGAGCGGGTGGGATGAACCCCCACCCTTCATCACGCGGCGTGATCGCCGCACTCCAGCGTGTGGTGTCGGGTGCTACCCGACACGAGTCTGGGGCTGCCCGGAGGACCGGAGCAGCCCCCCTAACAATGGCGACGAAGGAACGGGCCCCGTGTGCCCGGAGGACATCATGGTGTGGCGGGCCCTTCTATACCTGGGCCCGCCGAGAAGAAGTGCCGTGGCAGACCCACCTCCAACTGGGCCTGCGATGTGCACATGGGGGCGAGCTGCCTGCCCGTCCCCTGAGGGAGATGGAGGAGGTCCGCGGCATCGGCCGCGGGACGAAGGTAATCGGCCCCCACCACCATCAGGAGGGCTGAAGACGTCCCCCCCTGTCCCGTGGGGACTGGAATGCCAGCGGCATCGGCCGCATATCGAGGGAGGCCGTTTTCCCCTCCCCCCCCCAGAGAGGGGAGTGACGGTGTCCTGCGGCGTCGGCCGCACGGGGAAGGAGGCGGGCCCAACACCAGCTGGACCCGCAAGGAAAACATGGTGGGCGAGCGGCCCGCCCGTCCCCCGAGGGAGACGGAAGATGTTTGCGGCGTAGGCCGCGTGGGTGGCTTTACCCCTCCCCCACCACCAACGGGAAGGAAAATGGTGAGGCGGGCCCAACTCCAACTGTGCCCGCAACAAAGGAGGTGTGCGGCCCCTCCCTCAGTGTGCCTGCCGGCACTGCTGGCCGCCCGCTTTGGTGCTGCTGCCTGTCGGGCCCCGAAAGTTGAACCACTGAGGCGGGCCCAAAAAGAAAAAAAACAGCTGGGCCCGCGCAAAAAAAGAAAAAAAAAAAAAAGGTGAGACGTTGCAGGCTCGAACGAATCCAACGGGGCCTGCAAATGAAAAGGAAACAAAGGAGGCGGGCCCAGCACCAGCTGGGCTCGCAAAGACAATGGAGTGCATGCCCCGAGGAGCGGGCAGAGGAGCTGCCTGCCCTGCCCCTACGGGAAGTGGAGCGGCATCCGCCGCAGTGGGGAAGTCAGCTGCCCCTCCGCTGTCCCCACTCCCATCTGAAGGGGGACGGCCCGCGAGGTTGTGTGTGTGCCCGCTCCGAGGAGCAGGGAAAAGAGATGTGGGGGGCCGCCGCACAGCTGAGGTGGCCCCGGTCCAGGAGAGGGGCAGGGACCGCCCAACAAGTGGGTTGCCTCTCTCTCAAGAGGGGTGGTGGCGGCTGCGGCTGCAACAACGAGATGAGCTGCCTACCCCCAACGGCGAACAAAGAGGAACACGAGGAAGGAGGGCGGAAAGCCCTAGGGTCTGGCGCAGTAAGGAAGATGGCCAGGCTCATGGCATCGCACCGGTGTCATCTGGTCAGCTGCCCGAGATGGAAGGGGAGGCGAAGGAAGCGGGTTCTGCCATCCGGCCATGAGGTTTGCCCCCATACAAGTGGAACTTGGCCGATGTGGCCCCTGGGCCTCCCCAGGTGCGGCTTTGCCGGTGTTTTGTGTGACCGTGTTATAACTGTCCTAAATGAACTCTGGTGAGGGTGCGAGCTGGTTTCCGGCGACTCCATACGGAATATGGACATCATGAGTGACATTCCCCGGAAGACTGTGAGCCGGCAGACATGGACTTGCTTAAAATGGTCCAGTTAGTGGGCAATGTTGTGTGGTGCGCACCTGTAGGCTCCGAGTGCTTTATGTGGTGCCAGTAGCCCTCACTGGTGCCGTTTAGTGATATGAGAGCCGCTCACCCAGGTTAATAAAGGGTGTGCAAAGTAGTAGAATGGCTCAAATAGTAGTAGTTGTGGCTAGATGGGGATTTTGGGGTTTTTGTTTTGTTGTTATGGAAAAGGAGGAGTGTTGCATGGCACCCCTGCAAGGGGCCATGGTAGATTCCAGTGTTGTTGTGTGGTCACATGGGCAACCATGTGACCAACCTAATAAAAGGTCCGAGCCGTTTCCGGCTCGGCAGTCGAGACCAGCAAGACTCCGTGGTGTGTGTGTGTTCTGTGTGTCGGCGCCATGGCGACGCCCCACCACGTGTGCTGGGCCCAAGGAAGGGGCCCAGCTCCAGGACGGTGCCCCTGCCGGGCAACGCCGTCCGGACGGTGCCCCTGCCGGGCAACACCGTCCCTGTGTGTTTCCCTGGCCCTGTGAGTCGGGCCAGGGGGCGACCCCGGCCTGGGTGCCCCCAGAGCCGGGGCCGCGGTAAGCCGGTTGCCAGCCGGCCATGTGTGGCACTCCGGTGTCCCGGAGCGGGTGGGATGAACCCCCACCCTTCATCACGCGGCGTGATCGCCGCACTCCAGCGTGTGGTGTCGGGTGCTACCCGACACGAGTCTGGGGCTGCCCGGAGGACCGGAGCAGCCCCCCTAACAGCGGTATACCCACAGCAAGGCAATCACAGCCGGATTGGGGTCGGAAGTTATAGCCTAAATTGCTGACCCCCCCACCGATTGCGATCCTTATAGACCCAGTGAGGTCAGGAAAAGTGCTGAGGCCACACACCAGCATCGGATTCCTGCACCCCCATGCAAAGGTAGACAAGCAGACGCAGCCCCAGCGTGCACTAGGGCGGAGAGACGACTCCACAGAAGCAACACATGAATCTCTCGTGCTATACATTCTGACACCCAGCCTGTACTGGACAACCTAGATGCACTGCGAGGCTGCACACCCCCTTCTACACCAACAAGGCACGGGTCAGATAAGCAATATTCTGAACTCTTGACTCATTCTTTTAATACTACCACTGTTGGTAGCACTGGGGGGCATGGGCACAACTGAATAGCGAAAGTACCCCAGTAGAGGGCCAGCATTGGACCACCTGTGCATGGAACACTGAACATGCTGTAAGATAAGCCAGCTGCCGGGGCTAACCTCTCGGGCGAGTCATCTAAGCGCATTGATATGCAGCCAACAGTCTGCCGGCGAGAAAGCGATTGCTCAACAACCGCAACTACTGACATCAGGCGACAGCATGCAGCGGGTAGACGCGGTGTGCCACACACAACACGGATGCACACCGAGTGGCCCATAACTGCACATAGACCACTGCAAACATCCACTGCAAACAAAAGTACTGCACTTTGATAGATTGGTGAGGAAAGCGGCTGTGCAGTCACTCCCCCCCCCCCAGTTCCTAGTTAACCGAGAGTTCAGTGCCAACCCTGATGGATATGCCTACATTCGGAGAACATTAGAAAGAGCCTAATAAGACTACCGGGCATATTTTAAAGATCCTCTGTTGTGTGCGCTAAGGTACACCAACGATAAGACAGGCAGCAACAACGCAGACATGCGATGTGCCTGCCACAAAGAATAAACAGAAGGGCAATAAGTGCCCCTTTAAGAGGGGAGCTCGAGACTATGGGAGGGGAGCGGGAAGCGGGAGGAAAGGGAGTGGCAACGGAAGAGGGAGATCAGTACTGCGATGGAGGAATAAAGGGAAGGTTGGAGCGCACAATGGCTCCTGTGTGATTATTAAGTGTGCATGAATCAGCCCCATGAGGGGGCCCAACAACTGGCGACGAGGGGAAACAAGCCCCAGCAGTGTCATGACAGAGGTAACGAGGGGCCCGTGTGCCCAGCAGCAACTGGGCCTGAGAGCCCGCAGTGAAGAGGGGCCCGTGAGCCCGGCAACAATGGCGGGCCTGTGAGCCCAGAGGAAGGGCCTGTGTGCCCATCAGCAATGAGGGGCCCGTGCCCCCAGCAGTGACCGAGGGCCCGAGAGCCCGCAGTGCAGAGGGGCCTGTGAGCCCAGCATCCAAGGAGGCCCTGTGAGCCCAGTGGAGGGCCTGACCGCCCAGCAGCGACGAGGGGCCCGTGCCCAGCAGCTACCGAGGGCCCGTGGCCCGCAGTGTGGAAGGGCCGTGCACCCAGCAGTGATGGTGGGCCCGTGTGCCCTGCAAGAACGGAGGGCTCGCACGCCCTGCAGGACAGGTGGAACGGTGTGCCCGTGTGCCCTGCAGCGACGGAAGACAGGAGGAGGGCCCGTGTGCCCGGCAGTAACCCAGAAGGCCGTGTGCCCTGCAAGTGAGAGGGGCCGGCACACCCGACATATTGTGAGGGCCTGTGTGCCTGGCAAGTAGTAAGGGGGGCCTGTGTGCCCAGCTGTTGGAAGAGGGGCCGTGTGCCCTGCAACTGTGAAGGGCCTGCGTGCCAGTACACCGGAGCGGACTCAAGCGCTCAGTGCGCCCGGCCCGTGCGCCCGGCAGAACCAGCAGCGACCCAGTGGGCCTGTGCACCGGAGAAAGGACCAGCGGCTGTGCAACCGCCGGACAGGAGAGAAGACCGCGCCTGCAGCACCCGTGACGCAGCAGGACAGGCTGCCGATCGCTTCTTCCCGCCCATCCGAGGAAAATGTGAACGGATAGCGGACCGCTGCGATCGCGCCGCATCAAGTAAGATGTACAACGGGGGTCGGGAAGAAAACAAGCCACAAACAAGGGGATCCCCGTGTCTCCCACACGAGTGACATTGAAAGCAAAAGTGCTTAAAAATATAAGGTGTGGCCCAGTAATTCAACCCCGTGTCTCCCACACGAGTGACATTGAAAGCAAAAGTGCTTAAGGATATAAAGCATGGCCCAGCAACCCAACCCCGTGTCTAACACACAGTGATGATACAAAAGAAAAAACCCAGGTTCAGCCACAACTCCCAGGCACGAAAAGCTGAGAAGTATCACACGGCTGCCCACCCTACCGAACCAGCAGATAGAAGTTCCCTATAAGGATAGGCACCCTCTGCGCAACGGGAACACCAAGCTGCCCGCCCTGCAGGCCTACCTGACAAAGGCGACGCGAACATTGTGCAAGGACCACGCGGCGCACATAACCCCGCAGCAGCCGCACACATCAGCCGCCATGCGTTTGTCAACAGCCCCTATCATGCCAGGACCACATCCAGGTGCAGGGAGCTGTCACAGAAAGAGCCCTATCAAATAAACGTGGCAAGGAAAGCGTTACCAAAGGGCGACCCCACCATGTACAAGGCCACCCAGCAGGCCCCAATACCATATAAGACACCCTCAGAAACGGCAGGTGCCGTCTGAACAGGCCCAGCGAGCCACCCTGAACCCAGCACGAAGGAAAGGCAACTAAAGCCCATACCAGCCCACAACGCGACGACTACGCACGCAATGACAGTACGTCACAGGTCAATCACCACCACAAGGACACGCACAAGAAAGTAAAAGAAGACAGACCTGGAAAGCTGCCCAAACACATGCGCACCAGCAGCAGAGAAGACCAGTAACAGACAGGACCGACAACAGCGAAAGTAAAAGCAACACCACCCTGACAAACCAAAGGACCAAACACAGTGACTCCATACCCAAACTAAACACTGGCCACCATGACTGACCTAGAGCAAGCAGATGCCGACGCAAGTGCGCAAGCCCTAGCAGACGTGGGCCCCACGTCATATGCCACCGTCATGAGAAGGCCCAACCCATTCGCCTTGATCCAGCACCACGACCAAGGAACAAGATGGGAGGAATGGGTCGAAGAATTTGATGACTTTCTAGGTGCAATAGGGAACAAAGACCCGCCAAATAAACTCAGCATATTTAGGAACTTGGTAGGAAAAGAGGTAAAGGACATCATCAAGATGATCCAAGCTACAGACAAAACCACATACCAACGTCACCTCGATGCAGTAAACGACAAACTGATAGTAGGATCCAACAAAGACTACAAACGCCTTGCATTCAACCAACACAGGCAGCGGCCACACAAATCGATTGGAGAGTTTGTCATACGTCTCTAGCAGAAGATAGGGGACTGCGACTTCGCCAACTTCAATGATGAAGAAGCTATAAGACTAAGGATCATAGAAGGGTGCACCTCGTCAACGTTCAGAAAACACCTTCTCATAAAGCCCCTACCCCTAGCGAAAATACTCAATATGGCAAAAACATACGAGAGAGTTGACGCACAGGCAGCTGCCATTGAGAGAAAAGTTGAACGCAACGCCATCGCGGCCCTCACGGAAGAGCAACCGCAATACTCTGAGCCCACTCAACCCTGGAGAAGGAGGAAAGTGAGAAGACACTGGCAAGAAAGCCCGAGCAAAGAGCAATGCCACGGGCGAGGGTGGAAACACACCCACAGACAACCATACCCAGCCTCTGGACGAACATGCTGGAGCTGTGGCCAGGAAGGTCCCCTTCAGGGAATGTGCAGAACAGGACCACCCACAAGCTCAGCATGCCAAACCACACCCCAGGCAAGACACCCGAGTACACCTAGAGCACGGTTAGAAATCAGGAAAGACATCGAGGACATGAACACCAGCCCACCCAGAGGTCTCAGGCATGCACACCCCCTCTACCCTGAGCTGGCCCACCACAAAGGGGACAGACAGACACTTGGCACACGAATGCCACCCGTCCTGCGAGAGGACTATGAGCTTCGCAACCGCCCAGTACCCTTTGAAATATAGTACGGGGGGGAGGATGGAAGTCACAGAAAACGTCAGTACAAGACAACAGCACCAGACAAGGGCGGAAGAATACCCCATAGACAAACCCCAAGATCATGCCGTCCAATGGAGGACGGCACAGACAGAGCAGCCTAAACCCAACCCAAGGAGAACGCAGAGTGCCGAACACCATCCACATGATACCGAGTCCCGCCAGAGGACACAGCCGTCTCAGTAACCGGACAGCACTACAGCACGCACTCATCAGCGTCCACTATAAGTCATTCAAATAACCTACAAGAAGGAACACGTGCCTGAGCAAGATGCTGGAGAGACAAGCAAAGCCAAAGGACAGACGAACAGCGCAGATCACATCCTAGCGACAGGGGACAAAGAACAAGTGACAAGTACGACAAGGAACTACAGCAAAATGACGCCAAATGACTCCCTCCTCCACGAGTTATACTTTGAAGAGCATGAACCAACTAAAAGGGAGGTGATAGAGATGGAGGAAAAAGAGAGAGAGGAGAATCATGAAAAGCCGCAATGAGAAAGTGCAGAGGAGATCCACGAGCAACCAAGCAGGCCCCACCTGACCACAAAGAGACCCCAACGGTTCATCGAGCAAATGTAACCTGGGAAGTCTCATGTTAAGCAAGGGGGAGGTGTTGTAAGGGAAAAAGGACAGAGCCCCTTTAAGAGGGGAGCTCGAGACTACGGGAGGGGAGCGGGAAGCGGGAGGAAAGGGAGGGGCAAGGGAAGAGGGAGATTAGTACTGCGATGGAGGAATAAAGGGAAGGTTGGAGCGCACAATGGCTCCTGTGTGATTATTAAGTGTGCATGTATCAGCCCCATGAGGGGGCCCAACACTTTGCGGGGCTTGCTAACATGCAGACGTCAACCACAACGGAAGGCGTTCCACGAACAAATGACACCGAAGCCCCCTCAGATCGGCAGGTAGGAGAGACATGGTATCCCCCTTTTCCTACGGCGATCAATCCATCCCTTCCCCCACCTTTATGGGGTATTCTGACTCAATTCCCCTGACTTCCTCAAGTATGACTGTTAGAAGTACTGGAACAAAAAAGAGGCAACTAGGAGCAATTAGGACTAAGTGCTTTTACCACTCTGGTACTGGGACCAGGAAGAGGCCTGCTGAGAGTAGTGGAGGTCAAGCATGTCCCCTTAATGATAGTTAGGCAGAGCTAATTGTACAACAGCACCTGCACCCTGTTAGGGGGTTGCAGGTGTATAAAACGCCCAATTTAGCTGCAGGAGGAGGCGGAGCAGGAGAGGGTGAACCAGTAGAAGCCGTGGCGTTGAGGGAGCAGCAGCAGAGAGGCCAGAGAAAGCAGCAGGAAGCTGTGTGCATGCAGCACCTTAATGGTTCACAGGAGTACAGCCCGGGTGCTGGGGCTCGGTGGTGCCGAGCAAACAATCAGAGGGGAGCCGTGCCTGGAGGCTACCCCTTTTCGAGTCATTCGCAGTGCTCGTTCTCCTGGAATCAGACGGTGACCCAGGAGTGCCTCAGGGGCAGAGGAAGGAGTCCTGAATCTGAGGTCCAAAGGCCAAGAAGTCCACGCTGCGGAAAGGCTGAAAGAAGCAACCAGTGAGTTTCTATTTGACAGGAAACGCGGTGTGCCAGTGTTTGATGTTCCGCAGAGGATTACTATATATCGGAGTGGTTACGTGCAGAAGTCACGTTGTCGAAGGTTTACCAAATAAAAACCTCATTAATCTTGGAACTAATAAGTATATTTTGTATTGGAGAGGTTGCCTGCATGAGAAGGCACGTTATCGAAAGCCTCAGAGCGCTGTGCACGTTACGAAGGAAGCTTTTACAATCCTCTGACAAAGAAACTAAATGAATGACACAATCTTTAATTGTAACAAAGGTCTTTGAGTGCTGGGCCTATTATAAAGGCACCATTCAGAGATTTATAACAACAAGATGAAATAGATGAAACCTTTGCTAATTACTACGAACATCTTGAGTGCTGGGCACGTTGTTTAAAGCATTTTACAATGAAACATAACATCAGTGCGAACTGAATGAAGATCTTCAATACTTATGAAATTCAGATATAGATGAATACCGTACTAAAACACTTTTTGTGAATGCAACTTCCAGGTGAACTTTACAAGCACAATTTCTATTTGAACTTACAAGTGAACCAATAATACCTTGGGCTCCAGAGTGAATGGAGTTTTGGAGATGAACTCTAATAAATGTTTCAACTACCACTTTCTGTCAAATTATGTTGTTATACTAAGACCAACCACAGCCAGAGGGCGCAAGTGTGGCACAGACCTTTAGGAAAGCTGGAAAATATATTTTTATATTGGAAGCAAATCTTGGGGAAGGGAACCCTGGGGTTTAATGTGCGTTTTTGGTTGGAAGTGTGCTTTGGAACTTGGGGAAGGCAACCCTGAGTATAAGTTAACTTTATATCTGAACTTAAGGTAATTCTGAGACTTTTATTTGAACTGCTTTATACTTAGGGAACGGTGCTGAAAGAAAGCTGTGAGCAGGATAGAATTCTGAACTTTGTGATGATTGATGATCACTGTTTTGTTGGTTGCTGACATCCCTGCACATTGTATAGATTAGTTGTGAGGGCAAGTATAGGTTTTGGACACAGATTCCTAAGTTTGACTTTGACTTTCCTTGGTTTTGGTTTGGTAGGAAAATCCCACCATAGAATAGGGCAATGTAGCCGTTTTTCCATCTGACTTTTAAGTTAATAAACTTTTATTGTTCATTCAGAATCTGTTGTCTGTGTCTTACTTCAAGATGCCTTAACAGTAGTTAGATGACTCCTTAACTGTTGTTATGGCTGGTTTCACAATAAAAAGGGGATACAGTGTAGGATTCAGTCTTACACGCGACCTCCTTTTGATTTAGTTTTGACTCTTTATAACTTGTAATTTATGTATTCTTAACGTTAGGTATTCGTTAATGGTTTAAAGAGCGTTCCCGCTTCTTAATTAGGGACACGCGGCCACTCATTTATACAGCAACAGTCTTAAATAGCTTAACAATGGATTGCAATGGCTTTAGCTTCACACGCGAGTGTTAGAACTTCCACGGTATATGCGAGTGCTACATTTCTATTGTTAACAAGACTTTAGAGTAAGCAAACAGCTTTCACTCGCTTACAGCAATACACAAGTCAGTTAGGAGCTGGCTAGGGTTACCGGCAAAGCTAGTGCAGTGTACTAGAACACTGTGCTTCACTCACTGGCTTCAATGACACTTAAACTTGATTCTTGTAACGTCTTGAACAATTATCTAACAGTCGTAGAAGTTGCTGAAGTTAGTAGATGAACAAGGATTACCCAAGCCAGTGGAAAAAAAAACCTTTTAAGTGGCAACCATTGTTTAAACGTTGTTGAAGCTGATGTAAACCCAGAGTCCTCCGATACAAGGGTGACAAGGTTATTCAAGGCTGAAGGAGTGGCAACACTGCCTTCTTTAAGGAATTCATGGTATCAAAAGTAAGACAGACAGAAGTGACCACAGTTCAAGGGTGTTTATTGAACTTCAACAATGTGTGATGAATACGTATCTAATCCTAAATCTACAGATGGGTGAAGGGTACAACCATCAAATAATAATAATACAGTTCTAATGGAGTCTTGTCAAAGTAAAAGGGCCTATTCTAAAAAAAATATATTGCCAATCCTTACCACTAAATACTAAAATAGTGTGGGGTAGTGTTCATGAAAAAGAAAGAAGTGTTCACAAAATGATATGCTAGTATGTTCAGGCCGTTGGCCTCCCTTCCCCATGTTTTCAGCACGGGACAAGGCGGTTCACTCGAGCAAAGCACACACTATGGCTTCTTTGGCACAAGTATACAGTTCCATTACCAGCATCAGGACCTTCTACATCCAAGTCTCTTTACTTCAAAGTCTCTTTATTCAGAGGGCCCGATGTACCAAATCTTATGCATATTCAATTCTTGGGATTCACCCTGGATCCCCCTCAGCCCGTGCTCAGATCCCTTTTATATCATAAGTTTTACTGTGGATCCTCCTCTTCTGGGCTCAGATCCCCCTTTTCACAATGTTCAGAGAATATTCTTTCTCGGGTGGCTCACGGTTCACCCTGGATCCCCCTCAGCCGGGCTCAGATCCTTCGTCTTACACAATTTGTCTCCCTCAGCCGGGCTCGGACCAATTTCAGTTTGCATTAAACTCTAGAAGACTTTCAAATGTGCACAGGGTTTAGCTTGACCCGTTGCAGGACCACTTCAAGCTCTATTTTCCCTTTTCACAGTTGCCAACCCATTGGATACCTAACAGAGACCCTTGAATGAGCACCCACGAGGTGCTGGCAGGGTCGGACTGGGCCATAAAATTGTCTCAGGCACCAATTAAAAAGTGGCCCACAATTGCAAATGGCAATTCATTCCTTTTGTGACACTCCTTGAATAGTACCGAAGAGGGAGTTTATTGATAAAATGTAATTCAAAGTGTGCATTTTAAAGTATATGTATGCAGTAACACTGGCCAAAACTACTAGCCGCATAGTGAAGTAACTCATCAAAGTTGCATACAGTGGCCAGAAAAGTGGGACACTTTACCCAAGAAAAGGGCCCACAACAAAATGTTGTGTTTTTGGTTTGGCCATGGGCCTATTGCCCTACAGGCCAGTGTCAGCTTGGGCGCCGGACCACTCTGTCTGAGGTATCTTTCTTGGCTTCCAAAAGTTAAGTCACACCTCTGGTTTTCACTTATATTTGTGTCGCTCGTTACATACTTTTTGCACACAGTTCTCTTTAGATTTCTTCATACAATGTTGCTGCTTGCAACATTGGTTCTAGCACAGGCTGGTCAGGTATCAGTCTGTCCGACTCATCGGCTGTGCTGTCTTTCCAGGTGTTGCTTTGTTGTAGGAGCCAAGGACAGTACCACAGCGCCAACTGTTTCTCCCCACCTTGGTTATTGATGCGGGAGAGCCCTGGGTACCTCTGGCACACAATGCAGGCTTCTTCAGCTTTGGTCCCCGGTCTTAGGTTTCTTATTTTCCAAGGATCACGAAAGTAAAGATTTGAAAAAGTCAAGGCAACTTCCCTCCTTGGCAACCCTCTCTGGTTTCGCCCCCTTCCTTCTTGTATTAAACTGCCCTCGGTTATCGACGCGGGAGAGCCCCGGTTACCTTCGATACACAGTGTAAGTAGCAGTCCTTAAAGGTCAAGGGCAATTCCCTCCTTATAACCCTCTCTGGTCTCGTCGTCTTTCTCCTTGTATTAAACTGCCATCTTGGAACTGCTGCTTTCTGGTGCGCTTTGCGCTTTGCCTTGCTCAGAGTGTGCTTTCGTGCTCTGCCTTTTATCCGACTTTTATGTGGGGAAGTGTGATGGAAGTCAGGTGTGCATAATGATCAGTAATTCCCTGACCTTGCCCGACCATTGAATTGGGACAGGTCAGGTATACAGCTCTGCTGTTAGTCCGTTTTTGCTCACGGTGAGCTGTCCGTGAGAAAGTGTTTGTTTTGGGAAAGGGAGTGGGGGGGTTGAGACACTAAATATCCTGGGAAAAAGGTGTTACAGGGAAGGGAATACTGCATCTCGCCGTCTGGTGTCCCATTTCCACTCCCAGAAGACCCCTCATCCAGGTGATCCTCCCGCACTGGTCCACTGCCAGGAACTGGATCCAAAAGCGATAGCCGTGTCCTGGCCACCTGGATGACAGATCCCCGGGGACTAGCGGGTGAGACACCTTCTGGTTTCTCACATACCCTTCTCCTATGCGAAGTGGATATGACTGGTCTTTGTCCAGGTTCTTCATTGAGACCTGGGAAAGAACCGGAATGAGATATATGCAAGGACTCTCGCATATTCCACTGATTATTTTTTACTGTATAGTTAGACGATAGTTAGAGGTGAGGTGGTTTTATTGGTCTCTCGAAAATAACCAACAAACTGGTCTCTAGGGGTTGACTCTAATTTTATGGAATCTTTATATCTTTATATCTTGTGGAAGTTTTTTGGGATTCTGTCTTTTCCTAGTCCCATATTGGAGAGTTTTGGCAGTAGTAATTAGAGTGTCAGCAGTCCTGGGGTGAAAACTAACTATAGGGAGGTGGGGGTTCCTGTAAAAGAGTGGAAAATATAGGGACATCCTGACCCACAATAACTTCCCCGGGGAGCCTAGGAATGATGGCTGAAGATACTAAACATGACTCGCCTCTGATGTTAATGGATATGGGTCTTTTGGGGTATATTTCATTGTCCCTGGGTACACAGGTAACCCTAACTAGGGTAGCGTTCTCGAGGTCCGTTGTTGTGACTAAGTCAGCTCTTGTGGCGGTTTGCTTGTTACCTGAGTCAATTAACACCTTCACTTTCTTTCCATTCACCCAATATTTTTCATTTGCGAAGTCAGCAGAAGACTAACAAACATATTCTGAAGGTCTCTAGATCTTCTTTGGGTTCTTCCCACTCTTCACCCTTTAAACCGCCTATTTCCATAGGCTCTTCTTTTACATTTTTCGGACAGTGCCTGGCAAATGTCCAGTTTCTCTACATGAAAAGCAGATAGGAGGAAGGGGTGATCTGCTTCTCCTTTATCTTCCTCCCTTTTACTTTCTACTCTACTTTTAGGGTCCAATCCTTTGGCTTCTATTCTTTCCTTCGGTATCCATTCCTTGATTTTATATGACCCTCCTTGTTTGTCTGCTCCCTGAGGTTGGGCTCGGTGGGTAGGTTTGTAATCCGTCTTTTCCTCCCCTTGATGTACTGAGTGGAAGTGTTTGGCTGCATCCGAGTGGTTTTGTGCAGTTTAAATGGCCATGGCTAGGGTAAGTCGATTTAATTGTAATACAGCCTTTTGCAGAAAAGGGGGTAACGAATTGGTAAACTGTTCTTACGTAATCATTTCTATCAATTCCTCTAGAGCTTTGTTATTGATCCAAAGGGCTATGGTATTTTTGATACATTCACCCATTTCAAGGGGTGTTTCTCCAGGATTTAATCTAATGGCCCTCAATCTTTGCTGATAGAAGTTACAAGTTTGACCCACTCTCTTCCATGGTGGCTCCCTGGGCAAGATTGAGTAGTTGGTAGGCGGTCTGTAGTTCACCTTTCAACAGGAGCCCCACATAATGTCACATGTTTCCCCCCTTCTCACCTGCCTGTATTGTTTGCTTGTGATCTTCGGGGATGTCTTCTTTCGCACTGTTCGGGATTTATATAACCCTCGTGTTCCAGCGTGTGGTTCGTGACCCAGATCCAGGAAGCGTTCAGTTGTCCGGGACGAAGATCAGGAAACAAATGGGTACGCACTCAGAGATCCGAATGCGGGGGAAATCCAGGATATGCAAGGCAGAATAAGAGGAAGGAAGAAGGAAGAGGAATTCAGGCGACCGGAAGCCAGGAATCAGAGCTAATTGCTGAACGAGCTCCGATAACACATGTCTGTCTACTGCAAGCGGTGGCATTGAGACACGCAGGGCCGCGGGGGCGTGTCTGCTTTGTAGAACGTAGAACGTACAACGCAGAGACTGGCAAACAACGTTCCGCATTCAGCGGCCATGTTGGGAGTACTACTGAGTTCAGTCCCCTATGGGTCAGGGACCACGAAGTCCAGAAGAGACGCGAACGGTAGTTCATGACAGCATGCCTCCTCCGAAACCCAGCTCCTCCAGGTTTACCCAGATGTATAAGGTGGAATCTTCTGAGCAGTCTGGGGGCATTTATATTTGAGACTGGTTCACAGGTGCGTTCACTAGGAGGGTACCCTTTCCACTCGACCAGATACTGTAACTGACCACGTCTGTATCAGGGGTCACATATTCTGGAAACCTCATATTCAAGCTGATCATTGACAATCACAGGGGTAGATCTTGGAGCAGTTTGAGAGGACTGGACGTATGGTTTCAACAGAGAAGTGTGAAAGACCGGGTGGATCCTCTTCCAAGATTCTGGTAGTCTGAGTCGAAAGGCCACTGGGTTAATGACTTCCTTTATGGAAAAAGGACCGTAATACCGGGGAGCCAGTTTGTTTGGTCGTAGGTGTCGGGGTAGAAGTTTCGAAGACAACCAGACCTTATCACCTATTGAGTATGACGGTCCTGGTCTTCTTTTGGAGTCAGCATGATGTTTAATGTTTCTTTGGGCCTTTTCTAGGTGTTCATTTGCTTCCTTGTGTACATTGATGAGGGTTTCGATTCAGGAGTCAACTGTAGGAACTGGGGTAGGATGTGGGAGAACGGATGGTAGAACCGAAGAATGGAATCCTTGACTACAGAAGAAAGGACTGGTTTTGATAGCCGATTGATCCGAATTGTTGTTGGCAAACTCAGCCACAGGTATTAAGAGTGACCAATCGTCCTGAACTTTGGTGGCGAAACAGCGAAGATATTGTTCTAGAGTTTGGTTTACGCGTTCAGTGGCTCCATTGGTCTGTGGGTGATAACGTGAGGATAAGGCACGTTGGATTCCCAGTATACGACATAATTGTTTCCAGAACTGGGATATGTACTGGGGTCCTCTGTCAGATATAATCTTGGAGGGTAGTCCGTGGAGTCGGAATATGTGTTCCAGGAAGATTCCGGCAAGTTCAGATGAAGATGGTAGTTTATATAAAGGCGTGAAATGAGCCATGTGGGTAAATAGGTCAATGGTAACCATGATAGTTGTGTATCCCCTGGAAGGTGGTAGTTCCACAATAAAGTCTGTGGCAATGAATTCCCAAGGTCTTGTGGGCAGTGCTGGTTGAAGCAGGAGACCTGCCGGTTTCTTGTTATCATGCTTGTTTTGAGTGCCGACTGCACATGTTTGGATACAATCCTGGACATCATCCTTCATCTTCGGCCACCAAAACTGTCTTTGTATTAGACGGAGGGTGTTGGTGATCCCACGGTGTCCTGAATGAAGGGTATCATGACATAGGCTTGTGATCTTTTGTTGTAGTCTCTGAGTGGGAATGACCAGGCAATTATCCTTGAATAAATATCCATCCTTCGTTTTGAGGTTCCATCGATTTTTGCCATTAAACTCCTTCCAGGTTTCAGAGGACTGAGTTTGAGTACGAATATCCTCCAGGAGATTGATTGCTTGGGCAACAATTATGGTGTGGGGAAACATCTTTGGGAAGGATCGATCTTCAAGGATTTCGTAGTCAGGACATCGGGATAAGGCATCGGCTATTATGTTGTGTGTTCCATGAACATGATGGATTTGAAACTGGTATTGAGCAAAAAAGAAGGCCCAACGGGCTGGACGACTGTTCCTACATTCCAGGGATTGCAGGACTTGAAGATTCCGGTGGTCCGCGCGGACCTGAACAGGGTGTTTCTCTCCCAGGAGTAGATGACGCCAATCTGTGAAGACTTGACGGATGGCTAGTAGTTCTTTTTCCAAAACAGAATAGTGGGTTTCGCTAGGACTCAAGGTGCGAGAAAGGTAGGCGATGTGGTGTTCTAGCTTGTCATCGAACTCCTGTTTCAGGAATGCCCCGATGGCGTAGTTAGAGGCATCATTTTCCACTAGAAAGGGTCGATCAATGTCAGGTTGGGCTAAAATGGGAGCTTGTGTGAACTCCGACTTTAACCGTTGAAACGCCTCATCTTGGGCTGCTGCCCAGTGAAAGGGGTTATCCTTCTTTAACAATGTAATGATCGGATGTACAATTTCTGAAAAAGAGGGTATGAATTTCCGGTAAAAGTTAGCAAGCCCCAGGAAGGATTGAATTTGTTTAACAGTAGTTGGAACAGGCCAGGATAGAATGGTGTCTACTTTTGAGCGGTCCATTCCAATTCCTTTTGGGCTAAGGACGAAATCAAGGTAGTGAACAGTAGACACATGGAAAAGGCATTTCTCAGGTTTAGCCAGGAGCTTATGTTCTGTCATACACAACAATCCAGTCCCGCCACCATGCACCTTTTAAGATACACCAGCACACACGGTTACTGTCCCCGGGTTGCAGCCCACCTCCCGAGACATCTCCTTACCTAGGGTGCGAGGGAGTCGCCATCGTCAACGAGGGCGGGCAGTGCGGAAAGTCCGACCCGGTTTGTTGCCTCGTTTCCATTGGCAACTCCCATGGAGACTGCGTTCGGGTTGGAACACCCGATTGCGGTTACTTCCTGGTTCCGCGGTGCTCTCCCGATCACGTGCCCAGAGTTCCGCTCACGTGATCGGGAGCCGGCGCACATAAAACTGGGAAGTTCGAGTTTACTCACCGCTTCACAGCTGTTTCACGACTCTGTTCGGCAATTGCAGCATTCACGTTACCTTGATACTTCGGATGTGGACCTTGGCTTATGAATCACGGACTGGCTTGCTTACTCCTCGGATCTTGTCGCTCGGATATTGGTACATTGGACACTCGGCTTTGACTGAAGGATTGTTTTCGGATTGCCCTTTCTTGACTCTACGATTTTCGGCCACTGGCGCTACATGGTTAACTCAAGTGCCCATTAAGTTACCGTCAGGCTACAGGTACAGCCGGCAACTACCATCTGGGACACGGCTGACACGGCTGTACGGATCTACGGCGCTCCCTCGCACCAGATGCCCGACACCCCAGTATCATCCCTGTTGGGTTTAGGTAAGAGATTCTTACACACTTCTTCATATCACAGTACTGTGTTTGCCTGTGCTAACCTTACCTTCCATTTAACAGCCTCCGGGGTCCTGGGCGTCATCAGATCCGGCGAACCAACAAACCACCTGTGGCCTCAAAGCTCGCACAGGGAGTTTATTCACTCATCCCTGTGGGTGATTTGTGGACAGAGGTCCATTACTCTTCACTACGCGGCAAGTCACGACAGACTGTGAAGCCGTTGCGTCGTGGAGAGTATGGAACCTGAGGACCCCGTGGCTGCCTTGGTACAGGCACACACATTGCTAAGAGCAGATATGGTTGCCACTACTGCTACAATACACCAGAGGTTAGACTTGATTCAGAGCACACAACATCCCTTGCCCGCTGATGCTGAGTTCGGGGAGGCTGCTGCCGCAGCGCAACCCCCAACTGCTCAGCCGTTTATACCCCAGCCTCCTACTGCCCCTGCAGCACCTCAGGTTCCAATACTCATGTCCACGCCTTTTCCCTTGGCTGCTCCAGAAAGGTTCCACGGTGACCCTAGAAAGTTTCGCACATTTGTAAACCAGTGTAAACTGCATTTCCTCTGTAGACCTCAGGCTTTTCCTGACGCCACCACAAAAGCGGCGTTCACCTTGTCCCACCTGGCCGGCACCCCGGCAGAATGGGCCAACCCTTTATTGGAGAACGACAACCCCGTCCTGTACGACTTTGAACTACTAGTCACAGAATTGTCCCGTGTGTTCGACACGCGTCACAAAGCCCAATCTCGGGACCTCGAGCTGTTAGATCTGACTCAAGGGAAGAGTTCTCTCCTTGAATACATTGCTCGTTGCTAGCCGCTGAGACATCCTGGCCTGAACCAAAGAGGGCGGTCGTTTTCTATAGGGGGCTTAATAACACCATGAAGGATGCTATGGCTGTGGTTCCATCTTTGCCCACGACCCACACTAAGTTAGTGGACCTCGCATTACAAATCGACGCAAGACGTTCCGAATGTCGGTTTGAAACAGGAATCCCCATTGCCACTTCATCCTCCTCTTCCTCTGGTACAGGCATCGAACCCATGCAAATAGGTGGCATTCGCAGCCCCATCACGCAATCAGAAAGGGAACGCAGAAGAACCGACCATGCCTGTTTTTACTGTGGTCTAAATGGCCATTTTGTAAAATCATGTCCCAGACGCCCTAAGCTCAAGAATCCGGTTTTTCCGAATGCTCGACCCTAGATCCGGGGACTGGATCGAGCAATACTTCCATTTCCCCGGATAGGAACCCCACTTTTGGCAGGATCAGGCCAATGTTGGTACAGGCCACACTTAACCCTACACCCGACATGTCCCATGTCGTCTCGATTTACATCGATTCAGGCGCCACAGGCAACTATATCGATATAACCTTGGCCAGATCCTTAAACCTACCTCTGATCACCAAGCAACATCCTGAGCCAGTACAAGCAGTGGATGGTACAGCACTGATATCAGGCCCTATTAAGCAACAAACCGCCCCCATCACCCTCACTATACAAAACACGCATCAGGAAATCATCACATTCGACCTGATTACGATGCCGCGGTTCGGAATCATCCTGGGTCTTCCTTGGTTACATCTACATAACCCCTTGATTGACTGGAAGTCAGGGCAGGTCCATTTTGAATCTGAGACGTGCCAGAATTTTTGTCTCACCGCACCTGACGACGCAGAATCACCCCCACGGGCTCTAGGGGGCATAGCGCAGCTCACACTGCACGAGGATATCCCTATGGCTCTCGAGCCTCATGTAGTGGGGGCTGTTGCCGTTGGTTTTCCTACTGATTACAGTGATTTCCATGAGGTATTTGACAAGGGTTCCTCGGAGGTGCTCCCACCACACCGATCCTATGACTGCCCCATTGACCTAATTCCTGATTCCGTGATTCCCTCGGGCCGCATCTACTCCTTATCTCCATCAGAAGAACAGGCATTAAAGGATTATATCCAGGTAGCATTGAAGGTCGGTCATATACGTCCCTCCACCTCTCCGGCTGCTAGCCCCATATTCTTTGTCCCGAAAAAGGAGGGCGATCTGCGTCCTTGTGTGGACTACCGCCGACTTAATTCCATCACCATCAAGAATCGATACCCAATACCATTGATCACCCCCTTACTAGACAGGTTAAGCCATGCTACCGTTTTCACAAAACTCGATCTCCGCGGGGCCTATAACCTGGTCAGAATCCGCTCCGGAGACGAGTGGAAGACGGCTTTCTGTACACGTTACGGATTATTCGAATACGTGGTCATGCCCTTCGGGCTTTGTAATGCCCCTGCTACCTTCCAACGTTTCATGAACGAAGTATTTCATGATTTGTTGGACGTATGCGTGGCAGTATACCTTGACGACATCCTCATATACTCGCAGGACATAAAAGAACATATAGTGCACGTCCGCAAAGTACTGTCCCGCCTCCGCCAACACTCACTCTACGCCAAACCCGAGAAGTGCCAGTTTCACACTGAAAGCGTTGAATTCCTGGGATTCCACATTACACCTGGATGTTTGGCCATGAACCAGTCCAAGGTCCGTGCGGTTTTGGACTGGCCAAAACCCAGCAATCTCAAGTCCTTGCAATCATTCCTTGGGTTCTCGAATTTCTATAGGCGCTTCATCCAGGACTTCTCATCTCTGGTAGCTCCCCTTACTGCTCTAACCAGCCCCAAATCGCCTTTTGTCTGGTTGGAAGAACACCAGGCGGCTTTTGACGCCCTGAAGTCTGCATTCACTACTGCTTCTGTCCTGAAACATCCCGACCCAGAACTCCCATTTATTGTGGAGGCCGATGCGTCCTCTTTCGCTCTCGGGGCGGTCTTGTCCCAACGTTGCCCTCATTCAGGTCAGTTGCATCCGGTGGCATTTCATTCCCGGAAATTCTCTGTTACAGAAATACATTACACCGTCACGGAGAAAGAACTGCTCGCCATCAAAGATGCTTTCTTAGTCTGGCGGCATCACCTGTTGGGGGCAAGGCACGCGGTCACGGTGTTCACCGACCACCGCAACCTCCAGGATCTGGCCTCGCTCAAATGCATTAACAGTCGGCAGGTGCGGTGGCATTTATTTTTCGCGGCTTTTGACTTCCTGATCAAACATCGTTCCGGTCTGTCCCACGGGAAGGCGGACGCATTATCTCGCTCTCCGGGTGGGGTATCCTTACCTGTGTTCCCAGAAAACCTGTTAAACCAGCATGTTATTTGCCTTTGCACCCCTCCTTTGTCTCTGTTAGACTCAATTCGCACATGGGTTTCGCTACATCCCGATCAGGTCACCGAGTGGGATCCGGTGTTTCATGAAGGGTTGCCCTATATCCAAAACCGGTTGTGGTTACCTTCGACCGACACTCGCAATCTTGCTCTGGAATGGTCCCACGATAGCGCCATCAATGGCCATCCGGGACAGAAACGCACGTTGGACATTCTCAGACGTTGGTGTTGGTGGCCCTCCATGAAACGCGACGTAGAAGGGTATGTTAACACCTGTGCTATATGTGCCCAGTGTAAGCACCGTAGGGGGCGTCCGGTGGGGCTCCTGCTTCCGTTACCTGTACCCCCCAGACCCTGGCACACGGTTTCCATGGATTTTGTAACTGACCTACCCCGGACAAAGGGATTCGACACCATATGGGTGGTGGTCGATTCATTTTCCAAAATGGCTCGCTTCATACCTTGTTCTGGCATCCCTTCTGCCCCAGCTTTGGCCGATCTCTTCTTTAAATCGGTCTTTTGTTTCTTTGGGTTGCCCACGATTATTGTTTCGGATAGGGGGCCCCAATTCACTTCTCGGTTCTGGCGTGCTCTCACGGCTCTCCTGGGTATAGATTCTCGCTTTTCCTCCGCTTACCACCCGGAGACGGACGGCCAGACTGAGAGGGTGAACCAGGCCATGGAACAATATTTACGTTGTTTGATTTTGCAACACCAGCAGTCCTGGCTGGGCTTGCTGCATCTTGCTGAGTTTTCGTACAATAACTCCACACATTCCTCCACTGGCTCTTCTCCCTTTTATGTTTTGTATGGTCAGCACCCCCGCACCTTACCTATCCCGGACCTGGCACCCTCTGACAACCCAGCTGCTGTCGCCTGTGCCCACGACTTGACGGCCGTTCAGGCTCGGACCCTTACTCATCTTCAGGAGGCCCGGGAATCCATGAAGGCCGCAGCGGACCGAAGGAGGGCGGTGGCACCTTCCTATGTTGTGGGGGACAGGGTTTGGCTCTCTTCTCGTCACCTTAGGCTACCTGGTTGTCGCAAGCTTTTACCCCGTTTTGTGGGCCCGTATAGAATTACTGCTGTGATCAACCCTGTAGCCTATCGCCTCTCAGTCCCTGCTTCCTGGCGCATACACCCCGTCTTCCACACCTCTTTGTTGAAACCTTGTCCGGCCCCTACTCGTCTCCGGTCTACGCCTGGCCCTGTAGCGGTGGGTGACTCCGTGGAATATGAGGTTTCTGCTATCTTGGGTTCTTGCTTTATCAGAGGTGGGCTCCAGTATCTTGTTGACTGGGTGGGTTTTGGCCCCGAGGAGCGTTGTTGGGTTCCTGCTGGGGACGTCCATGCCCCGAGACTTGTTTCACGTTTCCACCGGGATCACCCTTCCTACCCACGTGGTCGTGGGCCATTGAGGGGGGGCTCTGTCATACACAACAATCCAGTCCCGCCACCATGCACCTTTTCAGATACACCAGCACACACGGTTACTGTCCCCGGGTTGCAGCCCACCTCCCGAGACATCTCCTTATCTAGGGTGCGAGGGAGTCGCCATCGTCAACGAGGGCGGGCAGTGCGGAAAGTCCGACCCGGTTTGTTGCCTCCTTTCCATTGGCAACTCCCATGGAGACTGCGTTCGGGTTGGAACACCCGATTGCGGTTACTTCCTGGTTCCGCGGTGCTCTCCCGATCACGTGCCCAGAGTTCCACTCACGTGATCGGGAGCCGGCGCACATAAAACTGGGAAGTTCGAGTTTACTCACCGCTTCACAGCTGTTTCACGACTCTGTTCGGCAATTGCAGCATTCACGTTACCTTGATACTTCGGATGTGGACCTTGGCTTATGAATCACGGACTGGCTTGCTTACTCCTCGGATCTTGTCGCTCGGATATTGGTACATTGGACACTCGGCTTTGACTGAAGGATTGTTTTCGGATTGCCCTTTCTTGACTCTACGATTTTCGGCCACTGGCGCTACATGGTTAACTCAAGTGCCCATTAAGTTACCGTCAGGCTACAGGTACAGCCGGCAACTACCATCTGGGACACGGCTGACACGGCTGTACGGATCTACGGCGCTCCCTCGCACCAGATCCCCGACACCCCAGTATCATCCCTGTTGGGTTTAGGTAAGAGATTCTTACACACTTCTTCATATCACAGTACTGTGTTTGCCTGTGCTAACCTTACCTTCCATTTAACAGCCTCCGGGGTCCTGGGCGTCATCAGATCCGGCGAACCAACAAACCACCTGTGGCCTCAAAGCTTGCACAGGGAGTTTATTCACTCATCCCTGTGGGTGATTTGTGGACAGAGGTCCATTACTCTTCACTACGCGGCAAGTCACGACATGTTCACGTAGACGTTGTAAAACTGCCTTAACATGTTCTTCATGCTTCAGATGGTCTTTAGAGTATATCAGTATGTCGTCCAGATATACAATGACGAAGAGGAACAGCATATCGGAGAACACCCGGTCCATAAAACGTTGGAAGACTGCTGGGGCATTGGCAAGTCCGAAGGGCATAACCAAGTATTCAAAATGACCAAAGGGTGTTCTAAAGGCTGTTTTCTATTCGTCACCTTCCTTTATACGGATCAGATGGTAGGCACCTCTGAGATATAATTTTGTGAACACTACAGCCCCTCTTACTGCTTCCAAGATATCCGAGATTAGGGGCAACGGGTAGCGGTCCTTGAGGGTACATTGATTAAGACCACGATAATCTAGGCAGGGCCTAAGCTCCTTGGTATCTTTCTTGGGAACAAAAAACAATGAAGCTCCCGCCAGGGATTTGGATGGTCGTATAGTACCATTTTCCAAGTTGGTATCCAAGTATTCTCGGAGGGCTCTTTTCTCAGGTTCTGATAGAATGAACATCCTTCCAAAAGGAATCACCGCTGAGGGTTCCGTACCGATAGCGCAGTCCTCAGGTCTGTGAGGGGGAAGAGCTTGAACTATGGCGGTCGAAAACACATCTGTGTAAGCCTGATAGGCCCTAGGAACCTGGATGATATTTGAGACAGTGAGTGGACCTTACTGGTTCGCCTGCGAGTCTTCAGAGGACCCTGTCGAGGAGTCTAGGGATAAACAGTGGGACATACAATGTTCTGAACCAAGAAACAAGGATCCTGCTGCCCAGTTGATGTAGGGGTTATGCTTCTGTAACCAGGGCATTCCCAGAACCATTGGGTAATGGGTAGATCTTATGATGTCGAATTTGATTCTCTCTTGATGGTGGTTTATAGAAAGCAGGATCTCTTTGGTTTGAAGGGTTATGGGTCCTGAAGAGAGAGGTCTTCCATCGATAGCCTCTAGAGGTTGCATGATGACTCGAGTTTCATATGGAATGTTATGGGTAGTGACCCAATCATGATCTATGAAAATCCCCATGGCCCCACAATCCACTGATGCCAGAATGGGGTAAGATTCTTTCTTGGAAGGCGATAGAAAGACCTGCAGAATCACAAGGTTGTTCTGTCCAGGAGAGTTCAAGGATGGAATAGATGTGGTGCGAACATCGCTATCCCGAAACTGTTCTCCATCTAGGATCGGGAGCTGGCGTTTCCCGAACGCCGTGGAGGGGCAATAGTACACTCTCTCACAAGGTGTTTATCAGAGGCACAATACATGCACAAACCAGTGTGAATCCGTCGCATCCTTTTTTGCGGGGTTATGGATCCGCGGAAGGCCCCAAGTTGCATGGGTTCTGGGTCCATGGTCTGGGAAGCTGTAGGCTCAGGTTTAGAAGGATGGTCTGTAGAGGCCTTTTGCAAGGGTAATTTAGTCTTCTTCTTTCCCGCCTTTCTTTCCTGGATACGAAAGAAAGTCAATCTGCAAGGAAAGATCCATGAGAGCCTGGAAGGAACTTGGGTGAGCTACCCGGGCCAGCTCACCTTTTATCTCTTCAATCAAACCTCTTCGAAAAAGGGTGAAACAGGCCTCAGGAGACCAGTCTGCTTCTTTGGCAAGTTGTTTAAAGCGGGTCACATAGGTAAGCATATCCTGGGATCCTTGTTGAAAGTCCAAAAACGGTTCCTGGGCACTGTAAACCTGCTCTGGGCAATCAAACATGGTCTTTAGTGCCTGCACGAAACCATCATAGTCATCCAGGAGGGCATCGCCCAAATTAACTAAGGGAGTTGCCCAAGTCAAGGCATTCCCAGAGAGATGTGAGATCATAAAGCCCACCTTTGCCCTGGGAGTGGAGAAGTAGTAGGGCTTAAAGGTGAAGTGCACTAAACATGTATCGAGGAAAGCACAAAGGGTCTTTGAAGAGCCATCATATTTATCCACTACTCCACCCAACAACACGCTTTCCTTGGTTGCGGATTCACGTGACAAGACCATTTGTTTCAATGCCGCATTTTCAGCTTTAAGATTTTGGACTTCTGTTGTGAACTCCTGCATGCCTCGCATGAGCTCCTGAATTGCAGCCTCCATTTCCGTAACTGTATCAATTTGTTGGCGTCTCAATCTGTCACAGGTTTCCCCCCTTCTCACCTGTCTGTATTGTTTGCTCGTGATCTTCGGGTATGTCTTCTTTCGCACTGTTCGGGATTTATATAACCCCGTGCTGGGTCCTCGGGTTCCAGCATGCGGTTCGTGACCCAGCTCAAGGAAACGTTCAGTTGTCCAGGACGAAGATCAGGAAACAAATGGGTTTGCACTCAGAGATCCGAATTCGGGAGAAATCCAGGATATGCAAGGTAGAACAAGAGGAAGGAAGAAGAAAGAGGAATTCAGGGTACCGGGAACTAGGAATCAGAGGTAATCGCTGAACGAGCTCCGGTAAAACACGTCTGACTACTGCAAGCGGTAGCGTTGAGACGCGCAGGGCCGCAGGGGCGTGTCTGCTTTGTATAATGTAGAACATACAACGCAGAGACTGGCAAACAGCGTTCCGCGTTCAGCGGCCATGTTGGGAGTACTACTGAGTTCAGTCCCCTATGGGTCAGGGACCACGAAGTCCAGAAGTGACGCGAACGGTGGTTCATGACACATAACATCTTTCTAGGTTTTCTTCCCATCCTAACTGTTCGGCTAATCGTTCGAAATTCAGGAAGAAGTTTCCTAGATCTTTGCCTTCTAGGTATGGTTGAAGTATCCCCTGTGGTAGAAGGGGTCTGGCTTCAACTCGACCAATTTTGTTAAGTTTTCTTGAAGCCTAGCTTTGGCCTGCATTTGATGGGCGGCCAACTGGGCTATGACAGCTGTTAGGTCGGCGATTTCTTCTGGTGGAGTAAGGGTTCCTTCAGTGTTCTTTTTCTGAATCGGAAAAAGAACAGTTGTCGACTCCTTCGAATAAAGTTTTGAAGTCGTCCAATCCTTCTGAGTCTGATTCCACCAAAGGGATTGATTTAGGTAGGTTGGTCTGTAACCCTGATTGCCCTGTGTTACAGCATACCTTAGTTGGATACTCAGACAGGATATAGAATGGTTGTCTAGCTTCTTTCCTAAGTGGGATTTCCTGACAACAGGTTAACCTATTCCTTTATACACCCCCCTATCTGTTAAATATACAGACATGACAGCAATTAGAGTAAAAGAGCAGGGAACTATCCAGTGAACGCCAAGCTGTGAGGAAAAGGAGGATGGTAAGTAAAAGGACAAGATAAGACTTATATCAGGCCAAGAAGAAAGGGACTGACCTGAAAGTTGGGCACTAAGTCCTTTATCCTATGGGATGTAAAACTGCTCTATCTTTGGTGTAACTGCAGGAAAGGAATGGCGGTTTTGTCATTGCAGAGTTAGGATATCCAGCAAGAGAATAACCCAGGAAGTTGAAAGGATAAAAGATCATTAACCCAACAGTCATGGGACAGGGATGGAGTCTTTCACGCAACACGGCACTGGGTCATTTCACCTCGCCAGCTGAACTCTACTATTGCCAAGGGGCCCTTACTCTTTCCATCAAACCCACTTACCCTACAATCAGGCCCATCAATATACTCACCTGGCTGTACCTACTGCCGGGGGACAGCAGTGACGCTAGCCGCAGTGTCTCGGACCACAAGAGTCTTTTGTCCATTCATATACACATGTTCTAGATAGAGTTGAGTATTATTAGGACCTGGAATCTCTTCTGCAGTCCTAGTACCGTTCCCACTCAATGAAACCGATCCACATTCTGCCACTACCTGGCCTAGTGGAAAGTCATCCTCTAAGAGGCCCACACTAATGATGGTCTCTTCCACAAGTCCAACATTGACTATGGCTTGCTTGGGTAAGTCCTTGCCGGCGGGATCCCCTTTCCTATGGCCCAGCTCCTTATGCACAAAACAACCTTTGGGCGGTGTAAGGAAGGCATGGTATCAAACAGTGAAGACAGACACAAGTGATCACAGTTCAAGGGTGTTTATTGAACTTCAAATGGGTTGGTTAAATGCCTATCTAAACCTAAAGCTAAGGATGGGAGCAAGCTACGACCATCAAACAATAAACATGCAGTCCTAGTCACGTCTCTGTCAAATAAAAGGGCCTATACTAACAAACCTATTGCCAATCCTTACTTCTAAATACAAAAGGATGTGGGACAATGGTGTATGCAAAAAGAAAAGTGTTCAAGAAATAATATGTCAGGACGGTTGAGCAGTTGGATTCCCTTCCCCACGTTTTCAGCAGGGGGCAAGGCGGTAATTTCGAACTTCAAACACACTCTGGCTTCTCGGCCACGAGGATAGAGTTCAAAGCTCAGACATCAGGGCCTTCTGCCAAAGCCTCTTTTCCAATAACAGTCTCTTACTGCAAAGGTTCTGTCGTAACAAACAAAACCTCAAAGTTCCATTGCTATCAGGATTTTTACATGCACAAGTTCTCGCTTTCAATGTTCATCATTGGTCACCCTCTTCAGACTGAGACCCCCTTTTATCACAATGTTCACACTTGGTCTCCCTCGTTCGGGCTCAGACCAAGGATCTCCCTCGTTCAGGCTTGGATCCTCTTAGTATCAAAATAGATGAGTTATGAATGGGCAATGTTTTTTTAAAAAAAACATTGCAGTACCACTTCGATTCACTTCATACAATTGGTTTTTTATCAATCTTCTTCTTTGATTTCTCTTGGTGGAATACCTTACATAGACCTTCGATTGAGCACATTCACAGTGCCAGACCACTCTGTCAATGGTATCATATCTTGCCATATCAAGTTCAAACATTCATAAGCTGTTTAGCTTTAGTTGCGTCTTTCATAACACGCGTTGAACAATGTTCGTTCCAGCGCTCATTATACAATGTTGCCGCTTGCTACCTTGACTTCAACACAGACCGGTCTTGCATTGGTCTCCCCAACTCACTGGCTGTGTTGATCTCTCTGTCGCTTCTTAGTTCTTGGAGTTAAGGATGAAACCACGGCGGCCGCTGCTCCTCCCCGCCCTGGTCAGTTACGTGGGAGGGCCCTCAGTATCTTTGACACACAATGCAGAATTCTTCAATCTAGTTTCCTGGCTTTACGCTTTCTGCCTTGAAGGTTTCTTGAATGTAATGGTACCCAAAAAGTCAAGGGTATTTCCCTTCTTACGAGCCCTTCTGGGTTTGCCGTCTTTCTCCCCTCGTTCAGCTGCTGACTCGAAACTGTTGTTCCTTCATGTGCTTTGCCTCGCTCAGAGTGTGCTCTCATGCTCTGCCTTTTATCCGTGTGGGAAAGTTTAATGGAAGCCAGGTTTGAGTGATTGTCAGTAATTGCCTGACTTTGCATGACCATAATAGCGGAACATGTCAGGCACACTGCTCGGGTGTGAGTCTGTTTTCTCCCAGAGTGGGCTGTCCACTTGAAAGGGCTGGAGAAGGAAAAGGGGTGGGGGTATGCTTCCCACATATCCTACCTATTAGGATGGGGTAAAGGTGTTGCAGGGGGAGGGATACCGCGTCTCGCCATCCAGTGTCCCACTCCCACTCCCCCAACACCCTCTCACCCAGGTGATCCTCCCGCACTGGTCCACCCCCAGGGTCTGGATCCAAAGGCGATGGCCGTGTCCTGGCCACCTGAGAGAGAGATCCGCGTAGACTTGTGTGTGAGCCACCTTGTGGTTTCTCACAGTGGTGAGAACACAGGTGTCCCAGTGTCAGGGGTGCCTGTGCTCTTCTTTTCTGTGTACACGGCTGTACTAGAGTTTGGGGATTTCCCTTTGTTCTTTTGGGGACCTGACTTCGAATAGGATTGGTTTGGACCTTCTCATCCGTGTTTACATTTTTGTCTGCCGACTTCTCTTCCGGTTTGGGTGTTCCCGCCTGAGCCTTTTTGTTGACTCATGTACTCACAAACCAGCCGGCAGACTTTGCAAGGTCCCTAGGGTCTGTGATAGCCTTGTCCACAAGATGCTGGTGTAGGTCAACCTCACAATTTTTGAATACATGCTCACATGCAATCAAATTGTACATCCCTTTAATTGTGTCACCTTTGTTGCCTGTCACCCACCCGCTCAGATATTTTAACAACAAGTGTATGAACATTTCAAATGTCTGCCCACCTTTCTTTCTAAGCTCTCTGTAGCTCTTGAGATACTGTTCTGTGGTGTTACAGAACTTCCTGAGGAGGCATGCTTTCATGCTCTCATAAACCGGCCTTTCCTCAGGAGTTAACTGAAGAATTGCATCAGTCCCTGGTGTCAGTAAGCGACTCATCAGGACTCCACCCCACAGTACCTCATCCACCTCCTGTAGCTGGAAAGCCAGCTCGAGCGCTGCAAATCAGTAAAAATATCCTTCCCCACTTCATAAGCCTGCACTTATCCCAGGCACTCTGGTTTGAGCCACTATTTCTGCTTTCGCTAGAGGTGGATCGGTTGGCCTCCTTCTTCTGTTCAAGCGCCAGCTTTCGCAGATCTATGGTGACCTTGTCGCGCTGTTTCTGTTTCTCTAGCACTAGTCTCCTCTCCTTGTGCATATAACGTCTAGCCACTACCTCATTAACAGCTGGAACAATTACTGGGCCACATAGATTCTGTGCTGAGCCCTGGGACCTGCGGGATGACGCACTAGCCCCTGTCTTCACTGACACTCTAGAGTGGTGAGAAACCACACTTGCCCCCTGGCAGGATGATTGGTGAGAAACACTGCTCATGCAGTCGTCCTCATCATTTTTCCCCTCCGGAAGGTCTTTTCCGTTCCGGTACACATGGCCTAGCCCACCCCCTGAGGTCTTCTCCGCAACGGCCCTTGCTTCTACCCAAGCTTGGAGGCTAGTCAGCAACTCAGGTTTATTAACCTTAGTGCTTTGGAGTAGACCACTCTCTTGACATAAGATGCTCAGGACATCCTTGGTCCTGCCTTTTTACAGTCTGCATGTCAAGATGCATGACTATTACTAATACATAGCAGTGACTAAATGTTGCCTGCAACAGTACTTTTATCATTGGGTGACTACACTGTGCACAAGGCTCCAACTAATCTGACCACTTGCCACCAATGTGACGAATCAACTTCCGGGGTACCAGTGGTGCATGGATGAATATCGGATTCTAAACCATCATTCAGCCCCACACCTCTAGTACACCAGAAGGGATCCGAACAGATTGGAAACACGTAAATTATAAACCTCCTTGTCCAATTTTGGTAAAATGGACGGAACGGCAGGCTTATCTCTGCAAGGTTGTGGATCGTTGGTTAGTTGCAACACAGCAAAAATACAATTATTACCCAATGATGAAAGGGACTTTCCAGTCAAGGATGCATAAAAATATCTAATTTATTATTATTTATTTTGAAATGTTTTTATTGGCATTTGTATTAACAATAACAACCGGATAAGAAGAGAAGAAAGGAAAGAAAAAGACAAAATAATATAACATCAAAACAATAAGTGGTCTTCACATTAGTGTGTCGTCAAAACAATAAGTGGTCTTCACATTATTAACATCGGGGGGTCAGGTCTGTGGGTGGCGTGGGGAGCCTTGCGGGCTCAGCGCAGGAGGAGTCCAGCAGCGAGAGAGACCAGATTGTTCAGTAACTGTATTTAGGCATAGCAGTTCAGTACTCAGTCATTGTTGCACCCAGGGGACTGATGTTTGGCACTCACGGGCGTTTATCATCAGATGGGTGAAAAACATCCCATGCCAGCACCTTCCATGCCTCATATGCAGGGCTTTGTTCGCCCCCACCTTCGCCATGCTCCCATACCGTGGTCTCAGCACCCGACCAGAACTCAAGTTCAGCGTGCCATTTGGCGTCTCATGGCCCCCCAGGTTTCTTCCATGCCATAGCAATAGCTCTCTTTGCCAGCACACATGCCATATCCATTAATTTAACTAAGTGACAGAGTTTGCTTACCCTTGGATAGGAGCCTAGGAGGCATGTCTTCGGTTGTCCAATCATAGCGTGTCAACCCCACCCTCCTGCATGTCTGCTCAATTCTGTGCCAGAAACCCCGCACCCTCAGACATTCCCAGAACATGTGCATTATGTCTGCGTTTTCTGATTTACACCAAGGGCACAGTGAGTTAGCAGTAGTGCTGAACCTGGCAATTCTGTCTGGTGTCATGTACGTCCTATAGAGGACGTTCAATTGGATCAGGCGGAACCTAGCATTTCTCGCCACTTCTCGGGGATATGCCAGGATTCTTTCCCACTCATTCTCTGTGATAGTGCTGCCTGCGTCCTCCTCCCACCTCTGCTTCAACCGCTCACTCTTCGGCCTGTCTGCGAGTTGGCCGTAGAGCCTGGACACCGGTCTCCACCCATCCCCTAGGTTGTGGAGTAGTGTTAGCAGCGGTGCTGCCTCCGGTTCCTCCGGCCAGGTTGCCCATGTGTTGCTCGCCACCTTTCTGATCTTCTGATACCAAAGAAATTGACCTGTGGGTAGTCCTTCCTTCTCACTAATGGTGTCAAAATCTTTGAAAGAGCCCTCCTCGTACAGGTCTCCCCAAGTATAGATATTATGTTTTTCCCATTGCCTGATCGTGGGTAGATCTGCCCTAGTGGCCTTGAGGTCTGCAGTTATCGGAGTGTCCGGTGAGTAAGGGTGGTCTTGTCCCATTAGTTTCAGTGCTCTGCCCCAAACCTTCCTCCCCAGCAGCACAACCATTGGCTGCACTGTCAGGCGCAGCGGTGCCACTAGTGTTTTAAGTAGGGTAGTTTCTGAGGTGACCTCGTCTGCCAGCCATTTGGCCTCAGTTGCGCGGCTAAGTTGCGCGGCTAAGTAGTATCTTTCCATGTCAGAGAGCTGTATCCCACCCGACCTGTAGGGTAGCATCATAGTCGCTAGTGAGAATCTATACCTGGAGTGGCCCCATAGCAGTTCCCTCAGTAGTTTCTCCAGTAATCCGAAGGAAGTGGCCGGTATGTAATAATGGACGTTATGGAAATAGTAAAGGAATCGTGGTAGGGCTATCATTTTAACTATGGCCGTTTTGCCCATAACCGACATAGGCAGCCTGCCCCGGAATTTCATAGAGTTACGGAGCCCCTGTACAGCCACCATCGTGTTACCTCCATGTGTCCTCTCCGGGGTGTGCCAAATGTTAACTCCTAGATATCTGAATTTGTGTCTGCGCCACTGTAGCCCAACCTGTGGGAGGGCCTCCTTGCTCATTCTTGCTAGTCCTGCTAGCGGGAATATGCATGATTTCGCAGTGCTAAAGCGAATTCCTGATACCTGGGCAATGTTTTGGAGCACATCCATAATCACAGGAACATTTAGGTGCGGGTCTTTTAGGTAGACGATACATCGTCCGCATACAGGGATCACAACATAATCTACTCCTGCCACTCGTATGCCCGTGTCAAAGAACTGCTTCCTTTATAGAGATTGCAATGGGCTCTAATCCCAGGATATAAAACATTGCGAATAACGGACAGCCCTGGCGTGTACCCGTCCTTATGTCCCACAGCGCTGAGACAGTCCTCCCTGTTTTGACCCTTGCCACTGTGCCTCATAAAGTAGTTTGACCCATTTTACAAAGCCTCTGCCCAGCCTAATTGGTTCAGGGTGGCAATCAACAACTCCCAATAAATGGAGTCAAACACCTTTATAGCGTCTAGGGAGATCACTGCGTAATGCTCTTGTTCCTTTGCAGTCTGCATGATGATATGCTGGAGTCTGCGCAGGTTTCCTGCAGTGCTTCTGCTCGGCACAAACCCATTTTGATCGCTGTGCACTATGGTTCCTATAACCCTTGACAGCCGCTTTGCCAATATTGTCGTGAGGATTTTGATATCATAGTTTAGCATGGCCAGCGGTCTATATGATCTGTAATCGTCCATGGGCTTCCCAGGTTTTGGGATCGGGACCACTAGTGTTTCACGCATACTTTTGGGTAGTATTCCCGTTTTGTATGCGTCTTTAAACGTCTCGTGCAGCAGGGGCGCTAGCTCAGAGCCAGAGGCTTTGTAAAACTCTGGGGGCAGCCCATCGCTCCCTGGTGTCTTGTACGTTGCCAGCGATTGTATCGCCTCCTGTATGTCCTCTACTGACAGTTCCTCATCAAGCATGTCTCGTTGTGCCCTGTCCAGCGCAGGTAGCCCTATTTCCTCTACCATATCATGCATGTCTTCCTGAGGTACCTGCTGTTCGTGGTCGTACAAATGGGAGTAGAAGTCTCTAAATGCTTCGTTTATAGCTAATTGCGTGGTGTGTAGCGTGCCAGAGTTATCTCTAATGGCCATAATTGGGTGTTTTGGGTTCTCCTTTTTACACAACCACAAGAGCAGCCTCCCCGTTTTGTCCCCCTCTGCATGGGCTCTGGTTGTCTTAGCCATGTAGTCAAACTTGGATAATCTGTCCTTGTTACGAAATCCCCTCGCCTCGGTGCCTCCGCCGTATGGCAACGCTGGAGGTTACCATGGAGACGGGGACTCCCGTTCTCACAGTCCCGATTCCGTGGAAGTCATGTGACTTCACTGTCACGTTTACGGTGGGATAGGCTCTGCCCCTCTACACCTAAGAGGTGTTCAAAAGAAGCCCGCGGAGACCAGAACGCTGCTTCTAATTAGCGTTACTTTACCGGACTTACTTACCTTGTGCTGATCTGTATATTGACCTTGGATTTCCTTCATCGACCCTTCTTTGCCTGTTCCTTGGATTTGTCGACTCGGCTTCTTCGACAGTGGTCTCGTCCGTCGGCCGAACCCCTTGCCTCCGGGCCCCATCCTACACTTCCCTTCCGCTGGCTCCGCAGTGTATTCCCTTATCACTGCAACCCCTTCCAGCCTTGTGCAAGCTGTGCTGTGAACTCCCAGCTGCCCAGACCCTCCAGCCTTGCGCAAGCGGCGCTGTGAACTCCCATCCGCCCAGAGATCTCTATTCATCACGTTTCATAGCTGCCTAAGAAGAACTGCTGCCTTTCATCCCTAAAATAAGACTGTTCTTTCTTTATCTATCTCCTTTGTCAGTACTGTTGTATATTCGTGGCTTGGGCATTTTTCTCAGGATTGAGATTCGAGTTACTGTGCCTGCCCTGCTTTCCTTTGGATCAACTTAACTGGAATACTTCAACATCATAGTGATTACTGTGCACCTGAACACTATCCTGAACCAGTGCACCATCCCGGACCTAGTTGCGTCCCTCGTGCCGTTCGGGTTAGTATCCCATGCTAATTACCTATTTTTTATTTTATCCTGACGTTGATTTTCCTATCTCTAACTCTCTCCTATTAGGGTAAGCTGTCCAACTATTCTGTACATTCTGGGATTCTGTACGGGCATAATTAAGGTTAACCCAATATTTTTCTTTTTCTCTTTTCTTAGTAGTTGCCTCTCGACTACTGTTCTTGATACCTTTTACCAAGCCTTATCAAGCCTCCTTTTCAGGTATTGTTCTCTCTTGCAAACACCGTACTTGTGTTTTGTTACCCAATCATTGCCTTGTAACAGTTGTTTCCTTTTTTCCACAGCTTGGTATAGCGGTGTGGGTATCTCCGCTCTTTTGGGTAACCAATTCCTTTGCTTGTATTAACTCAAACAACAAAGGGGTGTGTTGCATTAAAGAGCTCCTCAGGTTGAGGAGGTCTGGTTCTGGAGAGTTCAATATCTTGAACATACCAGCTTAGACTGAAGGCTTAGACTGAAGGCTTACCGGAGCTGCTCCCTCTACCCGAGTGTCCAAAGGTCGAGCAACGCCCCGACCTGTTGAACTAGCGGTGAGTAACACTCCTATGCTTCCCGGCACTCCTCTCTCACTTCAGCCAGTTGCAGTACCACCTCTCTGGGTTTTAGGGGACTGGCCTCAAGCTGTTTGATCTTACTTTCTCCCTTTTCAAGCTTGTCCCTGAGCCTCTTCCTTACACCCCCCGCCCTGGCAATTACTTCTCCCCTAATCACCATCTTCAGTGCCTCCCATGTGGTACCCCAGCTCCTGACGCTTCCCACGTTAGTGTTACTGTATTCTACTATTCTGTCTCTAAGTTCTTCCCTGAAGGGGATATCGGTAAGGGCATCTGAGGGCATTGCGCCACAGCGTTATGGGGGGTCTAGGGCCTCTCAGTCTCCATTTCATGGTCAGTGGTGAGTGGTCCAAGATCGTTCTGCCTAGGTAAGTGGCTTCCTCCACCTGGGGCAGCTGCGCCCTGTCTACCAGTAAGTAGTCAATCCTGGTGTAGAGGTTGCATGGAGGTGAGTGGTATGAGTACTCCCTGTCTATTAGATGCAATTCTCTCCATACATCCGCAGATCGAGGCTCCTAATCACCCTATTCAGTGCAGTCGGGGTCGGCGGGGGCCCCTGCAGCAGTGGGCTGGATCTGTCTAGTGTGGGATCGCGCACGCAATTAAAGTCTCCAACCCATATAACGAAGCAGTCTCGGTATGGAGCCAATTTCGCTCCAAGCACAGCCAGGTATGCTGCAGTGCCGTGATTGGGGAGGTTAGAGTTCACTATGCAGATCTCCTGCTGTTCTATACTCCCTCTCAGTATCAAGTATCTCCCTTCTGCATCGGCTACTTTTGTCAGGAGATGGAATGGAACCCCAGCACTAATCCAGGAGTAGACCCCTCGAGCATATTTGGAGTAGGGAGCCCCAAACCCCTGTCTACCCCAGTAATCCAACACTCTATCGTTCCCTTCAGCAGTGAGGTGTGTCTCCTTTAAGAGGGCTATAGAGACCTTCTTCCTCCCCAAGTAGGATTTGATTCTGTTTCTGCGTATATATGAGCCCATCCCCCTCATGTTCCAGGTTAACACTTTCAGGTCAGCTGCCATTTTCATTCATAGAGAGCCCCATGCCACCCGCCCTCCCCCTAGTCACCCACCACCTCCCAGATGCCTCCCTCGCCACATTCCTCAGTCGTTCAGGACCATGTAACTCCCTGGCTCCACCTCCCCCCTTGATCGCCCCCTCCACCCCCTCCCAGTCCCAACAACTCCTTTTCCCAATGCGGTTCCTCCCTTCCGTCGACTTGTTTCGAAGACCATGTGATATGACCACCAACACTTGAAACTAAACAGTCTGCATCCAACCTGTGCAGGGGCCAATTGGCCTTTAACCATTAATGAAAAACTGCGCCCAGCAGCCGCGCTCAGCAGCCGTACTCTAGTCACAGCGCTCGAGCGCTCCCGCACCTTCTTGACCCATCCGGGTCTTCATGTGCGAGTGTGTGCGGTGTCAGCAACATGCCGGCACCTGACGTTTCATGGGGGTAGACTGTTCCCTTTAGTAGTGTTCAGGTATTGTCCCATCTTCTTGTCTTGTCTTTATACGCCATGTGGTCTAGTGTGAAGTGTGCTTCGTGGTGCAGCTGCTCCTCTTGCAGTTGGCACCCCACCCCCCTGATGCTCAATTCCAGCTTGCGTTTTCAGGTAACTCGCTCGTCGCCTCGATCCAGGCTGTTGTGCTCCATCCACATCCTTGCCGCTTCTGGTGTCTCCAAGAAGAGCAGCTTCCCTTTGTAGATTATTTTAAGTCTGGACGGGTACATCAGCATGTATTTAAGATAGAGCTGCCTAAGTCTTGCTTTAATTGGTACGAAGGAGTTTCTCGTTGGACTAGCGGTGTGTAATCAGGATATATCGCTATGTTTCAGTTGTCGCAGCTGAGGACGCCACCCTCTCTCTCGAGAATTTAAGGATGGCTTCTCTGTCCCGGAAGTTGAGTATTTTCGCTATCATGGGGTGCGGATATGAGCCTGGCAGTGGTCTTTTCTGCAAGAACCTGTGGGCCCTCTCCACCAAGAATCCTTGAGACAGTTTTTCCGCCTCCATCTCCCGCAGGATCAGGTTTTCTACAAACTCAGTAGGGTTCGGGCCCTCCATCCTTTCCAGAACGCCTAGTAAGCACACTTTGCGCCGGGTGCGACCTTCAGCTTCCTCGGCCCTGGCCTCCAGAGCTGCGTTCTTTCTTTCCAGCTCTGACAGCCTCTTCTCCAGGTTACTGGTAGTGTCCATGGTATCTTTCAGGTCCTGTTCAGTATTCGTGACCCTTTCAGTGAGGTTGCGGATGTCCTACCTCATTAGTAGCATCAGATTTAACTTCATTGATTCTGGTGTCAATAAATGTTTTTAGGGCAGCAATTGCGTCCAGCACCTGGCTGTCCTTGGTTTCGGCTTCCTTATCTGGCGGGGCTGCTTGTGACGCTGTCTCGCCCTTTGGTTGTCCTTTGGACGAGGCAGCGTTGAATGAGTCCATGATTGTGGCCTTTTCTTTATTCTTTCCTCTGGACTGAGACATGTTGGAGCGCTGTCTGTCCCGGTTACGCCTGGCTTCCCCTAGCTCTGTGTGTCTTCTGCAGAGGGCAGGCGGTGCTGTCCGCGTGCTGCCCGGTGTTCCAGTCCCCGCTGCTTTCCAGATGCGGGTGTAAAGCCCAGCCCTGCTCGCGTGGTGCTATTTCAGAATCACGTCCAATTTTGCTCTGGCACCTTGCCAGTTGGCAGTGCCCCCTTCGTCGCACACCAGGCGCAGCAACGGCTCAAGTCCGCCAGCGCCAGTTGCTCCTGTCCGCGTACCCCGGTTGCAGGGCAGTGATCTGCTGTGCTTGTTGTGCTAATTGGTGCTGTACCCTTCGCAGTGGGTGGGGGCATGCAGCCCGCTGCTCAGCTAGATAGCGTGGTGCATACTGACCCCCCTCCCCCAGTCCAGTGCTAGTTCACTGCCGCCGCCCTAGGCCTTGTGCTGTTTAGGTGCCTGGGTTTTGCTTGCAGGCTTTAGCTCCCAGTGTGACCTCGCACACTGTGGGCGCAATCCAAGATGTTATGCCCCTTCCGTGTCTCTGGGAGCCCGGTCCAGCCACTGCTTCACGGAATTGTGTGCTGTTCCAGTATGGGGGGGCCAGCCAGGCAGGGGACCTCTCCTGGGGGGGCGCGTGCCTCACTCCAGTTCACGGCACATCTTCTGCACCTACAGCGTGCTCCCAGCCCACTACTGCTGCTGCCCCTCGCTTCGCGTGCCCAGACCGGCACTCTTACCTCGCGGTCCGGTTGATCGTGTCAGACCCCCGGGCTGAAGACTCCAAAGATCCTGACCTCCCCTCTTCTACCTCCTCCTCACCTGACAACCAGGAATCAGAAGTAACCTCTACATACGGTCTCCTGGAGAGATAGTCCTTCTTCTTCTTTCTTTCCTTCTTTTTTTTGTGGACAGTGTCACGCTCCCGAAGAGAAGCCACAATGGATAGTTGAAAACAACTTTACCAGTGGCCCCTTCCCCGGTAAGAGACTAATGGGGAAAAAGCCGTGAGGCATAAAAAACCCCAGCCGAAGGTGGAAGGTGGGCTCCGCAGGCTCGAACGAGATCCGGAGCAAAATGGGGAAACTTCCCAGAACAACGGAGCAAGACTGGAACAGGAGCAGTGAGATGAAGCACACCGGAAGAAAGACTGCAAGGAGGAAATCACAGAGAAACCAGGTAAGTGAGAGGCGGCGATGGAGAGAAAGAGCCGGAAGACAGGGCGAAGAGAGAGATAGGCAGCTGCGGGGCCGCAAGAGGGAGAGAGAGCCAGGAGAAAAGCCCAATGTGGGAAGGAAAGAGGAAAACTTAGCGCAGCAAACCAAAGACGCTACAGGTTCAGAAGCGAAACCTGGAACAGAAGCGGTTGCAACGCGCAGTGAGGGCATAGCCTATAAGCCTCCCTGAACACAACGAGAAAACAACTAGACTGCTACAGTATCCACAGCAGATACGTGGCGGCATCCATAATGGCCGCCTCGTAACCGAACTCGGGGGAGCAGGTGCCACGAAGTGAGGCGTGTGACAGATCTTCACGTGTTTTTGTCTGCTACTCGCATGGCGACAGAGCCCCTGGCTCCGCGGGATCAGCCCGGGGCAGCTGTTGTGTTTCTCCTCGCTCCGGCGCACCCTCTCAGAGCTCCTTCTCCGTCTCAGCCGCGGGCTTCGTTTCAGGTTCCGGCCGACCAAGGGAAGGGAAAGCCTCAATAGGTCTGGTGCCCAGCGGCAGGACCGCCCTTCCTCTTCGGCGGGCCGCCGCAGGAGCACTCTGGCAAATTCAACGCCTCCTCTGCATCTTGTGTTTCTAGGCCCAGACCAGGGCAGTCACTGCACGCGTTGCCGCGCGGCTGATCGCAGGGGCCAAGTGTCCTGGTGAGCCCCTGTTTTTGGGCATATTTTTGGCAGTCAATGGCGAGTTTAAGGATCTTGTAGTAGTAGGATCTAGACGGGAGCTCAGCCCTGACGCAGCCTCACTCCATGAGCTCTAGCCACGCCCCCATCTAATTTATTATTATTACAACAGACAGTTCTAGCCCATTACAAAATACAACCCACCCTGTACAGGAACACAGAGGACAGACAGTTTCACGAAGGAAAGGGATGTACTCTGCATACTGACAGGATGGTGTTCGGTAAAGCAATCAGTCTTAATTGTTCAAGGTTATTTGGTTTCAACACCAATGGAGCAAGGGGTCGTAAATGTCACTAGGGGCCTTCAGAAAAGGACCAGGGGAACGGAGCCACAATGTACCTGGTGCTTGAGATGACCTTGATGCTCGACAGGATCGAGTCGGTTCAAGGACGCTTTGCAGCTTCTGCAACTGAGTTCAAGACAGGAGAAACTTGCGGGTATCAGGTGGCAGGCAGTTCAGCAAGCGAGGCTGGACAGATGGCTGCAGGCTGGCCTACACAGCGGCTCATGGTCAAGAATCGTCTTTGTGCTGGTTGGCGGGTCTGGAATGCTGGTTGACGTGTCACAAACGGCTTTAGTGACTGCAGCGTGACAACAGTCATTGGTGCAGTCGGTGGCAGTTCGAGGGCTCGACTGCCTCCACAATGTCCTTAAAATATGGACACTAGTGGATGCTTGTTGTGGCTCTCCTCCTAGCTTCTTCTCTGGCCACGTGTCATCCTTTAAGGCAGATGGCCTAAAGCTGAGGAGAGTGTCCGCAGGCAACTGCCTTGTCCTTTGTTCAGACACTCTCTGGCACTTCACACCAAGGAAGCTTGCTGGCAGGACCTAGCAGGGTACGCTGTTTGCTAGGTCCTGCCGGTTCTGGAGCTCTTGGACGGGTCCTCTGAGTTCAGTATCTCACTCTGTCCCCTGGGAGATGTTTAGGGGAGGGATCTTGCTTACCTCTTGGAAATCCTGGCCTTCCTTCACTGGCAGACGCTGTAAAGCAGGCTGTGCCTACAGCCAGGGTCCAAATGAGTCCTTCTTCTTACTCCTTTTGAAGTCATCGGATGATCTGCCAAAGGAGGGGCTCAACCCTCTGTTAAAGCCAAATGGACCCCAGTGATTGGTGCAGGCCTGTCTGTTGTGGGCCAGAGTGTCTCTCTGGTTATTTGAGCTCTCTTTGGCTCCTGATCAAAGTGCAGGTCTCCCTTGATGTTTTTGGTGAGTACTGACTTTCTGTCTCCATCAAATCACATACTTCTTCCCTCTAAAAGGGGATTCCCCTGCAGGGGTTGACTACTGTAAACAGTTTACAGAGACATGACATTCACTGCCCTTCATACAGAGGGGTGGGAGCTAGCTTCAAGTTGACACATTTCATATCAAAGAGGTGTTGGTTTCCTGTCCCCTTTTGTCAGTTCTGGCATGGTCTCGGGAGGATAGCTCAGAAGCAACGCGCTCGCCTTGGAAGCAACACAGGTTCGATCCCCGGCCGCGCTTAGGAACCTCTGGGTATTAATTACGTTATAAATAACCCATTACAATTTACAATCAGGCCTCTCGCTGGCCTGTTTCAATTAACACTCATAAGTATGCGCTGCCACCAGCAGATCTTAGACATTACACATGGCAGATCCATGGAGCCTTTGATATTCAACTAGGCTGGCCATGGCAGGAGGAAGGTGTTACCTTCCCCCTTCCTGAGATGCTTTGATGTACCTGTGGCCGTCACATTACAGCTGAACATGACAGGGGGACTGCGCCTGTAGGCTGTGTCCACCCAGAGTACATGTAACTATGTGTTTGTTGTGCGGCGGTGTAAGTGATTTCAATCCGGCACCCAGCATGTAGTGCACAAATGAAACCCTTATTTATTTTATCTATAAGTTCAATATTCTGAACGATATACCACTCATATCACACCCCTCTCCTGAGACCCCCCGGTCACACTGAACCAGGAATCAGGCTAGTTTGCAAAGGTAAATATTTATTTATGTATTTAGAATTTAAATCACAATGGGCCTCATTACACGGTAGGCGGAGAACCATGGCGCTATTAGCACCATGGTTCATGCCGGTAAAATACCGGCACCACCTTGGTGGAAAGGGGAATTACCGCCCCATTCCAAGGTTGGCGGGCGGTAATTCCCCCTTCCACCATTGCCCTTCCCCATTCCCATTTTTGCCCCATAGGGCATAATGGGAATGGGGAAGGCGCTAATTACGGCACCGCAAATTGCGGTACCATAATTAGCTCCCTGGGTCCCTTTGCGGGTTGGTTTTTAACACCTGCAAAAAGCAGGCATTAAATTCCCCAACCCGCAAAGGGACCTCGTAGTAAGGCGGTAAGGATTTACCGGTACCGGTAAAATACCGGTACCGGTAAACCCTTACCGCCTACCGTGTAATGAGGCCCAATATATTTTAATAGGTAACAACAATCCCCAATGGGGTGACAGAACACTAAATCATGTCTTTAATGCACTAGGAGTCAAATAATGAACACAAAACAAATGCAGCACAGAAAAGAATACTGTTGTATTGGTTTGGAACAGATAGCACTATGGTTAGAGGTTCCCCCTGCCACACCCCTCAACCCACCTATAGGCAATTCTAATATATGTGAGGAGAGAGCAGGTATTCAGGAATAACACAAATCAAACAGAATATCGCTCACACCTTCCCCCTTTTAAACACAAGAGAAGAACGGAGTTGACTTTTCAACTGTCAGAATGGCTTTGAAATTGTCTGAGCAAAAACACCAAATGTGGTCAAAACTGCTTAAATTATGATCAATTTCTATAGGAGCCGCTTTGCACAGATGCATACAATCACAAGCAATGATTTAGTCAAACGAAAACATTTGGAATCTCAAAGTCAAAGTAGGAAATAATTTAAAGCTAATTCACACATGTAAAATCTTTCAGAATGTCAAATCGCTGCAAACATTTCCTTGTGCGAGGTTTTAGTAAGAGTCGTTTTTGCAAAATAGGCGCGAGAATGGAAAATAGAAATTTGGGTTAAAAATGACAGATAGGTTTTCTTATACTATGTTAAGGACTAAAAATAGGAGAATGCCACACAGGAAGCAGTTATTCACGGCTGCTCATAACCATTCATGCGTGATACTCTAGTTTCTGTTTGGTATGGGAATTAGTTTTCTTAATCAAATCAATAAGAAGTTAGGGTCTAGTAACACAGATGAGAGAAAAGTCAGCGCAAGGATAGTTCTAGCAATACTATGGTTCTGGTTCTGAGTTAAAGAGGGGATGGGTTTGAGACTGAGATCATACAATGCAGATATATTATGGGTCACTGTTCTTCCTATTAATACTTACAGTCCTTTGTAATTAAATTGGACCGACGGTCATTGGATAGGGTCTATCAAGGAAAGGACAGCACGTCAGGCGCAGGACTGGATCAGCTAGGCCGGTCACCGGATTTGCACAGGACCTGGCCTCCTTGTTTCTGGGTATTTCAAATCAGCTGGATAGCGAGTTCACCAGGCAAGCCTTGTGGTAGCAAGCCAGGTGGTTTCAGGATACTGGTTCAGGAGGTCTTCCCACACCACAGCGCTACACTGGGCTGTGAGAGGGCTGTGAGAGTAAGTTTGAGGATTTAGGCCTTGCTGAAAATCAATAGTTCTCTACTGCTTGGCAAGGTTCTGGGCATCTGGATCTGGAAGGATGTTAAAGCTGGATGTAGAATGCTGGAACAAAATGCTTCGCCGGAATCAGGAAAGTGAGTGAATCAGTGAGTTCCTATGTGTTGTCAGCTGTCTCTATTTATTCTTTTGAATGACATCACAAAATGGGTGTATGGGCCAACTTAACTAAGCTTGCCCCTGTGATTTGGGATTGGATCAGGACCTCATCTCCGCCTTGCATCTGAGTGATTGGATCAAGGCCGGATGATGTCACATTTATGGTTTAGCTTTACAGTCCTTAGAAACCTCCCCTCAGCCACTAGTGTCAAAATCGGGTTTTATCCTAAATACATATTTCTACATTGGTCACCTCTACACAAATCACACACAAAGATTCCATATTTTATGTAGCATCTGTTCATCAAAATCCCGCAGCTGTGGGATCTTGTTTCACCTTTCAACAGAATTTTGTCCTTTTCACCATGAACACATATTCCAAATTGTTTACAAATTTCCACAAATGTGTGCGTTTAACATAGAGATGTGTGTGTACATTTTCACATTGCTAACATTAACACAGTTCACAAAAAACCACATGTATTGCCATTCCTGTCCAGAATATGTTACACAGTTCTACCGCCTCTTAAAACGTGCAGCCAAAAATTAAACTAACAACTCTGTCCTTTTTATATTTTCCACCACTTTGAATAACAAGTTATGAGTCTCTAAAAATTGTTAATTGTTCATTCTTAACAGCAAATGGTCCGCCCCTTTGTCTCTCCCTGGTGTCCAGGAGTTGCCCCCTCCTTTGGGGAATTCCTTCCAGGAGCAGTTTACGACCCTTTCACACATCCGTTTCCTGGGCTGGAGCATCTCCCATTGTTCATTCTCTTTTTGTAGACACAAGTCTGGCCTAACCCACAATTATCATCTACCAGTGAGTTTCTGCAGAGAGGATTTTCCTCCCCTTGGGAGAAACCTGTTTTTCCACTTCTTGCAGCTCAGCCAGGCTAATTTATTCTTAATTTCTTAAAATCCAGCAAAACCCAAACTTGTTGCATCAAATAACATACATACATTACTTTCTTAGCTTTAAACCTGTAGGATCACGAACAACTGAGATCTGTAATCTTTTTAGCAACAATCCTTTTATGTTTGCTAATGCGGCAGACTTTTAGTTTAGATACTTTGAAGTTTCATCAGGAGCTCACCTGACAGCTGTTATTCACAGGTAGCCCAGTGTACTGCACACATATTTTGACAGGAGCTGTCAGTTTACAGACAATCCAGTTTGTCTGAGGAAATGTTTTGCTCTTTACACTTTAGGACTTTGTATATTCGCCATGCTTCATTAGATTACATGAATTTTACTGTCAATCAAGATTTTGAATGTTGAGAAGTGTTGTGTATAGGCATTTTGGAGTTTTTAGCAACAAAGCAAATGTCATTTATAGGCACATTTTGAAGTTTTATTTGCAAAGTGCTGCTTCTCTCTCTGCACTCTGTTTGCTGGTTATGGAGCCCACTGGCACATTTTCTGCAGTGTATGCTCTATCCCACCACATAGGCACCATGAGTGGCAGGTTGTGCATCCATCTTTTTGTGCGTTTGTCCCAGTGTCCCAGTGTTTGAGGACCCCATTTTTTATCTAGTTTCTCAGTGGAGTAAATGTAGTAACACAAGTCATCTTGGTGTTATGTTGTTCCCTTACTGTTTGCGTGAGGCATGAATCTCTGTTAGTATGTTTCGCTCTTTTTTGGGCTAGTCGCACAATATGACTGGGATAACCTCGTTCCTTGAGGCGGGTGGTTAATTCTTTACTTTTGGAGACATAGTCGCTGAGGTTAGAGCAATTGCGCCTTACTCTTAAGAATTGTCCGTAGGGTAGATTCATCTTTAAGACTGAAGGGTGAAAACGAGAGTATTCAAGTAAGGTGTTTTTGGATGTGGGTTTCCAATACAGGGTTGTGCTTAATGTGTTATCCAAATTTTTGCAGATTTCTAGGTCAAGGAATGGTATCCGATCTTTGTTGTGTTCAATAGTGAATTTAATGCAAGTTGAGCCATAGTAAGAAAACCAGGAGGTTGTTTTCCGTTCCTTTCCAGATCATGAAGACGTCGTCTATGTAGCAGAGCCAGCATCCAATCAAGTCCTTGAAGGTGTTTGATTCACTATAGATTGAGTTCTTCTCGAAGGAGTCCATGAATAAATTGGCTACGTACGGGGCGAAAGTGGCCCCCATGCTGGTTCCGTGACACTGTTGATAGAAGGTCTGTTTACACATGAAATAATTCTCCATTAGGGCAATTTTTGTGCATTCGAGAAGGAATGCTGTAGGTGGTTTGGGTGACGCTCTATGATCTAGGTAGGATTTTAGAACCTGTAGGCATTCCATTTGTGGGATGCTCATGTACAGTGACTCGACATCAAGGGTCACTAGCAGATCTTGTTGATTAATCATCATGGTGCTTAACTTTTTTATCATAGCCGTGGTGTCCGGTATGTAAGAGGGCATCAGACAAATGAACGGCCGGAGGAAGTGATCAATATAGATGGCTAAAGGTTCCAGTACTAATCCGATGCCGGCTACAATTGGTCTGCCGTGCAGGGTTTCTTGGTTTTTATAGATCTTGGGGAGTAGGTAAAACGGTGGGATGATCGGGTAATGGTTGACCAGGGACGCCTTTTCGTCTTCGTCTATCCAGCCCTCCTCGTATGCATGGCACATGAGACTTTCAATTTCGGAGAGTATTTTGGACGCAGGATTGGTGGTTATCTGTCTGTAAAAATTGGTATTTGACAGTTGTCTGGTGACTTCGTTGTCATATAGAATGTGGCTCCAGAGGACAATCCCGCTGCCTTTATCTGCTAGTTTAATAAGAAAATCCTGATCCCCTTCTAGGGATTTGAGTGCAAGCCTTTGGGAGGCAGATAGGTTGTTTCTCGAGTATGTTTTTTTGTTGTCAAACATGTTGCGCATTTCAAGGTGAATGCGGTTTTGAAAATACAGGATTTCTGGACATACCATGGATGACAGAGGTGTGAACGTGGACGGAGGTTTCAGGCCGGTTGACTTTGGTGTTTCTTTATCTGGGCCGTCTCTCAAAAAGTAGCATAGACGGATTATGCAGAAGAATTTTCGTAGTTCGACCTCTATGTTAAACCTGTCGGCATGAGTGGTCGTGATAAAACTGAGCCCTTTGCTCAGGATACTTATTTCATCGGAGGACAAGATGGGGTTACTCAAATGGAAAATGGGATCACCATGTCTGTTGTGCTCGTGGGTGTAACGCTCACCTGATTCCCGTAGAGGCGCCGGTCTTGACTGGGCGTATACCGTATCTTCAAAGGTGATGTGTAACACACGGCTGGCTCTTTGGGCTGGACCTCTGTGCACTGTATGTCTGGCTCGAAGGGTAAGATGTCTGCAGATAGAAAATGTGGGATTAATGAACTGGGTTATTGAATGTCTCTCTCTTCTTCCCTTTCTCTTCTCCTGTAGAACCCCAAAGGTTAACGCTCTCACCTTAGGTAAGTGAACGCCGTGCTCTCCATCTGCCTCGAGGCAGGGTGCTGTAACCAGTTTCTTCACTGGATAAGGGGAGCAGGCCTCTTGACTTCAGAGGACTGCTGTCCGTCGTTTACTGCACGAACGGTAAGTTTCGAGTAATTCTAATGTCTTTAAAGTCTTTAGTAATGATGTCTCTTGTTTTGCAGGGTTCCGGCGATGGCGGATGGCGGGCTGAAGTGAGTTGAAGATGGAGCCCGTGTGATGAATAGAAGCGCCTGGAAGCACGTAAGTAAGCGCTTGTTGCCTGCTTCACGATGCGCTCTAACTGTCTTTTTATTTTGCAGGTACAAGTTCGGGGCAGCTGCAGGGTGCCGGAATACCCACTGGGTTAGATGTGGAAAGGAGTAATGGCACGTGAGTATTAAAGTTCCCCAATGTCTTTAAATGCACCTTGTTTTGTCTTTCAGATGCGGGATGCAGCACCGAAGTCCTCCGGAGCGTGCAAAGAGTTGGTAAGCTTTTGTCTTTCAGATGCCGGAATGCAGTGTGAAGACCTCCGGAGCGCACGAAGAGTAGGTAAGCCTTTGTCTTTCAGATGCCGGAATGCAGCGCGAGGCGTTGGTGACAGCCGATGGACCCGGTAAGTGAAGAGCTGTCACTGAAGACCGTAATGCTAACCTGTTCTTTCTTGTCTTTATAGGTGTTGCTGAAGACTGGATTCAGAATGGTAAGCCTTTTCCCTTAGGCCCAGGATCAGATGCAGAAGACACAATGAGCGTTCTGCTGCTGAGGATGCAGAATAACGCAAAGCAAGATTCATCCATCGGGTGTGGTTTAAATAGCCTCCTGTAGTGCTTAGGTGTCTCCTTCCACAGCCACGCCTAGGTAAGAAAAGAGTTCCTGCTTTCCAGAAGAGTTCCAGTGTTCTGAATCTAGGGAGTGGCTCCTGCCCCACCCAACAGGAAAAGTAGTTCCAAACAGAAGAGGATCAGAGACTCAACTGGCAGGCAATTAAGCAGCATGGTCTGCTGCAGGTAAGTCCACCCAAGCATTATGAGCCCGGCGCTTCCAGCGCTGGGACTGGGCATATTTATGAGTCTGGTGCCACTGGCGCCAGGACTGGGTCCAAAAGGTCCCAATTGGGACTGGTTGGCACTCGGAACCTGGGTTATGGATCTGCTTCCAAGGGAGTTGGGAAAACCCTGACCTTTTGGAAGCAGAGATCATGACAGTACCCCCCCTCAAGGCCCCTCCCAAACCGGGCTTCTCCGGGAGTTTTGGCTTGTCAGGAAATGTTCGGTGAAATCTTTTGATTAGGCGAGGAGCGTGGACATATTCAGCAGGTTCCCAGGATCTCTCTTGGGGGCCGTAGCCTTTCCAGTCAATTGGGTAGAATAGTTTAGATTTGGAGATCTTGGAGTCCAGAATGCTTTTGACTTCAAACTCGAGTTCTCCATCAACTAGGATAGGTTTTGGAGATTTGGTTAGTCGGGTTTGAGGTTGCACGGGTTTTAATAGAGAGACGTGGAAGACCGGATGTATCTTCATGTGCGGGGGCAAGTCCAACTTGACCGCTACTGTGTTTACTATTGTAGTGATGGAATAGGGACCAAGGTATCTTGGGTTGAATGTGCGTGGCCCTTTTAGAGGTAGATATTTGGTGGATAACCAGACTTGATCCCCTACTTGATATTGAGGGGCTTCCTTCCGATGTTGATCTGCTCCTTTCTTGTATTGTTCTTTAGCCCTTTGAAGGTGAGAAACAGCTTCCTTAAAGGCTTGGGTGATTGTAGAATGCAGGTAGTCTACTGCTGGTGTTTCAAGATCTTGGAGGGGATCCAACTCCGAGGTTCGAGGGTGACTGCCGTACAAAAGAAAAAACGGGGTTTTCCCAGTTCCCGAATGGACAGAGTTATTGTAGGCATATTCGGCTATCCAAAGGATGTCTTTCCAAGTTTTTTCAGTTTGTTGCAGCATGCAGCGTAAATACTGTTCCAGAGTTTGATTGGTCCTCTCGGTTTGTCCGTCGGTCTGAGGGTGGTGACTGGTCGATAGTCTCACATCAATTTGAGCCGACCGACAGCAACTTTTCCAAAAATGAGAAATAAATTGACTACCTCGATCCGAAATTAGAACCGAAGGAAAACCGTGCAGTCGGACGATGTTTTCGAGAAATTCTCGGGCCAGAGTTGCTGCTGTTGGCAAGCCTTTGAGCGGAATGAAATGCGCCATCTTGGAGAATAAGTCCACGATTACTAGAATCGTATTGTATCCGGAGCATGGAGGTAGATCGGTGATGAAATCCATAGAAAGCGTATGCCAAGGGCGAGGTGGGATGTCAATAGGGCGTAAGAGGCCTGCTGGTCTTTCCTTTTGACTCTTGTTTTGGGCGCATACTCCACAGAACATTATAAAGTCTCTGATATCTTTTTTCCAAGACGGCCACCAGAAGTAGCGCTTGATCTTTTCTGAGGTCTTGGCCATACCGGGATGTCCTTCCATTAAAGAATCATGATAACAAGAGATTACTTTTTTCTGTAAATCTGTGCTGGGTAGGTATAATCGTTCTTGGAAATACAATAAGTTGTCCTTTACTGCAAAGTCCTTTCCCTGCAGATGCCAATTCTGTATGTCTGCTGGAGTTACAAGTTGCCTGGCTTTATCCTTAACTTCCTCTATGGATTCTGTGGCGATTACACCCAGAATTCTTTGTTCGGGAATGATTGGTACAGGTTTAGGGTTGATCAAGTGTTCTTCCACTCCCATCCGAGAAAGGGCATCAGCTTTACCGTTTTTTGTACCAGGTCGATAGGTAATTATGAAGTCAAACTCGGCAAAGAATAATGCCCAACGGAGTTGTCTAGAGGATTGGGCTTTTGCGGTTTTCAAATATTGCAGGTTTCGGTGATCCGTAATCACAGTAACGGTGTGTCGGGCCCCCAGCAGATAATGCCGCCAAGCCTTAAAGGCAGACTTGATAGCCAGAAGTTCCTTGTCAGTAATCGTGTAATTGATTTCAGGAGGCGAGAATTTGCGGGACCAAAATGCCACGGGATGCAACTGATTGGTTACCGGGTCCTTTTGTGATAGAAATGCCCCCATGGCAAGGCTTGAAGCATCAGTTTCCACAATGTAGGGGAGTTCGGGGCGAGGGTGTTTTAAGATTGGTGCAGAGATAAATTTAGTCTTCAAATCCTGGAAAGCTTGTTCCGCCTCAGTAGACCATTCAAAACGTTTGTTTTTCTTTAACAAGGCAGTGATGGGCTGGACTATTCGAGAGAATTCGGGGATAAACCTGCGGTAAAAGTTAGCGAAGCCTAACATGCTTTGCACACCTTTTACGGAGGATGGTGATGGCCATTTGAGAACTGCATCGACCTTCTTTGAATCCATACGCACTCCGCCAGGTGATAATATGAATCCCAAGAATTCAACTTCAGTCACGTTGAAAACACATTTTTCCAATTTAGCGAAAAGTTTGTGTTGACGCAATCTTTCGAGGACCATTTTCACGTGTTTCCGATGTTCAGATTCCGATGAAGAATAAACGAGGATGTCGTCAATGTAAACAACAACACACACATCTATGAGCTCTCTGAGGACATCGTTCATAAAATATTGAAAGGCGGCCGGGGCATTACAAAGTCCGAAGGGCATGACCTGATATTCAAATAGCCCATACTTGGTGCGGAAGGCCGTCTTCCATTCATCGCCCTCTTTTACTCGTACCAAGTGGTAAGCTCCTCTAAGATCCAGCTTTGTATATATGCATGCTTTTCTGACTTGGTCCAGGAGTTCAGGGATCAAAGGTAACGGATATCTATTCTTAACGGTGATCTGGTTCAGGGAGCGATAATCTATACAAGTTCTCAGGTCTCCTTCCTTTTTTGGAACGAAGAACAAAGCTGAAGAAGCAGGGGACTTGGAAGGACGAATAAACCCATTTGCCAGGTATTGATCCAGGTATTGTCGAAGGTGAAGGTTCTCAGGCTCGGTGAGGGCATAAATTCTACTACAAGGAGGAGTAGATCCAGGTATCAGGTCGATCTGGCAGTCATAAGACCTATGAGGAGGTAGAGAGTTAGCCTGATCCTTCCGGAAAACATCTTGGTATTCTAGGTATTCGGGAGGTAACTGGGGAGTCTCTGAAGAAATTGCTGCCAGTGCAACACCAGGTGGAGGGTGACAAGTAGAGACACATTCTGGAAACTGGACCGTTCTTGCTCGCCAATCGATCAGAGGATTGTGTTTCTCTAACCAAGGTATTCCTAGAATAATCTGAAGCTGAGGGGCCTTGATCACATCGAACACGATCTTCTCATGGTGTCCATCTTGGCTTACTAGCGTCACTTCTTGAGTGGTATGCGTTACTGGCCCGGAGGCTATCTCCGTACCATCCACCGTAGTAATGACGTCCTTTACAGCCTTGGGACAAAGAGTTAGATTCATCCTCAAAACCATTTCATGATCCACATAATTGCCGATGGCACCGCTGTCGACGTAAGCTTCAATTGCATGTAATCGATCCGGATTATCAGGGCTAATGAGGACCATAGGTATCACGAAATGCGAGGTCACGGAACTGGTTTTCACGCTCGGCAAGAGGACCTCTATTCTTGTCGGGCGAGGTCGTTTCCCTGCTCAGAGTTTGTAACTTTGGTAACTGCAGCTCCTACTGCCTTCTTGGCAGGTTTCACCGGACAGTCTCGAAGAAAGTGCCCTGAGTTTCCGCAATAGAGGCATAATTGCAACTGTTTTCTCCTTTCCCGCTCCTTTTGTGTTAGAGGACCTTTCAGACCCCCTATTTGCATGGGTTCCCCGGAGTCTACTCCTTTGGAAGGACTTGGCGGTTTGGAAAATACTCGAGCATCAAACTTGGAACGATCGGCCTTCCTGTTCTGCAGTCTGTGATCTATTTGAACGACTAAGTCTATATAGTCCGAATAATCTTGTGGGGGTTTCACTACTTGGGCTAACACATCTTTGAGCTCTCCGCGTAGACCTCTATAAAACAGCGTAATCCTTTTGTCCTCAGGCCAGTGAGTTTCCACTATCAGATTGTTGAAAGACGCAATATAAGCCAAAAGGTCTTGATTACCTTGTCGCAACGAAAGAAGCTCATTGTCCAAGGCCTGCCCCTGTGAATGTCTTGCGAACAGTTTTTCCATACTGAGCTGAAAAGCTTGAAAATCATGGAGGACCGGATCATCTTGATTTACTAGAGGGATCGACCAGTCTGCCGCATTGCCACTAAGGTACGAAAGCACGAAAGCTACTTTAGCTTGATCAGTTGGAAAGGCTGCTGGCCGGCATAAGAAATGCAACCGGCACTGATTGATAAATACTGCAAACCTCTTTGGGTCACCAGAAAATCGTTCGGGCGGAGCCAGAGGTACATTCCCAGGTAGGTTGATCTGCACTGGATTCATAGAGGATGTAGAAGGAAGATTTCCCCCAGATGCGGGTAACGGGGTCTGTCCGGCTTGTGACTGTGGCAATTGTCTAGCGAGATCATCTGTTCGCTCCTTGGAAAGAATCAGTTCCCTTCTTAGAGCGTTCGTTTCCTGACGGGCTGCATGCACTTCTGCCCTTAGTTCCCCAAGTAACTGGGCTAGCTGGTCGGTATCCGAGGTTCCCATAGCGCCTGGACGGGAGTTTTGTGGTAGGCTTTGCGTTCTGTAACGCTCACCTGATTCCCGTAGAGGCGCCGGTCTTGACTGGGCGTATACCGTATCTTCAAAGGTGATGTGTAACACACGGCTGGCTCTTTGGGCTGGACCTCTGTGCACTGTATGTCTGGCTCGAAGGGTAAGATGTCTGCAGATAGAAAATGTGGGATTAATGAACTGGGTTATTGAATGTCTCTCCCTTCTTCCCTTTCTCTTCTCCTGTAGAACCCCAAAGGTTAACGCTCTCACCTTAGGTAAGTGAACGCCGTGCTCTCCATCTGCCTCGAGGCAGGGTGCTGTAACCAGTTTCTTCACTGGATAAGGGGAGCAGGCCTCTTGACTTCAGAGGACTGCTGTCCGTCGTTTACTGCACGAACGGTAAGTTTCGAGTAATTCTAATGTCTTTAAAGTCTTTAGTGATGATGTCTCTTGTTTTGCAGGGTTCCGGCGATGGCGGATGGCGGGCTGAAGTGAGTTGAAGATGGAGCCCGTGTGATGAATAGAAGCGCCTGGAAGCACGTAAGTAAGCGCTTGTTGCCTGCTTCACGATGCGCTCTAACTGTCTTTTTATTTTGCAGGTACAAGTTCGGGGCGGCTGCAGGGTGCCGGAATACCCACTGGGTTAGATGTGGAAAGGAGTAATGGCACGTGAGTATTAAAGTTCCCCAATGTCTTTAAACGCACCTTGTTTTGTCTTTCAGATGCGGGATGCAGCGCCGAAGGCCTCCGGAGCGTGCGAAGAGTTGGTAAGCTTTTGTCTTTCAGATGCCGGAATGCAGTGTGAAGACCTCCGGAGCGCACGAAGAGTAGGTAAGCCTTTGTCTTTCAGATGCCGGAATGCAGCGCGAGGCGTTGGTGACAGCCGATGGACCCGGTAAGTGAAGAGCTGTCACTGAAGACCGTAATGCTAACCTGTTCTTTCTTGTCTTTATAGGTGTTGCTGAAGACTGGATTCAGAATGGTAAGCCTTTTCCCTTAGGCCCAGGATCAGATGCAGAAGACACGATGAGCGTTCTGCTGCTGAGGATGCAGAATAACGCAAAGCAAGATTCATCCATCGGGTGTGGTTTAAATAGCCTCCTGTAGTGCTTAGGTGTCTCCTTCCACAGCCACGCCTAGGTAAGAAAAGAGTTCCTGCTTTCCAGAAGAGTTCCAGTGTTCTGAATCTAGGGAGTGGCTCCTGCCCCACCCAACAGGAAAAGTAGTTCCAAACAGAAGAGGATCAGAGACTCAACTGGCAGGCAAGTAAGCAGCATGGTCTGCTGCAGGTAAGTCCACCCAAGCATTATGAGCCCGGCGCTTCCAGCGCTGGGACTGGGCATATTTATGAGCCTGGTGCCACTGGCGCCAGGACTGGGTCCAAAAGGTCCCAATTGGGACTGGTTGGCACTCGGAACCTGGGTTATGGATCTGCTTCCAAGGGAGTTGGGAAAACCCTGACCTTTTGGAAGCAGAGATCATGACAGTACCCCCCCTCAAGGCCCCTCCCAAACCGGGCTTCTCCGGGAGTTTTGGCTTGTCAGGAAATGTTCGGTGAAATCTTGATTAGGCGAGGAGCGTGGACATATTCAGCAGGTTCCCAGGATCTCTCTTGGGGGCCGTAGCCTTTCCAGTCAATTAGGTAGAATAGTTTAGATTTGGAGATCTTGGAGTCCAGAATGCTTTTGACTTCAAACTCGAGTTCTCCATCAACTAGGATAGGTTTTGGAGATTTGGTTAGTCGGGTTTGAGGTTGCACAGGTTTTAATAGAGAGACGTGGAAGACCGGATGTATCTTCATGTGCGGGGGCAAGTCCAACTTGACCGCTACTGGGTTTACTATTGTAGTGATGGAATAGGGACCAAGGTATCTTGGGTTGAATGTGCGTGGCCCTTTTAGAGGTAGATATTTGGTGGATAACCAGACTTGATCCCCTACTTGATATTGAGGGGCTTCCTTCCGATGTTGATCTGCTCCTTTCTTGTATTGTTCTTTAGCCCTTTGAAGGTGAGAAACAGCTTCCTTAAAGGCTTGGGTGATTGTAGAATGCAGGTAGTCTACTGCTGGTGTTTCAAGATCTTGGAGGGGATCCAACTCCGAGGTTCGAGGGTGACTGCCGTACAAAAGAAAAAACGGGGTTTTCCCAGTTCCCGAATGGACAGAGTTATTGTAGGCATATTCGGCTATCCAAAGGATGTCTTTCCAAGTTTTTTCAGTTTGTTGCAGCATGCAGCGTAAATACTGTTCCAGAGTTTGATTGGTCCTCTCGGTTTGTCCGTCGGTCTGAGGGTGGTGACTGGTCGATAGTCTCACATCAATTTGAGCCGACCGACAGCAACTTTTCCAAAAATGAGAAATAAATTGACTACCTCGATCCGAAATTAGAACCGAAGGAAAACCGTGCAGTCGGACGATGTTTTCGAGAAATTCTCGGGCCAGAGTTGCTGCTGTTGGCAAGCCTTTGAGCGGAATGAAATGCGCCATCTTGGAGAATAAGTCCACGATTACTAGAATCGTATTGTATCCGGAGCATGGAGGTAGATCGGTGATGAAATCCATAGAAAGCGTATGCCAAGGGCGAGGTGGGATGTCAATAGGGCGTAAGAGGCCTGCTGGTCTTTCCTTTTGACTCTTGTTTTGGGCGCATACTCCACAGGACATTATAAAGTCTCTGATATCTTTTTTCCAAGACGGCCACCAGAAGTAGCGCTTGATCTTTTCTGAGGTCTTGGCCATACCGGGATGTCCTTCCATTAAAGAATCATGATAACAAGAGATTACTTTTTTCTGTAAATCTGTGCTGGGTAGGTATAATCGTTCTTGGAAATACAATAAGTTGTCCTTTACTGCAAAGTCCTTTCCCTGCAGATGCCAATTCTGTATGTCTGCTGGAGTTACAAGTTGCCTGGCTTTATCCTTAACTTCCTCTATGGATTCTGTGGCGATTACACCCAGAATTCTTTGTTCGGGAATGATTGGTACAGGTTTAGGGTTGATCAAGTGTTCTTCCACTCCCATCCGAGAAAGGGCATCAGCTTTACCGTTTTTTGTACCAGGTCGATAGGTAATTATGAAGTCAAACTCGGCAAAGAATAATGCCCAACGGAGTTGTCTAGAGGATTGGGCTTTTGCGGTTTTCAAATATTGCAGGTTTCGGTGATCCGTAATCACAGTAACGGTGTGTCGGGCCCCCAGCAGATAATGCCGCCAAGCCTTAAAGGCAGACTTGATAGCCAGAAGTTCCTTGTCAGTAATCGTGTAATTGATTTCAGGAGGCGAGAATTTGCGGGACCAAAATGCCACGGGATGCAACTGATTGGTTACCGGGTCCTTTTGTGATAGAAATGCCCCCATGGCAAGGCTTGAAGCATCAGTTTCCACAATGTAGGGGAGTTCGGGGCGAGGGTGTTTTAAGATTGGTGCAGAGATAAATTTAGTCTTCAAATCCTGGAAAGCTTGTTCCGCCTCAGTAGACCATTCAAAACGTTTGTTTTTCTTTAACAAGGCAGTGATGGGCTGGACTATTCGAGAGAATTCGGGGATAAACCTGCGGTAAAAGTTAGCGAAGCCTAACATGCTTTGCACACCTTTTACGGAGGATGGTGATGGCCATTTGAGAACTGCATCGACCTTCTTTGAATCCATACGCACTCCGCCAGGTGATAATATGAATCCCAAGAATTCAACTTCAGTCACGTTGAAAACACATTTTTCCAATTTAGCGAAAAGTTTGTGTTGACGCAATCTTTCGAGGACCATTTTCACGTGTTTCCGATGTTCAGATTCCGATGAAGAATAAACGAGGATGTCGTCAATGTAAACAACAACACACACATCTATGAGCTCTCTGAGGACATCGTTCATAAAATATTGAAAGGCGGCCGGGGCATTACAAAGTCCGAAGGGCATGACCTGATATTCAAATAGCCCATACTTGGTGCGGAAGGCCGTCTTCCATTCATCGCCCTCTTTTACTCGTACCAAGTGGTAAGCTCCTCTAAGATCCAGCTTTGTATATATGCATGCTTTTCTGACTTGGTCCAGGAGTTCAGGGATCAAAGGTAACGGATATCTATTCTTAACGGTGATCTGGTTCAGGGAGCGATAATCTATACAAGTTCTCAGGTCTCCTTCCTTTTTTGGAACGAAGAACAAAGCTGAAGAAGCAGGGGACTTGGAAGGACGAATAAACCCATTTGCCAGGTATTGATCCAGGTATTGTCGAAGGTGAAGGTTCTCAGGTTCGGTGAGGGCATAAATTCTACTACAAGGAGGAGTAGATCCAGGTATCAGGTCGATCTGGCAGTCATAAGACCTATGAGGAGGTAGAGAGTTAGCCTGATCCTTCCGGAAAACATCTTGGTATTCTAGGTATTCGGGAGGTAACTGGGGAGTCTCTGAAGAAATTGCTGCCAGTGCAACACCAGGTGGAGGGTGACAAGTAGAGACACATTCTGGAAACTGGAACGTTCTTGCTCGCCAATCGATCAGAGGATTGTGTTTCTCTAACCAAGGTATTCCTAGAATAATCTGAAGCTGAGGGGCCTTGATCACATCGAACACGATCTTCTCATGGTGTCCATCTTGGCTTACTAGCGTCACTTCTTGAGTGGTATGCGTTACTGGCCCGGAGGCTATCTCCGTACCATCCACCGTAGTAATGACGTCCTTTACAGCCTTGGGACAAAGAGTTAGATTCATCCTCAAAACCATTTCATGATCCACATAATTGCCGATGGCACCGCTGTCGACGTAAGCTTCAATTGCATGTAATCGATCCGGATTATCAGGGCTAATGAGGACCATAGGTATCACGAAATGCGAGGTCACGGAACTGGTTTTCACGCTCGGCAAGAGGACCTCTATTCTTGTCGGGCGAGGTCGTTTCCCTGCTCAGAGTTTGTAACTTTGGTAACTGCAGCTCCTACTGCCTTCTTGGCAGGTTTCACCGGACAGTCTCGAAGAAAGTGCCCTGAGTTTCCGCAATAGAGGCATAATTGCAACTGTTTTCTCCTTTCCCGCTCCTTTTGTGTTAGAGGACCTTTCAGACCCCCTATTTGCATGGGTTCCCCGGAGTCTACTCCTTTGGAAGGACTTGGCGGTTTGGAAAATACTCGAGCATCAAACTTGGAACGATCGGCCTTCCTGTTCTGCAGTCTGTGATCTATTTGAACGACTAAGTCTATATAGTCCGAACAATCTTGTGGGGGTTTCACTACTTGGGCTAACACATCTTTGAGCTCTCCGCGTAGACCTCTATAAAACAGCGTAATCCTTTTGTCCTCAGGCCAGTGAGTTTCCACTATCAGATTGTTGAAAGACGCAATATAAGCCAAAAGGTCTTGATTACCTTGTCGCAACGAAAGAAGCTCATTGTCCAAGGCCTGCCCCTGTGAATGTCTTGCGAACAGTTTTTCCATACTGAGCTGAAAAGCTTGAAAATCATGGAGGACCGGATCATCTTGATTTACTAGAGGGATCGACCAGTCTGCCGCATTGACACTAAGGTACGAAAGCACGAAAGCTACTTTAGCTTGATCAGTTGGAAAGGCTGCTGGCCGGCATAAGAAATGCAACCGGCACTGATTGATAAATACTGCAAACCTCTTTGGGTCACCAGAAAATCGTTCGGGCGGAGCCAGAGGTACATTCCCAGGTAGGTTGATCTGCACTGGATTCATAGAGGATGTAGAAGGAAGATTTCCCCCAGATGCGGGTAACGGGGTCTGTCCGGCTTGTGACTGTGGCAATTGTCTAGCGAGATCATCTGTTCGCTCCTTGGAAAGAATCAGTTCCCTTCTTAGAGCGTTCGTTTCCTGACGGGCTGCATGCACTTCTGCCCTTAGTTCCCCAAGTAACTGGGCTAGCTGGTCGGTATCCGAGGTTCCCATAGCGCCTGGACGGGAGTTTTGTGGTAGGCTTTGCGTTCTGTAACGCTCACCTGATTCCCGTAGAGGCGCCGGTCTTGACTGGGCGTATACCGTATCTTCAAAGGTGATGTGTAACACACGGCTGGCTCTTTGGGCTGGACCTCTGTGCACTGTATGTCTGGCTCGAAGGGTAAGATGTCTGCAGATAGAAAATGTGGGATTAATGAACTGGGTTATTGAATGTCTCTCCCTTCTTCCCTTTCTCTTCTCCTGTAGAACCCCAAAGGTTAACGCTCTCACCTTAGGTAAGTGAACGCCGTGCTCTCCATCTGCCTCGAGGCAGGGTGCTGTAACCAGTTTCTTCACTGGATAAGGGGAGAAGGCCTCTTGACTTCAGAGGGACTGCTGTCCGTCGTTTACTGCACGAACGGTAAGTTTCGAGTAATTCTAATGTCTTTAAAGTCTTTAGTGATGATGTCTCTTGTTTTGCAGGGTTCCGGCGATGGCGGATGGCGGGCTGAAGTGAGTTGAAGATGGAGCCCGTGTGATGAATAGAAGCGCCTGGAAGCACGTAAGTAAGCGCTTGTTGCCTGCTTCACGATGCGCTCTAACTGTCTTTTTATTTTGCAGGTACAAGTTCGGGGCGGCTGCAGGGTGCCGGAATACCCACTGGGTTAGATGTGGAAAGGAGTAATGGCACGTGAGTATTAAAGTTCCCCAATGTCTTTAAACGGACCTTGTTTTGTCTTTCAGATGCGGGATGCAGCGCCGAAGGCCTCCGGAGCGTGCGAAGAGTTGGTAAGCTTTTGTCTTTCAGATGCCGGAATGCAGTGTGAAGACCTCCGGAGCGCACGAAGAGTAGGTAAGCCTTTGTCTTTCAGATGCCGGAATGCAGCGCGAGGCGTTGGTGACAGCCGATGGACCCGGTAAGTGAAGAGCTGTCACTGAAGACCGTAATGCTAACCTGTTCTTTCTTGTCTTTATAGGTGTTGCTGAAGACTGGATTCAGAATGGTAAGCCTTTTCCCTTAGGCCCAGGATCAGATGCAGAAGACACGATGAGCGTTCTGCTGCTGAGGATGCAGAATAACGCAAAGCAAGATTCATCCATCGGGTGTGGTTTAAATAGCCTCCTGTAGTGCTTAGGTGTCTCCTTCCACAGCCACGCCTAGGTAAGAAAAGAGTTCCTGCTTTCCAGAAGAGTTCCAGTGTTCTGAATCTAGGGAGTGGCTCCTGCCCCACCCAACAGGAAAAGTAGTTCCAAACAGAAGAGGATCAGAGACTCAACTGGCAGGCAAGTAAGCAGCATGGTCTGCTGCAGGTAAGTCCACCCAAGCATTATGAGCCCGGCGCTTCCAGCGCTGGGACTGGGCATATTTATGAGCCTGGTGCCACTGGCGCCAGGACTGGGTCCAAAAGGTCCCAATTGGGACTGGTTGGCACTCGGAACCTGGGTTATGGATCTGCTTCCAAGGGAGTTGGGAAAACCCTGACCTTTTGGAAGCAGAGATCATGACAGTACCCCCCCTCAAGGCCCCTCCCAAACCGGGCTTCTCCGGGAGTTTTGGCTTGTCAGGAAATGTTCGGTGAAATCTTTTGATTAGGCGAGGAGCGTGGACATATTCAGCAGGTTCCCAGGATCTCTCTTGGGGGCCGTAGCCTTTCCAGTCAATTAGGTAGAATAGTTTAGATTTGGAGATCTTGGAGTCCAGAATGCTTTTGACTTCAAACTCGAGTTCTCCATCAACTAGGATAGGTTTTGGAGATTTGGTTAGTCGGGTTTGAGGTTGCACAGGTTTTAATAGAGAGACGTGGAAGACCGGATGTATCTTCATGTGCGGGGGCAAGTCCAACTTGACCGCTACTGGGTTTACTATTGTAGTGATGGAATAGGGACCAAGGTATCTTGGGTTGAATGTGCGTGGCCCTTTTAGAGGTAGATATTTGGTGGATAACCAGACTTGATCCCCTACTTGATATTGAGGGGCTTCCTTCCGATGTTGATCTGCTCCTTTCTTGTATTGTTCTTTAGCCCTTTGAAGGTGAGAAACAGCTTCCTTAAAGGCTTGGGTGATTGTAGAATGCAGGTAGTCTACTGCTGGTGTTTCAAGATCTTGGAGGGGATCCAACTCCGAGGTTCGAGGGTGACTGCCGTACAAAAGAAAAAACAGGGTTTTCCCAGTTCCCGAATGGACAGAGTTATTGTAGGCATATTCGGCTATCCAAAGGATGTCTTTCCAAGTTTTTTCAGTTTGTTGCAGCATGCAGCGTAAATACTGTTCCAGAGTTTGATTGGTCCTCTCGGTTTGTCCGTCGGTCTGAGGGTGGTGACTGGTCGATAGTCTCACATCAATTTGAGCCGACCGACAGCAACTTCGCCAAAAATGAGAAATAAATTGACTACCTCGATCCGAAATTAGAACCGAAGGAAAACCGTGCAGTCGGACGATGTTTTCGAGAAATTCTCGGGCCAGAGTTGCTGCTGTTGGCAAGCCTTTGAGCGGAATGAAATGCGCCATCTTGGAGAATAAGTCCACGATTACTAGAATCGTATTGTATCCGGAGCATGGAGGTAGATCGGTGATGAAATCCATAGAAAGCGTATGCCAAGGGCGAGGTGGGATGTCAATAGGGCGTAAGAGGCCTGCTGGTCTTTCCTTTTGACTCTTGTTTTGGGCGCATACTCCACAGGACATTATAAAGTCTCTGATATCTTTTTTCCAAGACGGCCACCAGAAGTAGCGCTTGATCTTTTCTGAGGTCTTGGCCATACCGGGATGTCCTTCCATTAAAGAATCATGATAACAAGAGATTACTTTTTTCTGTAAATCTGTGCTGGGTAGGTATAATCGTTCTTGGAAATACAATAAGTTGTCCTTTACTGCAAAGTCCTTTCCCTGCAGATGCCAATTCTGTATGTCTGCTGGAGTTACAAGTTGCCTGGCTTTATCCTTAACTTCCTCTATGGATTCTGTGGCGATTACACCCAGAATTCTTTGTTCGGGAATGATTGGTACAGGTTTAGGGTTGATCAAGTGTTCTTCCACTCCCATCCGAGAAAGGGCATCAGCTTTACCGTTTTTTGTACCAGGTCGATAGGTAATTATGAAGTCAAACTCGGCAAAGAATAATGCCCAACGGAGTTGTCTAGAGGATTGGGCTTTTGCGGTTTTCAAATATTGCAGGTTTCGGTGATCCGTAATCACAGTAACGGTGTGTCGGGCCCCCAGCAGATAATGCCGCCAAGCCTTAAAGGCAGACTTGATAGCCAGAAGTTCCTTGTCAGTAATCGTGTAATTGATTTCAGGAGGCGAGAATTTGCGGGACCACAATGCCACGGGATGCAACTGATTGGTTACCGGGTCCTTTTGTGATAGAACTGCCCCCATGGCAAGGCTTGAAGCATCAGTTTCCACAATGTAGGGGAGTTCGGGGCGAGGGTGTTTTAAGATTGGTGCAGAGATAAATTTAGTCTTCAAATCCTGGAAAGCTTGTTCCGCCTCAGTAGACCATTCAAAACGTTTGTTTTTCTTTAACAAGGCAGTGATGGGCTGGACTATTCGAGAGAATTCGGGGATAAACCTGCGGTAAAAGTTAGCGAAGCCTAACATGCTTTGCACACCTTTTACGGAGGATGGTGATGGCCATTTGAGAACTGCATCGACCTTCTTTGAATCCATACGCACTCCGCCAGGTGATAATATGAATCCCAAGAATTCAACTTCAGTCACGTTGAAAACACATTTTTCCAACTTAGCGAAAAGTTTGTGTTGACGCAATCTTTCGAGGACCATTTTCACGTGTTTCCGATGTTCAGATTCCGATGAAGAATAAACGAGGATGTCGTCAATGTAAACAACAACACACACATCTATGAGCTCTCTGAGGACATCGTTCATAAAATATTGAAAGGCGGCCGGGGCATTACAAAGTCCGAAGGGCATGACCTGATATTCAAATAGCCCATACTTGGTGCGGAAGGCCGTCTTCCATTCATCGCCCTCTTTTACTCGTACCAAGTGGTAAGCTCCTCTAAGATCCAGCTTTGTATATATGCATGCTTTTCTGACTTGGTCCAGGAGTTCAGGGATCAAAGGTAACGGATATCTATTCTCAACGGTGATCTGGTTCAGGGAGCGATAATCTATACAAGTTCTCAGGTCTCCTTCCTTTTTTGGAACGAAGAACAAAGCTGAAGAAGCAGGGGACTTGGAAGGACGAATAAACCCATTTGCCAGGTATTGATCCAGGTATTGTCGAAGGTGAAGGTTCTCAGGCTCGGTGAGGGCATAAATTCTACTACAAGGAGGAGTAGATCCAGGTATCAGGTCGATCTGGCAGTCATAAGACCTATGAGGAGGTAGAGAGTTAGCCTGATCCTTCCGGAAAACATCTTGGTATTCTAGGTATTCGGGAGGTAACTGGGGAGTCTCTGAAGAAATTGCTGCCAGTGCAACACCAGGTGGAGGGTGACAAGTAGAGACACATTCTGGAAACTGGAACGTTCTTGCTCGCCAATCGATCAGAGGATTGTGTTTCTCTAACCAAGGTATTCCTAGAATAATCTGAAGCTGAGGGGCCTTGATCACATCGAACACGATCTTCTCATGGTGTCCATCTTGGCTTACTAGCGTCACTTCTTGAGTGGTATGCGTTACTGGCCCGGAGGCTATCTCCGTACCATCCACCGTAGTAATGACGTCCTTTACAGCCTTGGGACAAAGAGTTAGATTCATCCTCAAAACCATTTAATGATCCACATAATTGCCGATGGCACCGCTGTCGACGTAAGCTTCAATTGCATGTAATCGATCCGGATTATCAGGGCTAATGAGGACCATAGGTATCACGAAATGCGAGGTCACGGAACTGGTTTTCACGCTCGGCAAGAGGACCTCTATTCTTGTCGGGCGAGGTCGTTTCCCTGCTCAGAGTTTGTAACTTTGGTAACTGCAGCTCCTACTGCCTTCTTGGCAGGTTTCACCGGACAGTCTCGAAGAAAGTGCCCTGAGTTTCCGCAATAGAGGCATAATTGCAACTGTTTTCTCCTTTCCCGCTCCTTTTGTGTTAGAGGACCTTTCAGACCCCCTATTTGCATGGGTTCCCCGGAGTCTACTCCTTTGGAAGGACTTGGCGGTTTGGAAAATACTCGAGCATCAAACTTGGAACGATCGGCCTTCCTGTTCTGCAGTCTGTGATCTATTTGAACGACTAAGTCTATATAGTCCGAACAATCTTGTGGGGGTTTCACTACTTGGGCTAACACATCTTTGAGCTCTCCGCGTAGACCTCTATAAAACAGCGTAATCCTTTTGTCCTCAGGCCAGTGAGTTTCCACTATCAGATTGTTGAAAGACGCAATATAAGCCAAAAGGTCTTGATTACCTTGTCGCAACGAAAGAAGCTCATTGTCCAAGGCCTGCCCCTGTGAATGTCTTGCGAACAGTTTTTCCATACTGAGCTGAAAAGCTTGAAAATCATGGAGGACCGGATCATCTTGATTTACTAGAGGGATCGACCAGTCTGCCGCATTGCCACTAAGGTACGAAAGCACGAAAGCTACTTTAGCTTGATCAGTTGGAAAGGCTGCTGGCCGGCATAAGAAATGCAACCGGCACTGATTGATAAATACTGCAAACCTCTTTGGGTCACCAGAAAATCGTTCGGGCGGAGCCAGAGGTACATTCCCAGGTAGGTTTATCTGCACTGGATTCATAGAGGATGTAGAAGGAAGATTTCCCCCAGATGCGGGTAACGGGGTCTGTCCGGCTTGTGACTGTGGCAATTGTCTAGCGAGATCATCTGTTCGCTCCTTGGAAAGAATCAGTTCCCTTCTTAGAGCGTTCGTTTCCTGACGGGCTGCATGCACTTCTGCCCTTAGTTCCCCAAGTAACTGGGCTAGCTGGTCGGTATCCGAGGTTCCCATAGCGCCTGGACGGGAGTTTTGTGGTAGGCTTTGCGTTCTGTAACGCTCACCTGATTCCCGTAGAGGCGCCGGTCTTGACTGGGCGTATACCGTATCTTCAAAGGTGATGTGTAACACACGGCTGGCTCTTTGGGCTGGACCTCTGTGCACTGTATGTCTGGCTCGAAGGGTAAGATGTCTGCAGATAGAAAATGTGGGATTAATGAACTGGGTTATTGAATGTCTCTCCCTTCTTCCCTTTCTCTTCTCCTGTAGAACCCCAAAGGTTAACGCTCTCACCTTAGGTAAGTGAACGCCGTGCTCTCCATCTGCCTCGAGGCAGGGTGCTGTAACCAGTTTCTTCACTGGATAAGGGGAGAAGGCCTCTTGACTTCAGAGGACTGCTGTCCGTCGTTTACTGCACGAACGGTAAGTTTCGAGTAATTCTAATGTCTTTAAAGTCTTTAGTGATGATGTCTCTTGTTTTGCAGGGTTCCGGCGATGGCGGATGGCGGGCTGAAGTGAGTTGAAGATGGAGCCCGTGTGATGAATAGAAGCGCCTGGAAGCACGTAAGTAAGCGCTTGTTGCCTGCTTCACGATGCGCTCTAACTGTCTTTTTATTTTGCAGGTACAAGTTCGGGGCGGCTGCAGGGTGCCGGAATACGCACTGGGTTAGATGTGGAAAGGAGTAATGGCACGTGAGTATTAAAGTTCCCCAATGTCTTTAAACGCACCTTGTTTTGTCTTTCAGATGCGGGATGCAGCGCCGAAGGCCTCCGGAGCGTGCGAAGAGTTGGTAAGCTTTTGTCTTTCAGATGCCGGAATGCAGTGTGAAGACCTCCGGAGCGCACGAAGAGTAGGTAAGCCTTTGTCTTTCAGATGCCGGAATGCAGCGCGAGGCGTTGGTGACAGCCGATGGACCCGGTAAGTGAAGAGCTGTCACTGAAGACCGTAATGCTAACCTGTTCTTTCTTGTCTTTATAGGTGTTGCTGAAGACTGGATTCAGAATGGTAAGCCTTTTCCCTTAGGCCCAGGATCAGATGCAGAAGACACGATGAGCGTTCTGCTGCTGAGGATGCAGAATAACGCAAAGCAAGATTCATCCATCGGGTGTGGTTTAAATAGCCTCCTGTAGTGCTTAGGTGTCTCCTTCCACAGCCACGCCTAGGTAAGAAAAGAGTTCCTGCTTTCCAGAAGAGTTCCAGTGTTCTGAATCTAGGGAGTGGCTCCTGCCCCACCCAACAGGAAAAGTAGTTCCAAACAGAAGAGGATCAGAGACTCAACTGGCAGGCAAGTAAGCAGCATGGTCTGCTGCAGGTAAGTCCACCCAAGCATTATGAGCCCGGCGCTTCCAGCGCTGGGACTGGGCATATTTATGAGCCTGGTGCCACTGGCGCCAGGACTGGGTCCAAAAGGTCCCAATTGGGACTGGTTGGCACTCGGAACCTGGGTTATGGATCTGCTTCCAAGGGAGTTGGGAAAACCCTGACCTTTTGGAAGCAGAGATCATGACAGTACCCCCCCTCAAGGCCCCTCCCAAACCGGGCTTCTCCGGGAGTTTTGGCTTGTCAGGAAATGTTCGGTGAAATCTTTTGATTAGGCGAGGAGCGTGGACATATTCAGCAGGTTCCCAGGATCTCTCTTGGGGGCCGTTGCCTTTCCAGTCAATTAGGTAGAATAGTTTAGATTTGGAGATCTTGGAGTCCAGAATGCTTTTGACTTCAAACTCGAGTTCTCCATCAACTAGGATAGGTTTTGGAGATTTGGTTAGTCGGGTTTGAGGTTGCACGGGTTTTAATAGAGAGACGTGGAAGACCGGATGTATCTTCATGTGCGGGGGCAAGTCCAACTTGACCGCTACTGGGTTTACTATTGTAGTGATGGAATAGGGACCAAGGTATCTTGGGTTGAATGTGCGTGGCCCTTTTAGAGGTAGATATTTGGTGGATAACCAGACTTGATCCCCTACTTGATATTGAGGGGCTTCCTTCCGATGTTGATCTGCTCCTTTCTTGTATTGTTCTTTAGCCCTTTGAAGGTGAGAAACAGCTTCCTTAAAGGCTTGGGTGATTGTAGAATGCAGGTAGTCTACTGCTGGTGTTTCAAGATCTTGGAGGGGATCCAACTCCGAGGTTCGAGGGTGACTGCCGTACAAAAGAAAAAACGGGGTTTTCCCAGTTCCCGAATGGACAGAGTTATTGTAGGCATATTCGGCTATCCAAAGGATGTCTTTCCAAGTTTTTTCAGTTTGTTGCAGCATGCAGCGTAAATACTGTTCCAGAGTTTGATTGGTCCTCTCGGTTTGTCCGTCGGTCTGAGGGTGGTGACTGGTCGATAGTCTCACATCAATTTGAGCCGACCGACAGCAACTTCGCCAAAAATGAGAAATAAATTGACTACCTCGATCCGAAATTAGAACCGAACGAAAACCGTGCAGTCGGACGATGTTTTCGAGAAATTCTCGGGCCAGAGTTGCTGCTGTTGGCAAGCCTTTGAGCGGAATGAAATGCGCCATCTTGGAGAATAAGTCCACGATTACTAGAATCGTATTGTATCCGGAGCATGGAGGTAGATCGGTGATGAAGTCCATAGAAAGCGTATGCCAAGGGCGAGGTGGGATGTCAATAGGGCGTAAGAGGCCTGCTGGTCTTTCCTTTTGACTCTTGTTTTGGGCGCATACTCCACAGGACATTATAAAGTCTCTGATATCTTTTTTCCAAGACGGCCACCAGAAGTAGCGCTTGATCTTTTCTGAGGTCTTGGCCATACCGGGATGTCCTTCCATTAAAGAATCATGATAACAAGAGATTACTTTTTTCTGTAAATCTGTGCTGGGTAGGTATAATCGTTCTTGGAAATACAATAAGTTGTCCTTTACTGCAAAGTCCTTTCCCTGCAGATGCCAATTCTGTATGTCTGCTGGAGTTACAAGTTGCCTGGCTTTATCCTTAACTTCCTCTATGGATTCTGTGGCGATTACACCCAGAATTCTTTGTTCGGGAATGATTGGTACAGGTTTAGGGTTGATCAAGTGTTCTTCCACTCCCATCCGAGAAAGGGCATCAGCTTTACCGTTTTTTGTACCAGGTCGATAGGTAATTATGAAGTCAAACTCGGCAAAGAATAATGCCCAACGGAGTTGTCTAGAGGATTGGGCTTTTGCGGTTTTCAAATATTGCAGGTTTCGGTGATCCGTAATCACAGTAACGGTGTGTCGGGCCCCCAGCAGATAATGCCGCCAAGCCTTAAAGGCAGACTTGATAGCCAGAAGTTCCTTGTCAGTAATCGTGTAATTGATTTCAGGAGGCGAGAATTTGCGGGACCAAAATGCCACGGGATGCAACTGATTGGTTACCGGGTCCTTTTGTGATAGAAATGCCCCCATGGCAAGGCTTGAAGCATCAGTTTCCACAATGTAGGGGAGTTCGGGGCGAGGGTGTTTTAAGATTGGTGCAGAGATAAATTTAGTCTTCAAATCCTGGAAAGCTTGTTCCGCCTCAGTAGACCATTCAAAACGTTTGTTTTTCTTTAACAAGGCAGTGATGGGCTGGACTATTCGAGAGAATTCGGGGATAAACCTGCGGTAAAAGTTAGCGAAGCCTAACATGCTTTGCACACCTTTTACGGAGGATGGTGATGGCCATTTGAGAACTGCATCGACCTTCTTTGAATCCATACGCACTCCGCCAGGTGATAATATGAATCCCAAGAATTCAACTTCAGTCACGTTGAAAACACATTTTTCCAATTTAGCGAAAAGTTTGTGTTGACGCAATCTTTCGAGGACCATTTTCACGTGTTTCCGATGTTCAGATTCCGATGAAGAATAAACGAGGATGTCGTCAATGTAAACAACAACACACACATCTATGAGCTCTCTGAGGACATCGTTCATAAAATATTGAAAGGCGGCCGGGGCATTACAAAGTCCGAAGGGCATGACCTGATATTCAAATAGCCCATACTTGGTGCGGAAGGCCGTCTTCCATTCATCGCCCTCTTTTACTCGTACCAAGTGGTAAGCTCCTCTAAGATCCAGCTTTGTATATATGCATGCTTTTCTGACTTGGTCCAGGAGTTCAGGGATCAAAGGTAACGGATATCTATTCTTAACGGTGATCTGGTTCAGGGAGCGATAATCTATACAAGTTCTCAGGTCTCCTTCCTTTTTTGGAACGAAGAACAAAGCTGAAGAAGCAGGGGACTTGGAAGGACGAATAAACCCATTTGCCAGGTATTGATCCAGGTATTGTCGAAGGTGAAGGTTCTCAGGCTCGGTGAGGGCATAAATTCTACTACAAGGAGGAGTAGATCCAGGTATCAGGTCGATCTGGCAGTCATAAGACCTATGAGGAGGTAGAGAGTTAGCCTGATCCTTCCGGAAAACATCTTGGTATTCTAGGTATTCGGGAGGTAACTGGGGAGTCTCTGAAGAAATTGCTGCCAGTGCAACACCAGGTGGAGGGTGACAAGTAGAGACACATTCTGGAAACTGGACCGTTCTTGCTCGCCAATCGATCAGAGGATTGTGTTTCTCTAACCAAGGTATTCCTAGAATAATCTGAAGCTGAGGGGCCTTGATCACATCGAACACGATCTTCTCATGGTGTCCATCTTGGCTTACTAGCGTCACTTCTTGAGTGGTATGCGTTACTGGCCCGGAGGCTATCTCCGTACCATCCACCGTAGTAATGACGTCCTTTACAGCCTTGGGACAAAGAGTTAGATTCATCCTCAAAACCATTTCATGATCCACATAATTGCCGATGGCACCGCTGTCGACGTAAGCTTCAATTGCATGTAATCGATCCGGATTATCAGGGCTAATGAGGACCATAGGTATCACGAAATGCGAGGTCACGGAACTGGTTTTCACGCTCGGCAAGAGGACCTCTATTCTTGTCGGGCGAGGTCGTTTCCCTGCTCAGAGTTTGTAACTTTGGTAACTGCAGCTCCTACTGCCTTCTTGGCAGGTTTCACCGGACAGTCTCGAAGAAAGTGCCCTGAGTTTCCGCAATAGAGGCATAATTGCAACTGTTTTCTCCTTTCCCGCTCCTTTTGTGTTAGAGGACCTTTCAGACCCCCTATTTGCATGGGTTCCCCGGAGTCTACTCCTTTGGAAGGACTTGGCGGTTTGGAAAATACTCGAGCATCAAACTTGGAACGATCGGCCTTCCTGTTCTGCAGTCTGTGATCTATTTGAACGACTAAGTCTATATAGTCCGAATAATCTTGTGGGGGTTTCACTACTTGGGCTAACACATCTTTGAGCTCTCCGCGTAGACCTCTATAAAACAGCGTAATCCTTTTGTCCTCAGGCCAGTGAGTTTCCACTATCAGATTGTTGAAAGACGCAATATAAGCCAAAAGGTCTTGATTACCTTGTCGCAACGAAAGAAGCTCATTGTCCAAGGCCTGCCCCTGTGAATGTCTTGCGAACAGTTTTTCCATACTGAGCTGAAAAGCTTGAAAATCATGGAGGACCGGATCATCTTGATTTACTAGAGGGATCGACCAGTCTGCCGCATTGCCACTAAGGTACGAAAGCACGAAAGCTACTTTAGCTTGATCAGTTGGAAAGGCTGCTGGCCGGCATAAGAAATGCAACCGGCACTGATTGATAAATACTGCAAACCTCTTTGGGTCACCAGAAAATCGTTCGGGCGGAGCCAGAGGTACATTCCCAGGTAGGTTGATCTGCACTGGATTCATAGAGGATGTAGAAGGAAGATTTCCCCCAGATGCGGGTAACGGGGTCTGTCCGGCTTGTGACTGTGGCAATTGTCTAGCGAGATCATCTGTTCGCTCCTTGGAAAGAATCAGTTCCCTTCTTAGAGCGTTCGTTTCCTGACGGGCTGCATGCACTTCTGCCCTTAGTTCCCCAAGTAACTGGGCTAGCTGGTCGGTATCCGAGGTTCCCATAGCGCCTGGACGGGAGTTTTGTGGTAGGCTTTGCGTTCTGTAACGCTCACCTGATTCCCGTAGAGGCGCCGGTCTTGACTGGGCGTATACCGTATCTTCAAAGGTGATGTGTAACACACGGCTGGCTCTTTGGGCTGGACCTCTGTGCACTGTATGTCTGGCTCGAAGGGTAAGATGTCTGCAGATAGAAAATGTGGGATTAATGAACTGGGTTATTGAATGTCTCTCCCTTCTTCCCTTTCTCTTCTCCTGTAGAACCCCAAAGGTTAACGCTCTCACCTTAGGTAAGTGAACGCCGTGCTCTCCATCTGCCTCGAGGCAGGGTGCTGTAACCAGTTTCTTCACTGGATAAGGGGAGAAGGCCTCTTGACTTCAGAGGGACTGCTGTCCGTCGTTTACTGCACGAACGGTAAGTTTCGAGTAATTCTAATGTCTTTAAAGTCTTTAGTGATGATGTCTCTTGTTTTGCAGGGTTCCGGCGATGGCGGATGGCGGGCTGAAGTGAGTTGAAGATGGAGCCCGTGTGATGAATAGAAGCGCCTGGAAGCACGTAAGTAAGCGCTTGTTGCCTGCTTCACGATGCGCTCTAACTGTCTTTTTATTTTGCAGGTACAAGTTCGGGGCGGCTGCAGGGTGCCGGAATACCCACTGGGTTAGATGTGGAAAGGAGTAATGGCACGTGAGTATTAAAGTTCCCCAATGTCTTTAAACGGACCTTGTTTTGTCTTTCAGATGCGGGATGCAGCGCCGAAGGCCTCCGGAGCGTGCGAAGAGTTGGTAAGCTTTTGTCTTTCAGATGCCGGAATGCAGTGTGAAGACCTCCGGAGCGCACGAAGAGTAGGTAAGCCTTTGTCTTTCAGATGCCGGAATGCAGCGCGAGGCGTTGGTGACAGCCGATGGACCCGGTAAGTGAAGAGCTGTCACTGAAGACCGTAATGCTAACCTGTTCTTTCTTGTCTTTATAGGTGTTGCTGAAGACTGGATTCAGAATGGTAAGCCTTTTCCCTTAGGCCCAGGATCAGATGCAGAAGACACGATGAGCGTTCTGCTGCTGAGGATGCAGAATAACGCAAAGCAAGATTCATCCATCGGGTGTGGTTTAAATAGCCTCCTGTAGTGCTTAGGTGTCTCCTTCCACAGCCACGCCTAGGTAAGAAAAGAGTTCCTGCTTTCCAGAAGAGTTCCAGTGTTCTGAATCTAGGGAGTGGCTCCTGCCCCACCCAACAGGAAAAGTAGTTCCAAACAGAAGAGGATCAGAGACTCAACTGGCAGGCAAGTAAGCAGCATGGTCTGCTGCAGGTAAGTCCACCCAAGCATTATGAGCCCGGCGCTTCCAGCGCTGGGACTGGGCATATTTATGAGCCTGGTGCCACTGGCGCCAGGACTGGGTCCAAAAGGTCCCAATTGGGACTGGTTGGCACTCGGAACCTGGGTTATGGATCTGCTTCCAAGGGAGTTGGGAAAACCCTGACCTTTTGGAAGCAGAGATCATGACAGTACCCCCCCTCAAGGCCCCTCCCAAACCGGGCTTCTCCGGGAGTTTTGGCTTGTCAGGAAATGTTCGGTGAAATCTTTTGATTAGGCGAGGAGCGTGGACATATTCAGCAGGTTCCCAGGATCTCTCTTGGGGGCCGTAGCCTTTCCAGTCAATTAGGTAGAATAGTTTAGATTTGGAGATCTTGGAGTCCAGAATGCTTTTGACTTCAAACTCGAGTTCTCCATCAACTAGGATAGGTTTTGGAGATTTGGTTAGTCGGGTTTGAGGTTGCACAGGTTTTAATAGAGAGACGTGGAAGACCGGATGTATCTTCATGTGCGGGGGCAAGTCCAACTTGACCGCTACTGGGTTTACTATTGTAGTGATGGAATAGGGACCAAGGTATCTTGGGTTGAATGTGCGTGGCCCTTTTAGAGGTAGATATTTGGTGGATAACCAGACTTGATCCCCTACTTGATATTGAGGGGCTTCCTTCCGATGTTGATCTGCTCCTTTCTTGTATTGTTCTTTAGCCCTTTGAAGGTGAGAAACAGCTTCCTTAAAGGCTTGGGTGATTGTAGAATGCAGGTAGTCTACTGCTGGTGTTTCAAGATCTTGGAGGGGATCCAACTCCGAGGTTCGAGGGTGACTGCCGTACAAAAGAAAAAACAGGGTTTTCCCAGTTCCCGAATGGACAGAGTTATTGTAGGCATATTCGGCTATCCAAAGGATGTCTTTCCAAGTTTTTTCAGTTTGTTGCAGCATGCAGCGTAAATACTGTTCCAGAGTTTGATTGGTCCTCTCGGTTTGTCCGTCGGTCTGAGGGTGGTGACTGGTCGATAGTCTCACATCAATTTGAGCCGACCGACAGCAACTTCGCCAAAAATGAGAAATAAATTGACTACCTCGATCCGAAATTAGAACCGAAGGAAAACCGTGCAGTCGGACGATGTTTTCGAGAAATTCTCGGGCCAGAGTTGCTGCTGTTGGCAAGCCTTTGAGCGGAATGAAATGCGCCATCTTGGAGAATAAGTCCACGATTACTAGAATCGTATTGTATCCGGAGCATGGAGGTAGATCGGTGATGAAATCCATAGAAAGCGTATGCCAAGGGCGAGGTGGGATGTCAATAGGGCGTAAGAGGCCTGCTGGTCTTTCCTTTTGACTCTTGTTTTGGGCGCATACTCCACAGGACATTATAAAGTCTCTGATATCTTTTTTCCAAGACGGCCACCAGAAGTAGCGCTTGATCTTTTCTGAGGTCTTGGCCATACCGGGATGTCCTTCCATTAAAGAATCATGATAACAAGAGATTACTTTTTTCTGTAAATCTGTGCTGGGTAGGTATAATCGTTCTTGGAAATACAATAAGTTGTCCTTTACTGCAAAGTCCTTTCCCTGCAGATGCCAATTCTGTATGTCTGCTGGAGTTACAAGTTGCCTGGCTTTATCCTTAACTTCCTCTATGGATTCTGTGGCGATTACACCCAGAATTCTTTGTTCGGGAATGATTGGTACAGGTTTAGGGTTGATCAAGTGTTCTTCCACTCCCATCCGAGAAAGGGCATCAGCTTTACCGTTTTTTGTACCAGGTCGATAGGTAATTATGAAGTCAAACTCGGCAAAGAATAATGCCCAACGGAGTTGTCTAGAGGATTGGGCTTTTGCGGTTTTCAAATATTGCAGGTTTCGGTGATCCGTAATCACAGTAACGGTGTGTCGGGCCCCCAGCAGATAATGCCGCCAAGCCTTAAAGGCAGACTTGATAGCCAGAAGTTCCTTGTCAGTAATCGTGTAATTGATTTCAGGAGGCGAGAATTTGCGGGACCACAATGCCACGGGATGCAACTGATTGGTTACCGGGTCCTTTTGTGATAGAACTGCCCCCATGGCAAGGCTTGAAGCATCAGTTTCCACAATGTAGGGGAGTTCGGGGCGAGGGTGTTTTAAGATTGGTGCAGAGATAAATTTAGTCTTCAAATCCTGGAAAGCTTGTTCCGCCTCAGTAGACCATTCAAAACGTTTGTTTTTCTTTAACAAGGCAGTGATGGGCTGGACTATTCGAGAGAATTCGGGGATAAACCTGCGGTAAAAGTTAGCGAAGCCTAACATGCTTTGCACACCTTTTACGGAGGATGGTGATGGCCATTTGAGAACTGCATCGACCTTCTTTGAATCCATACGCACTCCGCCAGGTGATAATATGAATCCCAAGAATTCAACTTCAGTCACGTTGAAAACACATTTTTCCAACTTAGCGAAAAGTTTGTGTTGACGCAATCTTTCGAGGACCATTTTCACGTGTTTCCGATGTTCAGATTCCGATGAAGAATAAACGAGGATGTCGTCAATGTAAACAACAACACACACATCTATGAGCTCTCTGAGGACATCGTTCATAAAATATTGAAAGGCGGCCGGGGCATTACAAAGTCCGAAGGGCATGACCTGATATTCAAATAGCCCATACTTGGTGCGGAAGGCCGTCTTCCATTCATCGCCCTCTTTTACTCGTACCAAGTGGTAAGCTCCTCTAAGATCCAGCTTTGTATATATGCATGCTTTTCTGACTTGGTCCAGGAGTTCAGGGATCAAAGGTAACGGATATCTATTCTTAACGGTGATCTGGTTCAGGGAGCGATAATCTATACAAGTTCTCAGGTCTCCTTCCTTTTTTGGAACGAAGAACAAAGCTGAAGAAGCAGGGGACTTGGAAGGACGAATAAACCCATTTGCCAGGTATTGATCCAGGTATTGTCGAAGGTGAAGGTTCTCAGGCTCGGTGAGGGCATAAATTCTACTACAAGGAGGAGTAGATCCAGGTATCAGGTCGATCTGGCAGTCATAAGACCTATGAGGAGGTAGAGAGTTAGCCTGATCCTTCCGGAAAACATCTTGGTATTCTAGGTATTCGGGAGGTAACTGGGGAGTCTCTGAAGAAATTGCTGCCAGTGCAACACCAGGTGGAGGGTGACAAGTAGAGACACATTCTGGAAACTGGAACGTTCTTGCTCGCCAATCGATCAGAGGATTGTGTTTCTCTAACCAAGGTATTCCTAGAATAATCTGAAGCTGAGGGGCCTTGATCACATCGAACACGATCTTCTCCTGGTGTCCATCTTGGCTTACTAGCGTCACTTCTTGAGTGGTATGCGTTACTGGCCCGGAGGCTATCTCCGTACCATCCACCGTAGTAATGACGTCCTTTACAGCCTTGGGACAAAGAGTTAGATTCATCCTCAAAACCATTTAATGATCCACATAATTGCCGATGGCACCGCTGTCGACGTAAGCTTCAATTGCATGTAATCGATCCGGATTATCAGGGCTAATGAGGACCATAGGTATCACGAAATGCGAGGTCACGGAACTGGTTTTCACGCTCGGCAAGAGGACCTCTATTCTTGTCGGGCGAGGTCGTTTCCCTGCTCAGAGTTTGTAACTTTGGTAACTGCAGCTCCTACTGCCTTCTTGGCAGGTTTCACCGGACAGTCTCGAAGAAAGTGCCCTGAGTTTCCGCAATAGAGGCATAATTGCAACTGTTTTCTCCTTTCCCGCTCCTTTTGTGTTAGAGGACCTTTCAGACCCCCTATTTGCATGGGTTCCCCGGAGTCTACTCCTTTGGAAGGACTTGGCGGTTTGGAAAATACTCGAGCATCAAACTTGGAACGATCGGCCTTCCTGTTCTGCAGTCTGTGATCTATTTGAACGACTAAGTCTATATAGTCCGAACAATCTTGTGGGGGTTTCACTACTTGGGCTAACACATCTTTGAGCTCTCCGCGTAGACCTCTATAAAACAGCGTAATCCTTTTGTCCTCAGGCCAGTGAGTTTCCACTATCAGATTGTTGAAAGACGCAATATAAGCCAAAAGGTCTTGATTACCTTGTCGCAACGAAAGAAGCTCATTGTCCAAGGCCTGCCCCTGTGAATGTCTTGCGAACAGTTTTTCCATACTGAGCTGAAAAGCTTGAAAATCATGGAGGACCGGATCATCTTGATTTACTAGAGGGATCGACCAGTCTGCCGCATTGCCACTAAGGTACGAAAGCACGAAAGCTACTTTAGCTTGATCAGTTGGAAAGGCTGCTGGCCGGCATAAGAAATGCAACCGGCACTGATTGATAAATACTGCAAACCTCTTTGGGTCACCAGAAAATCGTTCGGGCGGAGCCAGAGGTACATTCCCAGGTAGGTTTATCTGCACTGGATTCATAGAGGATGTAGAAGGAAGATTTCCCCCAGATGCGGGTAACGGGGTCTGTCCGGCTTGTGACTGTGGCAATTGTCTAGCGAGATCATCTGTTCGCTCCTTGGAAAGAATCAGTTCCCTTCTTAGAGCGTTCGTTTCCTGACGGGCTGCATGCACTTCTGCCCTTAGTTCCCCAAGTAACTGGGCTAGCTGGTCGGTATCCGAGGTTCCCATAGCGCCTGGACGGGAGTTTTGTGGTAGGCTTTGCGTTCTGTAACGCTCACCTGATTCCCGTAGAGGCGCCGGTCTTGACTGGGCGTATACCGTATCTTCAAAGGTGATGTGTAACACACGGCTGGCTCTTTGGGCTGGACCTCTGTGCACTGTATGTCTGGCTCGAAGGGTAAGATGTCTGCAGATAGAAAATGTGGGATTAATGAACTGGGTTATTGAATGTCTCTCCCTTCTTCCCTTTCTCTTCTCCTGTAGAACCCCAAAGGTTAACGCTCTCACCTTAGGTAAGTGAACGCCGTGCTCTCCATCTGCCTCGAGGCAGGGTGCTGTAACCAGTTTCTTCACTGGATAAGGGGAGAAGGCCTCTTGACTTCAGAGGACTGCTGTCCGTCGTTTACTGCACGAACGGTAAGTTTCGAGTAATTCTAATGTCTTTAAAGTCTTTAGTGATGATGTCTCTTGTTTTGCAGGGTTCCGGCGATGGCGGATGGCGGGCTGAAGTGAGTTGAAGATGGAGCCCGTGTGATGAATAGAAGCGCCTGGAAGCACGTAAGTAAGCGCTTGTTGCCTGCTTCACGATGCGCTCTAACTGTCTTTTTATTTTGCAGGTACAAGTTCGGGGCGGCTGCAGGGTGCCGGAATACGCACTGGGTTAGATGTGGAAAGGAGTAATGGCACGTGAGTATTAAAGTTCCCCAATGTCTTTAAACGCACCTTGTTTTGTCTTTCAGATGCGGGATGCAGCGCCGAAGGCCTCCGGAGCGTGCGAAGAGTTGGTAAGCTTTTGTCTTTCAGATGCCGGAATGCAGTGTGAAGACCTCCGGAGCGCACGAAGAGTAGGTAAGCCTTTGTCTTTCAGATGCCGGAATGCAGCGCGAGGCGTTGGTGACAGCCGATGGACCCGGTAAGTGAAGAGCTGTCACTGAAGACCGTAATGCTAACCTGTTCTTTCTTGTCTTTATAGGTGTTGCTGAAGACTGGATTCAGAATGGTAAGCCTTTTCCCTTAGGCCCAGGATCAGATGCAGAAGACACGATGAGCGTTCTGCTGCTGAGGATGCAGAATAACGCAAAGCAAGATTCATCCATCGGGTGTGGTTTAAATAGCCTCCTGTAGTGCTTAGGTGTCTCCTTCCACAGCCACGCCTAGGTAAGAAAAGAGTTCCTGCTTTCCAGAAGAGTTCCAGTGTTCTGAATCTAGGGAGTGGCTCCTGCCCCACCCAACAGGAAAAGTAGTTCCAAACAGAAGAGGATCAGAGACTCAACTGGCAGGCAAGTAAGCAGCATGGTCTGCTGCAGGTAAGTCCACCCAAGCATTATGAGCCCGGCGCTTCCAGCGCTGGGACTGGGCATATTTATGAGCCTGGTGCCACTGGCGCCAGGACTGGGTCCAAAAGGTCCCAATTGGGACTGGTTGGCACTCGGAACCTGGGTTATGGATCTGCTTCCAAGGGAGTTGGGAAAACCCTGACCTTTTGGAAGCAGAGATCATGACAGTACCCCCCCTCAAGGCCCCTCCCAAACCGGGCTTCTCCGGGAGTTTTGGCTTGTCAGGAAATGTTCGGTGAAATCTTTTGATTAGGCGAGGAGCGTGGACATATTCAGCAGGTTCCCAGGATCTCTCTTGGGGGCCGTAGCCTTTCCAGTCAATTAGGTAGAATAGTTTAGATTTGGAGATCTTGGAGTCCAGAATGCTTTTGACTTCAAACTCGAGTTCTCCATCAACTAGGATAGGTTTTGGAGATTTGGTTAGTCGGGTTTGAGGTTGCACGGGTTTTAATAGAGAGACGTGGAAGACCGGATGTATCTTCATGTGCGGGGGCAAGTCCAACTTGACCGCTACTGGGTTTACTATTGTAGTGATGGAATAGGGACCAAGGTATCTTGGGTTGAATGTGCGTGGCCCTTTTAGAGGTAGATATTTGGTGGATAACCAGACTTGATCCCCTACTTGATATTGAGGGGCTTCCTTCCGATGTTGATCTGCTCCTTTCTTGTATTGTTCTTTAGCCCTTTGAAGGTGAGAAACAGCTTCCTTAAAGGCTTGGGTGATTGTAGAATGCAGGTAGTCTACTGCTGGTGTTTCAAGATCTTGGAGGGGATCCAACTCCGAGGTTCGAGGGTGACTGCCGTACAAAAGAAAAAACGGGGTTTTCCCAGTTCCCGAATGGACAGAGTTATTGTAGGCATATTCGGCTATCCAAAGGATGTCTTTCCAAGTTTTTTCAGTTTGTTGCAGCATGCAGCGTAAATACTGTTCCAGAGTTTGATTGGTCCTCTCGGTTTGTCCGTCGGTCTGAGGGTGGTGACTGGTCGATAGTCTCACATCAATTTGAGCCGACCGACAGCAACTTCGCCAAAAATGAGAAATAAATTGACTACCTCGATCCGAAATTAGAACCGAACGAAAACCGTGCAGTCGGACGATGTTTTCGAGAAATTCTCGGGCCAGAGTTGCTGCTGTTGGCAAGCCTTTGAGCGGAATGAAATGCGCCATCTTGGAGAATAAGTCCACGATTACTAGAATCGTATTGTATCCGGAGCATGGAGGTAGATCGGTGATGAAGTCCATAGAAAGCGTATGCCAAGGGCGAGGTGGGATGTCAATAGGGCGTAAGAGGCCTGCTGGTCTTTCCTTTTGACTCTTGTTTTGGGCGCATACTCCACAGGACATTATAAAGTCTCTGATATCTTTTTTCCAAGACGGCCACCAGAAGTAGCGCTTGATCTTTTCTGAGGTCTTGGCCATACCGGGATGTCCTTCCATTAAAGAATCATGATAACAAGAGATTACTTTTTTCTGTAAATCTGTGCTGGGTAGGTATAATCGTTCTTGGAAATACAATAAGTTGTCCTTTACTGCAAAGTCCTTTCCCTGCAGATGCCAATTCTGTATGTCTGCTGGAGTTACAAGTTGCCTGGCTTTATCCTTAACTTCCTCTATGGATTCTGTGGCGATTACACCCAGAATTCTTTGTTCGGGAATGATTGGTACAGGTTTAGGGTTGATCAAGTGTTCTTCCACTCCCATCCGAGAAAGGGCATCAGCTTTACCGTTTTTTGTACCAGGTCGATAGGTAATTATGAAGTCAAACTCGGCAAAGAATAATGCCCAACGGAGTTGTCTAGAGGATTGGGCTTTTGCGGTTTTCAAATATTGCAGGTTTCGGTGATCCGTAATCACAGTAACGGTGTGTCGGGTCCCCAGCAGATAATGCCGCCAAGCCTTAAAGGCAGACTTGATAGCCAGAAGTTCCTTGTCAGTAATCGTGTAATTGATTTCAGGAGGCGAGAATTTGCGGGACCAAAATGCCACGGGATGCAACTGATTGGTTACCGGGTCCTTTTGTGATAGAACTGCCCCCATGGCAAGGCTTGAAGCATCAGTTTCCACAATGTAGGGGAGTTCGGGGCGAGGGTGTTTTAAGATTGGTGCAGAGATAAATTTAGTCTTCAAATCCTGGAAAGCTTGTTCCGCCTCGGTAGACTATTCAAAACGTTTGTTTTTCTTTAACAAGGGAGTGATGGGCTGGACTATTCGAGAGAATTCGGGGATAAACCTGCGGTAAAGGTTAGCGAAGCCTAACATGCTTTGCACACCTTTTACGGAGGATGGTGATGGCCATTTGAGAACTGCATCGACCTTCTTTGAATCCATACGCACTCCGCCAGGTGATAATATGAATCCCAAGAATTCAACTTCAGTCACGTTGAAAACACATTTTTCCAATTTAGCGAAAAGTTTGTGTTGACGCAATCTTTCGAGGACCATTTTCACGTGTTTCCGATGTTCAGATTCCGATGAAGAATAAACGAGGATGTCGTCAATGTAAACAACAACACACACATCTATGAGCTCTCTGAGGACATCGTTCATAAAATATTGAAAGGCGGCCGGGGCATTACAAAGTCCGAAGGGCATGACCTGATATTCAAATAGCCCATACTTGGTGCGGAAGGCCGTCTTCCATTCATCGCCCTCTTTTACTCGTACCAAGTGGTAAGCTCCTCTAAGATCCAGCTTTGTATATATGCATGCTTTTCTGACTTGGTCCAGGAGTTCAGGGATCAAAGGTAATGGATATCTATTCTTAACGGTGATCTGGTTCAGGGAGCGATAATCTATACAAGTTCTCAGGTCTCCTTCCTTTTTTGGAACGAAGAACAAAGCTGAAGAAGCAGGGGACTTGGAAGGACGAATAAACCCATTTGCCAGGTATTGATCCAGGTATTGTCGAAGGTGAAGGTTCTCAGGCTCGGTGAGGGCATAAATTCTACTACAAGGAGGAGTAGATCCAGGTATCAGGTCGATCTGGCAGTCATAAGACCTATGAGGAGGTAGAGAGTTAGCCTGATCCTTCCGGAAAACATCTTGGTATTCTAGGTATTCGGGAGGTAACTGGGGAGTCTCTGAAGAAATTGCTGCCAGTGCAACACCAGGTGGAGGGTGACAAGTAGAGACACATTCTGGAAACTGGACCGTTCTTGCTCGCCAATCGATCAGAGGATTGTGTTTCTCTAACCAAGGTATTCCTAGAATAATCTGAAGCTGAGGGGCCTTGATCACATCGAACACGATCTTCTCATGGTGTCCATCTTGGCTTACTAGCGTCACTTCTTGAGTGGTATGCGTTACTGGCCCGGAGGCTATCTCCGTACCATCCACCGTAGTAATGACGTCCTTTACAGCCTTGGGACAAAGAGTTAGATTCATCCTCAAAACCATTTCATGATCCACATAATTGCCGATGGCACCGCTGTCGACGTAAGCTTCAATTGCATGTAATCGATCCGCATTATCAGGGCTAATGAGGACCATAGGTATCACGAAATGCGAGGTCACGGAACTGGTTTTCACGCTCGGCAAGAGGACCTCTATTCTTGTCGGGCGAGGTCGTTTCCCTGCTCAGAGTTTGTAACTTTGGTAACTGCAGCTCCTACTGCCTTCTTGGCAGGTTTCACCGGACAGTCTCGAAGAAAGTGCCCTGAGTTTCCGCAATAGAGGCATAATTGCAACTGTTTTCTCCTTTCCCGCTCCTTTTGTGTTAGAGGACCTTTCAGACCCCCTATTTGCATGGGTTCCCCGGAGTCTACTCCTTTGGAAGGACTTGGCGGTTTGGAAAATACTCGAGCATCAAACTTGGAACGATCGGCCTTCCTGTTCTGCAGTCTGTGATCTATTTGAACGACTAAGTCTATATAGTCCGAACAATCTTGTGGGGGTTTCACTACTTGGGCTAACACATCTTTGAGCTCTCCGCGTAGACCTCTATAAAACAGCGTAATCCTTTTGTCCTCAGGCCAGTGAGTTTCCACTATCAGATTGTTGAAAGACGCAATATAAGCCAAAAGGTCTTGATTACCTTGTCGCAACGAAAGAAGCTCATTGTCCAAGGCCTGCCCCTGTGAATGTCTTGCGAACAGTTTTTCCATACTGAGCTGAAAAGCTTGAAAATCATGGAGGACCGGATCATCTTGATTTACTAGAGGGATCGACCAGTCTGCCGCATTGCCACTAAGGTACGAAAGCACGAAAGCTACTTTAGCTTGATCAGTTGGAAAGGCTGCTGGCCGGCATAAGAAATGCAACCGGCACTGATTGATAAATACTGCAAACCTCTTTGGGTCACCAGAAAATCGTTCGGGCGGAGCCAGAGGTACATTCCCAGGTAGGTTGATCTGCACTGGATTCATAGAGGATGTAGAAGGAAGATTTCCCCCAGATGCGGGTAACGGGGTCTGTCCGGCTTGTGACTGTGGCAATTGTCTAGCGAGATCATCTGTTCGCTCCTTGGAAAGAATCAGTTCCCTTCTTAGAGCGTTCGTTTCCTGACGGGCTGCATGCACTTCTGCCCTTAGTTCCCCAAGTAACTGGGCTAGCTGGTCGGTATCCGAGGTTCCCATAGCGCCTGGACGGGAGTTTTGTGGTAGGATTTGCGTTCTGTAACGCTCACCTGATTCCCGTAGAGGCGCCGGTCTTGACTGGGCGTATACCGTATCTTCAAAGGTGATGTGTAACACACGGCTGGCTCTTTGGGCTGGACCTCTGTGCACTGTATGTCTGGCTCGAAGGGTAAGATGTCTGCAGATAGAAAATGTGGGATTAATGAACTGGGTTATTGAATGTCTCTCTCTTCTTCCCTTTCTCTTCTCCTGTAGAACCCCAAAGGTTAACGCTCTCACCTTAGGTAAGTGAACGCCGTGCTCTCCATCTGCCTCGAGGCAGGGTGCTGTAACCAGTTTCTTCACTGGATAAGGGGAGCAGGCCTCTTGACTTCAGAGGACTGCTGTCCGTCGTTTACTGCACGAACGGTAAGTTTCGAGTAATTCTAATGTCTTTAAAGTCTTTAGTGATGATGTCTCTTGTTTTGCAGGGTTCCGGCGATGGCGGATGGCGGGCTGAAGTGAGTTGAAGATGGAGCCCGTGTGATGAATAGAAGCGCCTGGAAGCACGTAAGTAAGCGCTTGTTGCCTGCTTCACGATGCGCTCTAACTGTCTTTTTATTTTGCAGGTACAAGTTCGGGGCGGCTGCAGGGTGCCGGAATACCCACTGGGTTAGATGTGGAAAGGAGTAATGGCACGTGAGTATTAAAGTTCCCCAATGTCTTTAAACGCACCTTGTTTTGTCTTTCAGATGCGGGATGCAGCGCCGAAGGCCTCCGGAGCGTGCGAAGAGTTGGTAAGCTTTTGTCTTTCAGATGCCGGAATGCAGTGTGAAGACCTCCGGAGCGCACGAAGAGTAGGTAAGCCTTTGTCTTTCAGATGCCGGAATGCAGCGCGAGGCGTTGGTGACAGCCGATGGACCCGGTAAGTGAAGAGCTGTCACTGAAGACCGTAATGCTAACCTGTTCTTTCTTGTCTTTATAGGTGTTGCTGAAGACTGGATTCAGAATGGTAAGCCTTTTCCCTTAGGCCCAGGATCAGATGCAGAAGACACGATGAGCGTTCTGCTGCTGAGGATGCAGAATAACGCAAAGCAAGATTCATCCATCGGGTGTGGTTTAAATAGCCTCCTGTAGTGCTTAGGTGTCTCCTTCCACAGCCACGCCTAGGTAAGAAAAGAGTTCCTGCTTTCCAGAAGAGTTCCAGTGTTCTGAATCTAGGGAGTGGCTCCTGCCCCACCCAACAGGAAAAGTAGTTCCAAACAGAAGAGGATCAGAGACTCAGCTGGCAGGCAAGTAAGCAGCATGGTCTGCTGCAGGTAAGTCCACCCAAGCATTATGAGCCCGGCGCTTCCAGCGCTGGGACTGGGCATATTTATGAGCCTGGTGCCACTGGCGCCAGGACTGGGTCCAAAAGGTCCCAATTGGGACTGGTTGGCACTCGGAACCTGGGTTATGGATCTGCTTCCAAGGGAGTTGGGAAAACCCTGACCTTTTGGAAGCAGAGATCATGACAGTACCCCCCCTCAAGGCCCCTCCCAAACCGGGCTTCTCCGGGAGTTTTGGCTTGTCAGGAAATGTTCGGTGAAATCTTTTGATTAGGCGAGGAGCGTGGACATATTCAGCAGGTTCCCAGGATCTCTCTTGGGGGCCGTAGCCTTTCCAGTCAATTAGGTAGAATAGTTTAGATTTGGAGATCTTGGAGTCCAGAATGCTTTTGACTTCAAACTCGAGTTCTCCATCAACTAGGATAGGTTTTGGAGATTTGGTTAGTCGGGTTTGAGGTTGCACGGGTTTTAATAGAGAGACGTGGAAGACCGGATGTATCTTCATGTGCGGGGGCAAGTCCAACTTGACCGCTACTGTGTTTACTATTGTAGTGATGGAATAGGGACCAAGGTATCTTGGGTTGAATGTGCGTGGCCCTTTTAGAGGTAGATATTTGGTGGATAACCAGACTTGATCCCCTACTTGATATTGAGGGGCTTCCTTCCGATGTTGATCTGCTCCTTTCTTGTATTGTTCTTTAGCCCTTTGAAGGTGAGAAACAGCTTCCTTAAAGGCTTGGGTGATTGTAGAATGCAGGTAGTCTACTGCTGGTGTTTCAAGATCTTGGAGGGGATCCAACTCCGAGGTTCGAGGGTGACTGCCGTACAAAAGAAAAAACGGGGTTTTCCCAGTTCCCGAATGGACAGAGTTATTGTAGGCATATTCGGCTATCCAAAGGATGTCTTTCCAAGTTTTTTCAGTTTGTTGCAGCATGCAGCGTAAATACTGTTCCAGAGTTTGATTGGTCCTCTCGGTTTGTCCGTCGGTCTGAGGGTGGTGACTGGTCGATAGTCTCACATCAATTTGAGCCGACCGACAGCAACTTCGCCAAAAATGAGAAATAAATTGACTACCTCGATCCGAAATTAGAACCGAAGGAAAACCGTGCAGTCGGACGATGTTTTCGAGAAATTCTCGGGCCAGAGTTGCTGCTGTTGGCAAGCCTTTGAGCGGAATGAAATGCGCCATCTTGGAGAATAAGTCCACGATTACTAGAATCGTATTGTATCCGGAGCATGGAGGTAGATCGGTGATGAAGTCCATAGAAAGCGTATGCCAAGGGCGAGGTGGGATGTCAATAGGGCGTAAGAGGCCTGCTGGTCTTTCCTTTTGACTCTTGTTTTGGGCGCATACTCCACAGGACATTATAAAGTCTCTGATATCTTTTTTCCAAGACGGCCACCAGAAGTAGCGCTTGATCTTTTCTGAGGTCTTGGCCATACCGGGATGTCCTTCCATTAAAGAATCATGATAACAAGAGATTACTTTTTTCTGTAAATCTGTGCTGGGTAGGTATAATCGTTCTTGGAAATACAATAAGTTGTCCTTTACTGCAAAGTCCTTTCCCTGCAGATGCCAATTCTGTATGTCTGCTGGAGTTACAAGTTGCCTGGCTTTATCCTTAACTTCCTCTATGGATTCTGTGGCGATTACACCCAGAATTCTTTGTTCGGGAATGATTGGTACAGGTTTAGGGTTGATCAAGTGTTCTTCCACTCCCATCCGAGAAAGGGCATCAGCTTTACCGTTTTTTGTACCAGGTCGATAGGTAATTATGAAGTCAAACTCGGCAAAGAATAATGCCCAACGGAGTTGTCTAGAGGATTGGGCTTTTGCGGTTTTCAAATATTGCAGGTTTCGGTGATCCGTAATCACAGTAACGGTGTGTCGGGTCCCCAGCAGATAATGCCGCCAAGCCTTAAAGGCAGACTTGATAGCCAGAAGTTCCTTGTCAGTAATCGTGTAATTGATTTCAGGAGGCGAGAATTTGCGGGACCAAAATGCCACGGGATGCAACTGATTGGTTACCGGGTCCTTTTGTGATAGAACTGCCCCCATGGCAAGGCTTGAAGCATCAGTTTCCACAATGTAGGGGAGTTCGGGGCGAGGGTGTTTTAAGATTGGTGCAGAGATAAATTTAGTCTTCAAATCCTGGAAAGCTTGTTCCGCCTCGGTAGACTATTCAAAACGTTTGTTTTTCTTTAACAAGGGAGTGATGGGCTGGACTATTCGAGAGAATTCGGGGATAAACCTGCGGTAAAGGTTAGCGAAGCCTAACATGCTTTGCACACCTTTTACGGAGGATGGTGATGGCCATTTGAGAACTGCATCGACCTTCTTTGAATCCATACGCACTCCGCCAGGTGATAATATGAATCCCAAGAATTCAACTTCAGTCACGTTGAAAACACATTTTTCCAATTTAGCGAAAAGTTTGTGTTGACGCAATCTTTCGAGGACCATTTTCACGTGTTTCCGATGTTCAGATTCCGATGAAGAATAAACGAGGATGTCGTCAATGTAAACAACAACACACACATCTATGAGCTCTCTGAGGACATCGTTCATAAAATATTGAAAGGCGGCCGGGGCATTACAAAGTCCGAAGGGCATGACCTGATATTCAAATAGCCCATACTTGGTGCGGAAGGCCGTCTTCCATTCATCGCCCTCTTTTACTCGTACCAAGTGGTAAGCTCCTCTAAGATCCAGCTTTGTATATATGCATGCTTTTCTGACTTGGTCCAGGAGTTCAGGGATCAAAGGTAACGGATATCTATTCTTAACGGTGATCTGGTTCAGGGAGCGATAATCTATACAAGTTCTCAGGTCTCCTTCCTTTTTTGGAACGAAGAACAAAGCTGAAGAAGCAGGGGACTTGGAAGGACGAATAAACCCATTTGCCAGGTATTGATCCAGGTATTGTCGAAGGTGAAGGTTCTCAGGCTCGGTGAGGGCATAAATTCTACTACAAGGAGGAGTAGATCCAGGTATCAGGTCGATCTGGCAGTCATAAGACCTATGAGGAGGTAGAGAGTTAGCCTGATCCTTCCGGAAAACATCTTGGTATTCTAGGTATTCGGGAGGTAACTGGGGAGTCTCTGAAGAAATTGCTGCCAGTGCAACACCAGGTGGAGGGTGACAAGTAGAGACACATTCTGGAAACTGGACCGTTCTTGCTCGCCAATCGATCAGAGGATTGTGTTTCTCTAACCAAGGTATTCCTAGAATAATCTGAAGCTGAGGGGCCTTGATCACATCGAACACGATCTTCTCATGGTGTCCATCTTGGCTTACTAGCGTCACTTCTTGAGTGGTATGCGTTACTGGCCCGGAGGCTATCTCCGTACCATCCACCGTAGTAATGACGTCCTTTACAGCCTTGGGACAAAGAGTTAGATTCATCCTCAAAACCATTTCATGATCCACATAATTGCCGATGGCACCGCTGTCGACGTAAGCTTCAATTGCATGTAATCGATCCGGATTATCAGGGATAATGAGGACCATAGGTATCACGAAATGCGAGGTCACGGAACTGGTTTTCACGCTCGGCAAGAGGACCTCTATTCTTGTCGGGCGAGGTCGTTTCCCTGCTCAGAGTTTGTAACTTTGGTAACTGCAGCTCCTACTGCCTTCTTGGCAGGTTTCACCGGACAGTCTCGAAGAAAGTGCCCTGAGTTTCCGCAATAGAGGCATAATTGCAACTGTTTTCTCCTTTCCCGCTCCTTTTGTGTTAGAGGACCTTTCAGACCCCCTATTTGCATGGGTTCCCCGGAGCCTACTCCTTTGGAAGGACTTGGCGGTTTGGAAAATACTCGAGCATCAAACTTGGAACGATCGGCCTTCCTGTTCTGCAGTCTGTGATCTATTTGAACGACTAAGTCTATATAGTCCGAACAATCTTGTGGGGGTTTCACTACTTGGGCTAACACATCTTTGAGCTCTCCGCGTAGACCTCTATAAAACAGCGTAATCCTTTTCTCCTCAGGCCAGTGAGTTTCCACTATCAGATTGTTGAAAGACGCAATATAAGCCAAAAGGTCTTGATTACCTTGTCGCAACGAAAGAAGCTCATTGTCCAAGGCCTGCCCCTGTGAATGTCTTGCGAACAGTTTTTCCATACTGAGCTGAAAAGCTTGAAAATCATGGAGGACCGAATCATCTTGATTTACTAGAGGGATCGACCAGTCTGCCGCATTGCCACTAAGGTACGAAAGCACGAAAGCTACTTTAGCTTGATCAGTTGGAAAGGCTGCTGGCCGGCATAAGAAATGCAACCGGCACTGATTGATAAATACTGCAAACCTCTTTGGGTCACCAGAAAATCGTTCGGGTGGAGCCAGAGGTACATTCCCAGGTAGGTTGATCTGCACTGGATTCATAGAGGATGTAGAAGGAAGATTTCCCCCAGATGCGGGTAACGGGGTCTGTCCGGCTTGTGACTGTGGCAATTGTCTAGCGAGATCATCTGTTCGCTCCTTGGAAATAATCAGTTCCCTTCTTAGAGCGTTCGTTTCCTGACGGGCTGCATGCACTTCTGCCCTTAGTTCCCCAAGTAACTGGGCTAGCTGGTCGGTATCCGAGGTTCCCATAGCGCCTGGACGGGAGTTTTGTGGTAGGCTTTGCGTTCTGTAACGCTCACCTGATTCCCGTAGAGGCGCCGGTCTTGACTCGGCGTATACCGTATCTTCAAAGGTGATGTGTAACACACGGCTGGCTCTTTGGGCTGGACCTCTGTGCACTGTATGTCTGGCTCGAAGGGTAAGATGTCTGCAGATAGAAAATGTGGGATTAATGAACTGGGTTATTGAATGTCTCTCTCTTCTTCCCTTTCTCTTCTCCTGTAGAACCCCAAAGGTTAACGCTCTCACCTTAGGTAAGTGAACGCCGTGCTCTCCATCTGCCTCGAGGCAGGGTGCTGTAACCAGTTTCTTCACTGGATAAGGGGAGCAGGCCTCTTGACTTCAGAGGACTGCTGTCCGTCGTTTACTGCACGAACGGTAAGTTTCGAGTAATTCTAATGTCTTTAAAGTCTTTAGTGATGATGTCTCTTGTTTTGCAGGGTTCCGGCGATGGCGGATGGCGGGCTGAAGTGAGTTGAAGATGGAGCCCGTGTGATGAATAGAAGCGCCTGGAAGCACGTAAGTAAGCGCTTGTTGCCTGCTTCACGATGCGCTCTAACTGTCTTTTTATTTTGCAGGTACAAGTTCGGGGCGGCTGCAGGGTGCCGGAATACCCACTGGGTTAGATGTGGAAAGGAGTAATGGCACGTGAGTATTAAAGTTCCCCAATGTCTTTAAACGCACCTTGTTTTGTCTTTCAGATGCGGGATGCAGCGCCGAAGGCCTCCGGAGCGTGCGAAGAGTTGGTAAGCTTTTGTCTTTCAGATGCCGGAATGCAGTGTGAAGACCTCCGGAGCGCACGAAGAGTAGGTAAGCCTTTGTCTTTCAGATGCCGGAATGCAGCGCGAGGCGTTGGTGACAGCCGATGGACCCGGTAAGTGAAGAGCTGTCACTGAAGACCGTAATGCTAACCTGTTCTTTCTTGTCTTTATAGGTGTTGCTGAAGACTGGATTCAGAATGGTAAGCCTTTTCCCTTAGGCCCAGGATCAGATGCAGAAGACACGATGAGCGTTCTGCTGCTGAGGATGCAGAATAACGCAAAGCAAGATTCATCCATCGGGTGTGGTTTAAATAGCCTCCTGTAGTGCTTAGGTGTCTCCTTCCACAGCCACGCCTAGGTAAGAAAAGAGTTCCTGCTTTCCAGAAGAGTTCCAGTGTTCTGAATCTAGGGAGTGGCTCCTGCCCCACCCAACAGGAAAAGTAGTTCCAAACAGAAGAGGATCAGAGACTCAACTGGCAGGCAAGTAAGCAGCATGGTCTGCTGCAGGTAAGTCCACCCAAGCATTATGAGCCCGGCGCTTCCAGCGCTGGGACTGGGCATATTTATTTATTTTAAAATTTGTTTATTGGCATTTGTTATGTAGTACAACCACAGGGCAGTTACCTCAGCTGCCATTAGAGGATGAATTGCATTGCATCTCAAAACAAAAATAATAACAACTTAACATTAGAACTTTAACTATCTCCAATTTCGTTTCCTGAGAAGCCGGTGCCAAATGGGGGTGTAAGGGGGGGCTAATCCCTTCGGGGGAGGGGGGATCTTCCGGTCGGGGCTACGAGCAGTCATGAGTGGACTGCTTCCGGGGCTCCAGTTTAGTCTATGGATCTTCTTATAGTGGGTTTGTGCCGGCTCATGGGGGCTTATCATCAGAGGGGTAGAACAAGGGGTCTGTGAGTCCTTTCCAGGCATCCAAGGTCATGCTCGAGGCTTCTGCGGATCTGGCCACACTTTCCTCCCAGGCTTTTGTTTCTGCTAGCACCCAGCGTTTCAGTTCTTTGTGCCAGATTTTCTGTTGAGGCCCCGATGGTTTCTTCCAGGACATCGCGATTGTCCTCTTAGCCAGGATGCACATGATATCCATTAATTTGGCGAGGTGCTTTAGCTTTGCTGGTCTGGGATATGTGCCCAGTAGGCATACCGCCGGAGACCATTTGTATCTGGTCAGCCCCAGTTTCTCACTAGTTTGTTGTATGAAGAACCACAGAGACTGTGTCTTGGCACATTGCCAGAATGCGTGAAGCAGATCTGCCTTGTCCATTTCGCACCATGTGCATTTGGAATTTTGAGACTTGTGAAGTTTGGCCAGCCTGGATGGGGTTAAGTATGTCCGGTGCAAGAGGTTCAGTTGTATTTGTCTAAATCTATGGTTCCTGGACACTGTTTTAGGATATGTCAGGGCCCTCTCCCATTCGCCATCTGTTAATTCTCGGCCTATGTCTGCTTCCCAGCTGGATTTTAGACCAGCGCTGCGTGGATTGGGGGTGTCGCTTAGGTGGCTATAGATCTGAGACACCGGTCTACCTCCCTCACCCAATTCGTATAGTAGTGTGATCAGGGGGTTTGAATTTGGTTCCTCTGGCCATGTCGGCCAGTTGGTTCTTGCCGTGAATCTTAACTTTTGGTACCACAGAAACTGGCATGTGTGGATATCATTTTCTTCTTGGAGAGTTTTGAATTCTTTGAACTCCCCCTCTGTGTACAGGTCCCCCCATGTGTATATCCCTTTTTGTTCCCAGTGTCTGAGGTGCTGTAAGTCCTCGGGGGATTTGCATAGGTCCGAGATCAACGGTATGTTCGCGGAGTATTGATGTTTGGCATGGGCAAGAGATTCAGTCCTACTCCAGACTCTGCGGCCAAGGGTGACCAACATGGGTGCTTTTGCTATCAGGTGGGTGGGGGCCCAGGGAAGTTCTTTCATATACAACGGGGAGATCTGTGGCTGCAGGAATGGCGTCTCCGATGTGGCATTGTCAGCCAGCCACTTGGTGATAAAGCCAAGCTGTGCTGCTAGATAGTATTTTTCAAAGTTCGGGAGTTGGATTCCCCCCTGGGTGTACGGTAATGACAAAGTAGTAAGTGCTATTTTACGTCTTCCCCTCCCCCACAGGAAGTCTCTCAGCATCCTTTCCATTAGGCGAAAAAAGGGGGCTTTGATATAGAAGTGTACGTTTTGGAACCCATACAAGAATCTAGGGAGGACGATCATTTTAATTATGGAGGCCCTGCCCATCATGGATAGGGGGAATTTCGCCCAGAAGGCCATAGATTTCCTTAAGGCAGGAAGAGCAGCCTTAGTGTTGTGTTCATGCATTTGTTCCGGGGAGTGCATTATGTGTATCCCTAAGTATTTGAACGAGGTGTGCTCCCATTTTATTCCCATCAGGGGTAGTTGCGAAGTCACCTTTCTCTTAAGATCTGCCAGGGGGAAAAGACAGGATTTTGCCCGGCTGAATTTTATACCAGAAAACTTCGCAAAGTTGTCTAGGACGTCTAACATCGTGGGCACATTGTTGTATGGGTCCCTGACAAATAATAAGACATCATCCGCATAGAGGGAAATAATGTGGTCCGAGTTGCCCAGTCGGATTCCAGCATCGAAAAATTGTTTTCGGAAGTAGATAGCGATGGGTTCTAGTCCCAGCACATAAAGCATAGGGGAGAGAGGACAACCCTGTCTGGTTCCCCTGCATATGTTCCAGACCTCCGATATGTATTTCCCGGTTTTTACCCTGGCTCTAGGCTTTGTGTATAATATCTTGATCCACCTAATGAACCCCGGGCCGAAGCCAAACCCTTCCAAAACTGGTATTAGCCATTCCCAAAAAATCGAGTCAAATGCCTTGATGGCGTCAAGGGACAACAGGGCGTACTGTTCTGTGCAATCTTCGGTTTGGGCAATAACGTGTTGGAGTCTGCGCAAATTCATGGTAGTATTTCGGGCTGGTATAAAGCCGCACTGATCTTCATGTACCACGTCCCCTATGATTCTGGCTAATCTGTTTGCTAACACTGTGGTCAGGATTTTCACGTCGCAGTTAAGGATTGCTATCGGACGGTAAGAGTCGCATCTATCAGGGGGCTTATCAGGCTTAATGATCGGGATCAGGAGGGTCTCCCTCATGCTGTCGGGTAGAATCCCTATTTCATGTGCTTCCCGAAAGACCTCATGTAGGAGGGGCGTTAGGGTGGACTCGTACGCCTTGTAAAACTCAGTGGGCAGGCCGTCGCTCCCAGGAGTCTTACGGGTGGCTAGTGATCTAATTGCCTCAGAGATATCCTCAGGTGTAATGTCTGCATCTAGGGCCTCAGAGTGTTCCGGGGGTATCCTGGGGAGTCCTATCTCTTCCAGCGTATCCATGATTTGTTCTAAGGGAACCTGATCGTTATGAGAGTAAAGGTGTTCATAAAAGCCTTTAAAGGTTTCGTTTATGGCTTGCTGTGTCTGTGCTATCCCTCCGTCGTCGGTCTGTACCCCCGTGATTGTGTGCCTGGGGTGCTCTTTCTTGCAGAGCCAAGCTAACATTCTACCAGGTTTATCTGCCTCGGTATGTATCCTGTCGGTTTTGGTGGCATAGTCAAATTTGGTGAGCCTATCCCATGCTAAAGCAGTGTTGTTTCTAAGTTCTTTGAGGTTGGCCTCTCTTCGCTCTGTGGCCACCGGGGCACTTTCCAGTTGTTCAATCTGCTGCTCCCAATGATTAAGCTCGCCCTTAAGTTGTTTCCTAATGCCCCCTGCCCTTGCTATGGTTTCCCCCCTTGTCACTACTTTTAGGGCTTAATTGGTCCACGCTTCCGGTGTTTCTTTCAATGAAGCTCTCTATAAATTCGTGTAGATCTTCCCTGAATACTAGGTCATCAAGGGCGTCTATCGGCATTCTCCACATTGGAATGGGAGGCTTAGGGCCCGTGTGATTCCAATCCACCAGGAGTGGCGAGTGGTCGGAAATGGTTCTGCCCAGATACTGGGCCTCTACTATTTGAGACAAATGTTCATTGCTTATGAAGACATAGTCTAGTCTCGTATGGAGACCGTGTGGGGAGGAGAAATATGAGTAACCCCGGGCGCTAGGATGGCACTCTCTCCAGGTGTCTGCTAGGTGTAACCTATGCGTTAATAGGGAGAGGGCAGCTGTAGCCGCTGAGGGCCCCTTTGGGTGCGGGAGGGACCTGTCAAGTTTCGCATTGTGGACACAGTTGCAGTCTCCCCCCCAGAAAAGGATTCCATGCCTGTATGGCGCAATCCTGGCGTACATGGAGTTTAGGTGGGTTGGGATGTTGGTATTAGGGAGGTAAGAGTTCACTATGCAAATCTCCATTTGTTCTAGTCTGCCCCATAGTATTACGAACCTTCCCTCTGGGTCTGCTTCCGACTTAATTAATTGGAAAGGGAGTTGTGGGTGAATCCAGGTATATACTCCTCTTGCATATTTGGAGTACGAAGTTCCAACCCCTTGACCTCCCCAGTGTTCTCTCAACCTCGCCAGGGATTCCGTCGTACAGTGTGTCTCTTGCAGTAGCGCTATCTGCACTTTCTTTCTGGTCAAATAGGATTTGATTCTATTTCGGCGTAGGTAAGAGCCCAGGCCCCTCACATTCCAGGTCAATATCTTTATGTTTGCATTAGACGTCATGTCAGGGCAGTTGAGTTACACTTACGGTTGTCTGGCCCCTGCCGACCTCCTTTTATCATTTTTTCGCCATGTCCCGGCCGCCTCTCCGCCTGGCTCCTTGTCTCGGCTTCAATCTTTTCGCTGGTTGGAGATTTTTGAACTTGTGGAACTCCCATCATGTTAAATGGGGAAAAACTAAACAAAACTTTTCAAACTGTCCCTAGCAGTTGCTTTTAACTTGCAGCGCTCAGGGGTTCCTGAGCCTTCCAGGCCACTCCTGGCCTTCCGGATCAGGTTGTGTGTGAGCAAAGTGCTTACACCTTTCTTGGTGGGGTGGGTTGCTTGTCTGCCTCTCGTGTGTTTTTCCGAGCTCTCGTCCGATGTTGCGTACTTTACAGCGGGACTATCGTGTTGATACAATTGTCTGCAGTTCGTTTTCCGTTCGTTTTATTGCCTGTACTTTCATTTTGGGGGGGACTATCCTTTGCCTGCTTCCGCCGGGGGGTGAACGGTCATCTCTGATCTGGGTGCAGTGATTTTTCCTTGTCGTCCGCCAGGTTATTATGCTCGAGCCACAGGTTGGCGGCGGCCGGGGTCTCCAGGAACATCGCTTTTCCGTTATATAAAATCTTGAGACGTGACGGATATAGCAGCATGTATTTCAAGTTGAGCTTTCTCAGCCGAGCTTTTATTGGAATGTAGGAGTTCCTAGCCTGTTGCACTGCCGGGGTGTAGTCCGGGTATATAACTATTGTTGACTCTTTTCTTTTTATCTCTCCGCCCTCTCTGGAGAACCGAAGTATGGTTTCGCGATCTCTGAAGTTTAAGATCTTAGCTATGATTGGCCGGGGATGGGATCCGGGCGGGGGACGCCTCTGGAGAGACCTGTGGGCCCTTTCAACAGAGAACCCCTGGGAGAGGTTTCCCGCTCCTATCTCTTGTTGCAGGAGCGTCTCAATGAAGGTCGTCGGGTCCGGGCCTTCTAGATCCTCGGGAACCCCCAGTATACGGATGTTGTTACGGCGCGCACGACCTTCAGCATCCTCATAGCGGGCCTCCAATCTTGTCATCTTTTGTTCCAACTCTCTAACCGTCTTCTTTAGGGCAGCTATTGCTTGGAGGACCTGCGTGTGTTTAAGGTCCTCTTCCTGTTGAGGCGGATTTTCGGGGGACTCTTGATCTTGTTGTGTTGATTGTCTTTGAGATCTGATTGTTGTGAAGGAGTCCATCGTGACTAGTTTCGGTTTGACCTTGAGGGGAGACATCTCTTGCCTTGGAGGCTATAAATGCAGTCTCCTGCGGAGTGCAGGTCGGGCTCCGGCCTCTGTTTGCTGGTTTTCGTAGGGACGCAACCCCGGCTCTTCCGCTGTCTCGAGTAGGTCGCGTTTCCGAGACCAGTTTACAGGAGCTTGTGGGCGTGGGTTTTGGAAGGCCTCGGGCTTGCAGACGCAGTGGTGCAGATCTGTCTGAGACCACAGTCTGTATTCGGGTGAGTTCCGATTCCTGGGTCGTCGGCGGCGGGGAGATGTTGTCTCGCCTCCTATGAGCAGGGCAGCTTGGGGACTCCGGTCCCTATAATGTTCACCCTACTTCTCTGGGCTTTAGTGCTGTGAATGGATTCCCGCTTTTTTTCTTTTTTTTTGGGGGGGGGTCTGCTTATTTCTGGATCAAGGGCGGCCTCTAGGGGCGGCAGGGGCCCTCCTGGGTTAGACCAGGCCCCCTCGCAGGAGTTAATTCAGGGCCTCAGGGACGAGCACTCGGTTCACCCCTGAGCCGCTGGGGAATCAAGGCAAGATCAGACGCTAGAGGGGGGCCCAGTCCCGCTTCCGGCGTAGTTCAAGGGCCCTCCGCCTGCAGTTGCTCTCCCCGCGCCTTCGCCCAGTCGGAGGCCCGCCCGGTCTCACCTTCTTGCGGGTGGGTCGGCGGCCCGGGTTCGATTCCGAGTCCCTCGATCCTGAGTCTTCGATGGGAGATTCTTTTTTTTGGGGGTGGTTTGCTTATTTCTGGATCAGGGGCAGCAGGGGCCCTACTGGGCTAGACCAGGCCCCCTCGCAGGAGTTAATTCAGGGCCTCAGGGACGAGCACTCGGTTCACCCCTGAGCCGCTGGGGAATCAAGGCAAGATCAGACGCTAGAGGGGGGCCCAGTCCCGCTTCCGGCGTAGTTCAAGGGCCCTCCGCCTGCGGTTGCGCTCCCCGCGCCTTCGCCCAGTCGGAGGTCCGCCCGGTCTCACCTTCTTGCGGGTGGGTCGGCGGCTCGGGCTCGATTCCGAGACCCACGATTCTGGGTCTTCGATGGGAGATCCTTCTCCCGGGTCGCGCCCACGCACCCGCTCCTTCAATCTCTATCCTCCGCGGCTGCGGGGGACCTCAATGCCAGGTGGCGCAGGCAGCAAGCTCCTCTGTCTTGGCTCCCTCAGCCGCTGCGGTCCGCCGGATGGTCTGGGCGGGCGAGTCCGGATCAGTGACACTCCGCAGTGGGCGCCGCCATCTTGAAGGCGCAGGGGGCTCCGCGTCAGGCTTCCCGTTCTCCGGCGTATGCTCACCGATTCCACCTGAGCTTGCTGTCGAGTGCGGGCAATCGGTTCCCCTGCGGGATTTTAGTATTTATATAGCGTTACGGACATTAAGTTAAGCGAAAGCAGTTTGTTTAACTCAGGATCACGGACGGAGCTCCGTGGAAGTCTGTCCTCACGGCATGCGTGCTGGCCACGCCCCCGACTGGGCATATTTATGAGCCTGGTTCCACTGGCGCCAGGACTGGGTCCAAAAGGTCCCAATTGGGACTGGTTGGCACTCGGAACCTGGGTTATGGATCTGCTTGCAAGGGAGTTGGGAAAACCCTGACCTTTTGGAAGCAGAGATCATGACAGTGGGATCCATTGTCGTGTGCGCATCGGGTGTTGGCCTTGGTATCGTGGTCGGCCGCGTTGTCCTCGCCCTTCAAAAGTTGAATCTTGTTGTGGATTGGGTTGTTCACTGGTTGTTGAATCAGAGTCTCTGCTATTTCAACTATTGGAAACAGTCACACATTTCTTCCTCTGTTGTCTTCGTGGATTCTGTCTATTGATGGATGTGTTCAAATTCAACTGGTTATAGAAGCCAGGGACAAGATAAGGATAAGTTTTTTCCTCCTTGTAATTCTTGATATCGTTTTGTAGTTTCCACAATTTCTTATCAATTGTGAATTTTTTAAATTTCTTTATTTCTTCTTCAATTTTTTCCAGGTGGGTTTTTATGTCCGGAATCACAGAATCTTTTTTAATTTGGTCTTCGAGGGTTTTGAGTTCTTCCTTCTGGGTTTTCGTTTCTTCCTCAGCTGTTTCAATTACTGAAATGACCCAATCTCTTGAACAATTATTTCTAACTCCACTAAATTTTGTCATGAATCTTAGGTTGTCTAAAAATACACAAGGTATATTCTTGACTTGTAGGCCTTCTGGTATCCCGCCAGCTTTTAAGTATTCTAGCATTAAGTGACCATGGGATTCTGTGCGAATGAGTTTCTTCTTTTTTGTAATAGGATATCTAAGTCTTTTTGTGCCGGATCTTTCACCGGTGCCGCCGGTGTTGTTGTTCCACCAAGAAGCAATGGGGTGTCTAAATGTTTTTTATAGAGATCGTCGGAGAAGCTGACGATGTTCACGGCAACTGTGACAGCTCCTCCTCACGTACGCATTACCGCGTTGCACAGAGCGGTTTTAAATACGTCCTGAAAACGTCTTTACTAGTGTAACTTATCAACCACTGGCAAATGTAGGGGAGGGTTGGTCCAAGAGACCCCCCTTGCCTACATCCCTTCCCCAGGTGAGGGCCATGGCTCATTGGGCGTCACCTCATACCACCAGGGCCCAGGTGGTGGAGGGCTCACCTGCTGAAGACATTGCCCACACGTATTGAATTTAGCTAGGCCTCAGAAACCATTTTGTCTAATAAAGATGGTGTGAGCTCAGCGCACTGTAGCGCGGCCACCACCCTCGGAGAGTTTCAATTATCCCTGTTGCCGCAGCGCCCTGGCAGATCCGCTGTGAGCCCGTTCCCACGAACAAGACGGACATGAGCTAGCGTAAGATACTAACACTGTAACATTTCACCTTCCGCAGTGTATCACTGCTCCCAGCATGACCCGGCCAGCAAGGCCTGGGTGATGGAGAGAACTGTAAAATGGTCATCGGATGAAAGCAGAAAAGTCCCCAAATACTAATGCCAAAACTACTTGTAATACGCGCATTCTCTTCACAAAACCTCTTCTATTAAAGAAACCTGTAAAAATGTGTAATTATGGTAGAACGCATGTTCACATGACACCAGCAATGAAGGACCCACACCCCTGCAGTTGTGTGAAAATAATAAAAAGCGCTCCGGGGGACTATTCGTTATGTGTATCATTGAAAAGCTTACACTCCACGGTCCCGCGCCATATCCGAATTAATGCTGCTAGAGTACAAGGGAAGACAAGTGTAATCATACAGAGGGCTCACGTGAAGGACGCGGGAGAATGCACCCGTCATGTGTGTATGTCTAAGCCCTTATGTGCCACTACCGCCACGCACGGTGGCGGGTCTCTTTCTTTGTGCTCCACCAACCACACTACTACCTCACTTACTGCAAATGTATATGCATATAACTAAATGCTGTAGTTGTTAAAACATAGTGTACAAATAAGGTGCTAAGACTGGCTATATTTGAGAGACATTTAGCCAAGTTGAAATGTATACTTTCGAGTGATCCAAATGAGTATTATAGAGTGTTCAAATGTTTGTACCTAAAGTCAGCAACACACGAGGAAGATACCTTTGTGAATATGTGCAAGGCCATTCCCCCTCCCACCCTGCGAAGACTGCCAAACAAGAGAGCAGAGGCCCGCGCCGCGCTGCTCCACCTCCCCCAACCAGGTTGGAGCCGCTTCAAAGATTTGTAGTCCCCTCTGCAGCACCCAAGGCCACGGCCCGCCACCTGCATTATTTACAGCATAGCAGTAAACCTCTGCCTGAATACACAAATCCAAAGGCACCCCCTCTTAAACCCCACAACCCACCGGATCACCTTAGACTTATGGCCCTGTGCAATTTGGATACCCAATACTGTGGCAACATACAGCAGCCCATTCATAACGACTTCTAACAAGACAGAGAGGCATGTACCGCCCGTCCCATGCCCTGAGACTTAGCCCCTCGACCTATGGTACCGGTCAACAGGACACTGGTAACCATGCACTGATGAATGACCATCAGACCTCTCACAAGGTGCATTCCTCCTGTGTTGCATTAACCTGTAGAATAACCTATTGAAATATTTACTAAAGAAGATAATATTGCAATAACTGAATGACTGCGGTGTGCATGGCCTAGGGCAAATAAGTCAGGAAAAGACATTCATCTCTGACACTGGCCACAATGGCACAACAACACCGCCCGGATGAACTCAGCCGACCCGCCAGGCCCAGCCCAACCCACGAGGCTGACCAGTGACGTCCTCCAGCCAAGGCCAACCACATCGCAGCAGCGCCTATAGCTAGTCATCACCACCCAATCCCATTGAACTTGTGCCCCTTATAGTATGTAGGTTCTGATGACGTGTTTTGTAAATATATACGCCTGTCTTTGCTATTGTCAGACAGAGCGCTCTCGGAGTTTGCAGAGTTCTTTGCATGCCCTATTCTGATTGATAAACTCCCATTTAAGCTCACCCGCACTCTGTCTTGGCTTTATTCCCAACTTGGGAGAGTCCTTCATTGTCTCTCATTGCGGGGAGGATCGTGCTGGTTGGGGACGCTTGCCTTCAGTGGTGACCCCGAAAGCGTGATTATTATTATTTTTCCTAACCTATCACTACCGTCCCCTTTTGGCACGAAAATCTCCGGTCGAAAAGGGATACGCACGGTGCGCCGGCTCCGGGAGGCTGCCCGCCAACGGCGACCGGTACGCTCAGAAGTGCGCACTCAACAGAGAGAGGGTACGGGATCCCGGTTGACAAATCCCCTTTGAGTACCGCTCGCCGGAGCCGGGGCTGACTGTTGAGCGGACGGCAACACTGCCTGGACGGACCCAGTTTCGGAGACTATCGGTTCAAGACGGGCACGTGAGTATTGAGTGCGAGCGATCATAAAGGGAGTGGAGGAGGAAATTTCGGACAGGGAACGAGGAGGGGTAGAAAGGGGGGCACGTAGGTCTACTAAGGACCATCTTAGACTTTCTTTGCTTTTTCTTTGCATATGGCCATTAGGATTAAGAGGTGAATAAGAGACAAAAGTGACGGGAACCTAGCTCCGAGAGGGGGTGGAAGGCGGCGCCGCATAGTGCTATCTTGACTAGTACTGGGAATATATGAAGAAGTGGATAATAAGATAAAAGTGTCTGGCAAAGGGGGACACGGAGAATATATTAGTGACTGCTATTCTTTCTATTCTTTTCTTTAGGGTTGGGGGAAAAATAAAAGTGAGATTAGTACAAAACCATAGAGATAAAGTAAGAGACAGAGAGTTCTACTGTAAGAGTGAAGATCAAACCTATAAATATATTTATGTGCATACATATTTCTGAATAAGACGGACAGGGACAGCCGGCCAGGGAGGAAAGGGAGGGCAAATTGAATTGTGAATAGAGTGTTACAGAGAGGTGTGTGCACATCGTATGCGTCAGGAGATAATTTGGTGTTGTGGGTGTGTAAAAATGGTCATAAATGTATAGCCATTGAATGGTCATGGTAAGTGTGGCCGGACAAAGCTTCATGAAGACAAAAATAATAAGGTGAAGTGAGTGTGTACCTTTTTGATTTCTGGGTTAACATTGTCGAGATCACTGATGGTTTGCTCTCGTATGTGCCACCCAAAGAGAATAGAATAGAGACTGCGTACAGCCATTCTTGTGGTGTGCAGGCAGGGGGAGGAACACAAAGGCGCCCATCATTGAATGAGACATAGAAGAAGAGGACTCACATGGTGATACGTTTACATTGTAATTTTGAGATACACAGAGACACACAAGTACCAGGAGGGCACAAAATATGGGGGCAGAAACACCCTTATCACATATTTGTAAGAACCTACCGGGGTACACGGAGCGAATTAAGAAATATCATGACCAATGGATCACAGAGTTGAAGGGAGAGGGGTTGCCCCAGATATGGCCCGAGGGGGGGTCATTTGACAAAAGTGTCCTGGATATGGTAGCCACATGCATTTGTTTGAAATACAAGGGGAAGCAGTTGCATAATAGGAGAGAAATATTAGATCTCTGGAGGTTGTTTGAAGAGATACCACCGCCTAAAGCACCAGAATTAAATCCTGACCTATCATCTACCACTGACAATCCACTAATGATACAGAAAGATGCTAAAGAATTGCCAAATGCAGAGCCACCAATAGAGGTAATAAGTTTGTACCCGATATTGAATAAGCCTGTGCCCGCAGAGGGGTACAGTAACCCCACTTATGTGCCTCCCCCGACAACTACTACACCCCAAAGGCCAACGGCACCCCCGCCATACGAGAGTACTAGGGAACGAGCCCAGGTAAGTACACAAAGGGTGGACATAGAAAAGCTAACAGACGATCTGGAGTCAAGACTCTCAATAGCCAAAGATGAGCTCTCGAGGATAAAAGGCATATGTGAGCGAACAGCACTTAATGCAGCGAGATCAGAGCACACGTCTAGAGCACCGAGCGAGAGTAGAACACTTGAAGACGGGTGGAAAAAAGGTGAGATACTATTCAGAATTCAAGAAGAACCAACAAGAATAATTGAACTAGGGACAAGAGAGGGATGTACTGACAATGAAGAAAGGCCTATAGGGGACAGGGAAGAACTACTATGTGATATAAGGGACGATTTGGAGGAAAGCGACAGGTTGAGCATGGCACTGGGAGGGGGAAGTGAAGGGTTAGATGGTGCATGTTCAATGAGAACACTGGATGATGAGTGGACGGGGAGATTGAGAAACAGGGTGGGGAAAATGGCATCATTGGGAACATCAGGAGTGAAGACGGGTACAGATACCACGATGAAAGGAAAGTTACAGCTCCCGCTGATACATAGGGGAGGAGGGAGGCCGAATTACATCCCGTGGGCTCAGATGGATAAGGCCAATTTATTAAAGTTATTGCCCCCGTTATCGGGAGGGGCGAGCAAGTGGATATACGCATTTGAGAAACACACTGCCGGGGTACCCCTAGCAATAGGAGATGTGAGGAGCTTGCTTGTATCAGCAGTGGGAGATCAGGCTGATAGAGTGTGGGTCAAGGCTGGTTTCCCGGGAGTAACATTAGACTGCGACCGCCATGATGGGGCCTCCTTTAACACAGTGCGTGCAAGGGTGTGGGATGCCTTGCGGCAAACTTTTCCAGATACGGAGCAGGAAGGTAAGTAAGTGGGCACCACTTGTTTAAATTCACTTTCAAACAGATCAAAAAAGGTTGAGGTTATAAATCATCATCTTTCAAAAAATTCACAGGAGCTGGCTACGATGAGTCTGGAGACACCCTGACTCGTGGAACACAAAAATATGCAGAAGACCAGGTAACAAACCTGGCCACACAGCCGCTCTCTGTATAAGCCCTACCAAGGGCAGTGCAATTTGCAAAATTAGAGTCAACTAGTAAATGTTCACTGTATTTACAGAATGTAACTCATCCAAATAAATCTCTTAGTCGGATCTAAAAGTAATATGCGTTTATCAAAAAGAAAATTCCAAGTTGGTCACTAATAAAATCTTAGTGAGGCCGCGGCTAACTCATCCCATAATTGTTATAAACATAAAGTGCCAATGCATTTCGGAGCATACAGCTCCTTCATCAGGGCAGGTCTAATTTACACAAACTGTGGAACATTTATACCAAAAGCATCAAGTTTTGAAAAACATAAACAAAATCGTGATTGTGTTACAAAATATAACCACGCGTGAAAACAATATAAAAATAACATACCAATTTTCGATGAGTTGCAAGGTAAATGGAAAAGGTGAATGAAGCCACACAGTAGGGAAAAGAAAAGATGCCAAAATAAATAATGTGTAAATGAAATAACACAGTTAATTTGAACATGATCAGAAAACCAAGGAAAGTTACCTCAAGGGATCGAGGTAGCCCGTGGAAAAAATGTGCGGGGAGTTGACAACAACTTCACGCAAGATCAAAGGTCTGGAAACCAGACCAAATCAATTCTTCAATCTGTAGGTGCAACGACATGTGTTTTAGTGGGTTGTCTCAGAATTTGTCATAGACACTAGTTGTAGAGGTCTGCAGGCTTACCTGTACTCGTAAAGCTACGAGTGTACTGAGGCTGGGATTGCAGTCAAGCAGGGGACGCCATTCCGCATAGCCAGGGAACAGTGTTCCCAAGGTTACTCATACTAATATAAACACGTGACCCAAATGTGTCCATTGATCGACACGATGCCGATAGGCAGTTGCACTCTATGCAATCAGGCAATCAAGGCTAAGAATCATGGAAATAAAGAATTTGCAGTAGAGCTGATGATAATTACGGAATTATAGAAGGAAAAAAATCGAAAATTAAATATGAGAAAAACGGCTGATAGACATAGAAACCATACTGCCGATTACACTCTATGCAATCAGACAATTCAGGCCAAGAATTCAAATAAAAAAGAATTTGCAGTAGAGCTCTTGATAATTACGGAATTATAGAAGGAAAAAAACAAAAATTAAATATGAGAAAAAAGGCTGATAGACATAGAAAACATACTGACGATTGCTCTCCATGCAATCAGGCAATTCAAGCCAGGAATCCAGATAAAAAAGAATTTACAGTAAAGCTACTGATAAATGTAGAATTGTAGAAGGAAAAGAACAGAAAATTGAATATGAGAAAAAAAGGCTAACAGACATAGAAAACATACTGACAATTGTGTATAAATGAGTGAAAATGTCATAGATAAAATAAACAAACATTATGATAATAATAATAATGATAATAATAAGCATATTAGACACACTGCGATATATGGAATAAATCATGCAAGGGTAGCATGTGTATCTAAACCATTACATAAACAACTAATGGGTGTAATCGTGGATATATCATGTACATTTATCATAAATACACCAGTCGCATGCGGTAGCCCCCGGAAGGCGCTACCTTGGGTCCCAAACCTAAGTTCGGGAAGGGCGACAATGGTGTGTAAACGTTGGTGATTGGATCCTAATGTGATAACAATTCATATTGAATCCTAAAATAAAAGACATGAATGACCCCCTTAAAGAGAGAGGTCATCCAAAGTGTCACGGTATAAATGTACATTGGTAGAGGAAGGGAATCATGTACTAGTCACTCATGTATCAACATAATCCTCTTAAGTCAAGCATGGATTCAAATGTAACAGTGATAGTTAATCTCTTCATTTAGGCCATTTGGGTAGAGGCTCCCAAGTTTGTCTATCCAAAAGGTTTCTCTTTGGTTGAGTCGCAGGCCCAAATCCTCATGGGGATTCGATTTCTTTAACACTTCAAGAATGACAAATCTAATTTGAGTCAGGTTGTGGTTCTCATCACGCCAGTGGCGTGCCACCGCCGAGTTGGTGTTACATGTACTTATGCACGAACGGTGCTCGTTCCAACGTGCCTTTGCTGATCTCGTGGACTGTCCTACATAATACTTACCACAGGGGCATTTTATACCATATATAATGTTCACACTATCATACGTACCAAATGTCTTCAGGAAAATCTTGTTGCCTGTTCTGGGATGGTATATCGTGTCACCCTTGATCACCAAATTACAATTGATGCAATGTAAGCACGGATATGTTCCTGTGCGTGAAGTAATGGGTTCTTTCATCGGTGGCCTCGTGTGGACCAGTTCATCTCGTAGGTTTTTGCTCCTTTGATTTTATTTTTAAAATTTATTTATTGGCATTTGTGGTTATATGCATTGCACATTTTCATTGGTCAGGTCCTTAACTCAGGTTGACTGACTTACTTGCAGGTAACATGCCATTATATTCACAAAGGCTAACAACATTAATACAACATAAAAACATTAACTGTCTCCTTATGGGGGGTAGCTGGAGGTTAGTCCGTCCTTGGAGGGGGGGGTGGGCGGTTGGCACGGCTTTGGGGGGGCCATCGGGAATCTTCCTGGGATGGCCTGGTTGACGGGGGGCCGTATTCCAATGTTTGTCCATTCTAGTGGGTGAATAGGGTATTCGGGTTCATTGTTCAAGGGGGTTTATCATCGGAGGATCGAAGTATTTTAGCCATAGTGTCTTTCCATGCCTCCAGTGCCATGCTTGATTCTTCAGTGGATCTGGCTATGCTGTCTTCCCAGGCTCTGGTTTCAGCGTTTGCCCACCTTTCCAGTTCGATGCGCCAGGCTTTACAACTCGGACCCGCAGGTTTTTTCCATGCCATGGCGATGGTCCTCTTGGCTGTTATACATAACAGGTCCATCAATTTCACAGCGTGTTTAAGTTTGGCTAGCCTGGGGTAGCTACCCAGGAGGCATTCCGCTGGGGTCCATTTGTATCTCGTGACTTCAGCTGCTTCGCAAGTCTGCTTCACTTTTGCCCAGAGATTTTGTGTCTTAACGCAGTTCCATAGCATATGGATCAGATCTGCTCCTTCCGTCCCGCACCAGTTACATTGTGCTTGATTGTTCTTATTAAACTTTGCTAGTTTACTTGGGGTCAGGTAGGTGCGGTACAGCACATTGATTTGTATTAATCGGAATCTCTGGTTCCTTGACACCTCCTTCGGGAACGACAGTGTCCTGAGCCATTCGTTGTCAGACATTTCCTGCCTCATGTCCATTTGCCAGCGGGCCCTCATTGCTTCGCTTCGAGGGTTGGGGATGTTGCGCAAAATACTGTATATCTGTGATACTACCTTCCCACCATCGTTCAGGTTGTATATCAATGTCAGAAAGGGATCAGCCTCCGGTTCCTCAGGCCAGGTGGCCCATCTCGATCGGGCTATGTTCCGGAGCTTTTGGTACCACAGGAATTGTCCGGCGTGGATATCCTCCTTCTCCCGTATTTCGGCAAATTCTCTAAATATGCCGTCCATGTAGAGGTCGCCCCAAGTATATAGCCCTTTCCTTTCCCACGATCTGATGTTGTTCAGGCTAACGTGTGTTTCGCTCAGGCCAGACAATATCGGCACTTCTTGGTAGTATGGTTGTTTCAGATGCTGGATCATCATAGCTCTGTGCCATATTTTCTTGCCCAGGTCTACCAGGAATGGTGGTTTGCACATAAGGTTTTTAGGGGCCCAGATCAATTCTTTCAGCCGAAGCGGCTTTATCAGCCCTTGCAGCAGGGGGGACTCGGAAGTGACATCGTCTGCTAGCCATTTGGATACATGGCTCAGTTGGGCCGCCAGGTAGTATTTTTCTAAGTTTGGTAGTTGAATTCCGCCCTGCTCATACGGCAGGACCAGCGTGGATAAGGCCACCCGGTGTCTGCCGTTTCCCCACAGGAATTCCTTGATTATTGCGTCAAGGAGTTGGAAGAAGGGTTTTGTAATGTAGAAGTGCACATTTTGAAATCCGTATAGGAATCTGGGGAGAATGATCATTTTAGCTATTGAGGCCCTACCTAGTATAGACAATGGGAGCTTTGCCCAGAATTTTATGGATTTCTGAAGTATGGGTACCGCTGCCTTCGTGTTATGCTCATGCATCAGCTCCGGGGTGTGCATTACTAGGATCCCAAGGTAACGGAAAGCCGTCGTCCGCCACTCAACGCCCACCTTGGGGAGTTCATCGGTGCTTCTATTTTTCAATCCTGCTAGTGGGAACAAGCAGGATTTAGTTTTGCTGAATTTAATGCCAGAGAATTTGGCATAATTGTCAAGAACGTCCAATATTGTCCGGACATTTTTATGGGGGTTATTTACGTATATCAGGACGTCGTCGGCATATATTGAGATGATGTGGTCTATTCCTGCCAGCCTAATCCCTGCATCAAAGAACTGGTTTCTAAGGTAAATTGCTATGGGTTCTAATCCCAGGACGTAAAGCATGGGAGAGAGTGGGCAGCCCTGCCGAGTGCCCCTTTGGATGTCCCAGGCTTCCGACACGTATTTCCCAGATTTGAGCCTAGCCCTCGGATTATTGTATAGGATCTTAACCCATTTGATGAACCTTTGGCCAATTCCAAATCCCTCCAAAACCGCTATAAGCCACTCCCAGTATATGGAGTCAAACGCCTTAATGGCATCTAGAGATAGTAGTGCTAGTTGTTCATCACATGTGTTGGTTTGGGCTATGATATGTTGAAGCCTTCGCAAGTTCAGGGACGTGCTTCGGCCGGGTATAAAACCATTCTGGTCTATCTGTATGACGTCTCCAATCACTTTAGAGAGTCGGTTTGCTAGGATCGTCGTCAATATTTTGACGTCATAATTTAGCATAGCGAGCGGTCGGTAGGAGTCACATTTATCGGGAGGTTTATCGGGCTTGAGCATTGGTATCACCAGGGTTTCTCTCATGCTGTCTGGTAGGATGCCTTCTTCGTAGGCTTCTAAGAAGACCTGGTGTAGTAGGGGGGTCAGGGAAGGTTCAAATGCTTTATAGAACTCGGGGGGGAGCCCATCGGTCCCCGGGGTTTTACATGTGGCCAGGGAGCGAATGGCTTCTGATATGTCCTCTTGTGTGATGTCAGAGTCTAGGGTTTCAGATCGTGTTGGCGATAGTCTGGGTAGCCCTATTTCTTCTAAGGTGTCCAAGATTTGTTCTTGCGGGACTTTTTCTGTATGAGAATATAGTCTGGCATAGTAAGCTTTAAAGGCATCATTGATGCCCTGTTGGGTTCCATGCACTACACCATGTTCATCCTGTAGTGTCGTGGTTATGTGTTTAGGGTGCTCTCTTTTACAAAGCCAGGCTAGTAACCGGCCAGGTTTGTCCGCTTCTGAGTGTGTTCTGTTTGTTCTGGTTATGAAATCAAATTTGGCTAATCTGTCCCATGCCCCTGAGCAGTCCTCCCTAAGAGTTCTGAGGTCATTTTCCCTCCCGGGGGTATCCACTGGAGTGGATTCAAGTTTTAATATCTCACATTCTTTCTGTTCAAGAGCGGTCTTTAGGGTTCTCCTGATTCCTCCGGCTTTCGCTATAACTTCCCCTCTCGTGACTACTTTTAGGGCGTCCCATAATGTACTGGCGTGTTCGACGCTACCTGAGTTTTCGGTTATGTAGTTCTCTATAACTTCATGTAGTTCCTCCCTGAAAGCTGGATCTATTAAGGCCTCGGTGGGCATTCTCCACATGGGGATGGGTGGTCTGGGGCTATTGTGTTGCCAGTCTAGCAGAAGAGGGGAGTGATCGGAGATAGTCCTCCCTAGGTATTGCGTATCTCTTACTTGGGGTAGGTGTTCTCTGCTTATGAAGAAGTAATCAAGCCTGGTGTGGAGTTTGTGAGGTGATGAGTAGTATGAGTAGGCCCTTTCGACTGGGTGTAATTCCCTCCACGTGTCGGTCAGATCCAGTTCCTTTAATAAGGTGACTAGGGATAGAGTGGCTGCGGAGGGACCCTTCTGTGGGGACCAGGATCTGTCCAGTTCTGGGTCATGAACACAGTTAAAGTCGCCTCCCCACAAAAAGAGGCCCTCCCTGTACTGCACCATCTTGGAACCCAGTGTTTTCAGGTGGTTGGGGATGTTGTTATTGGGGAAGTATGAGTTAACTATGCAGATCTCTTTGTGCTCAAGGGTGCCCCATATTATGAGGTATCTGCCCTCTGGGTCCGTTTCCGTTTTATGCAGGTGTATTGGTGTTCGTGGGTTGATCCAAGTGTAAACCCCTCTGGCGTATTTAGAGTAGGGTGCTCCAAAGCCCTGTCCCCCCCAGTGCTCATTAAGCTTTGCGTTTGTTTCCTTGTCACAGTGTGTCTCTTGTATCAGGGCTATGTCTACTTTTTTCCTGCTTAGGTAGGATTTGATTCTGTTTCTGCGAAGGTAGGTGCCCAGGCCCCTCACGTTCCAGGTCAGTATCCTAATGTGCGTTGCCATCTAGGTTATGTTGAAGGCACGGGAGGGTCTTGCTTCTCCCTGATATGTCTGCATTCTCATCTAGGGCCTCAAGGTCATCCCTTGCTCGTGGATTCCCGCCCCTCTCAGCCGCCGTTCTGGCCCCCTGGCCCTCCAGTTGTGCTTTTTCATTTGGAGACCAACTAACTACTTCAACTACCATTCCGGGGAATGGATTAACACTACAAAACAACAAGAAGAAACTGCCCCCAGCAGTTGTTTCAAACTCACAACGCTCGGGGGCTCCCAAGCCTTCCATACCTCTCCAGGTCTTCGGGTTCGGGCAGTGTGTAGCTGCGTTGACTACACCTTGTCTGTTGGGGGGGTTCAGCAGCTGTCTTGTGATTGGGGCTCCTGTTTCCTGCCCAATCTTGCTGTTTCCTTGATGCGGATCTGGGTTCAATCGTTACGTTCGATTTCACTTGCATTGGACTCTTGCGGGGTCATCATTTGCTGCTTTTCGCCTGCTCCTCTGTGTCTTCCGCTAGGTTATTGTGTTCGAGCCATAGGTTTGCCGCGATTGGGGTTTCCAAGAAGATCGCCTTCCCTTTGTGTATTATTTTAAGTCTTGCTGGGTACAGCAGCATGTATTTAAGATTCAGTTTGCGTAGTCTGGCCTTTATAGGTACGAAGGAATTTCTTGCCCGCTGCACCACCGGCGTGTAGTCAGGGTACATGACTAATAATGCATCATTTCTTTTGATCTCTCCCCCTTCTCTGGAGAACCTCAGTATAGTTTCTCGGTCCCTGAAATTCAAAATTTTTGCAATCATAGGTCTCGGGTAAGACCCTGGGGGTGGCCGTTTCTGGAGAGATCTGTGGGCACGTTCCACGGAGAACCCCTGGGTGAGGTTGCCTGCCCCAATTTCCTGTAGCAGCAATGATTCTATGAATTCTGTGGGGTCTGAGCCCTCCATGCCCTCTGGGATTCCCAAGATTCGAACGTTGTTCCGTCGGGCCCGGCCTTCTGCTTCCTCGGACCTTGCTTCTAGTCTTGCCACCGTTGTTTCTAGCGCTTTGACCTTCGCTTGTAGCCCCTGCGTCGCCTCTGAGGTCTCACGTGTGGTGGCTTCTGTGGCGGTGACTCTTTCAGCCAGGTTTCGGGCATCTTGCCTTATTAATTGGAGGTCTGATATTATCTCCCCCCTCATGTCCTCCACCGTTGTTCTCAGTGCTGCGATTGCCTGAAGGATCTGTGAGTCACGAGGGTCTGCCGCCGGTGGTGGTGCCTCGGCCATGTTGTTCTCCGCGTGTGGTATCTGTTGTTTCGGTTTGGGAGTGGTAAATGAGTCCATCGTTATGTTTTTTGATCTGCCTTTGGGAGGAGACATTACACCGCCTGATGGTTCTGGTTTTGCCAGTGCCAGTTTTTGGTTAGTGGCCCCGATGAGTTGTGAGGATCTCTCCTCCGGGGATCGTTTCAGAGCTGAGTCACACCTTGGCTTGGTGCTCGTGTTCTCCCCCGTTGGCCGTGAGGGGTGGTTAGATGGTTCCACAGTCCCGCTATAACCGCGTCACCGTCCGTCCGTGGCGCCCCCCCGGCGCGACCCACAGCGGATTGTCCGTGGTCTTACAGTTCGGGTAGCTGGGTGAGTGATAGCTCTCCCCGGGATTTGGTGGTGTGGAGCAGGTCCGAGCGTTGCTCGCCGCCGCACCATGCAATTGATGGGGTGGGCGGTGGCCCCCGCCGGTGGGTGGCGGTGTGGGGCCGTGTGTCCGCTCGTAAGGGCAGGCACTTACTTCTAGTATGCTGGTCGGGGATGCGGTTGCCTTTCCTGATCTGGGCCTTGTCCCGGGCTGGGTGATCCGTGGGTTTCCAGCTGGGGCCCTCACCGATACTCAGGTGCGTCGCTTCTGCGTGTGCTCGCGCCGGCGGGCCGGCAGGGACAGCTATCGGCGGCGCAGGATCCCCAAGGGTCCTACCGCCCGCCGCCTCGTTCTGCTTTCTGGCCGCCGCAAGGTTCTCCGCTTTCTCCCTCCGCGGGGCGATGCAGCAGGGGCCCGACGGTCGTCCGCTTCCTGTGCTTGGTGGAGGAGTGTGGTTATGGCCGCAGTCCGCCCTTCGATCCTACGCTCTCGGCAGGCCGTAGCGTTGTGGGTCCCACGGTCAGGCCGCCATCTTGGACGTCATGGGGGGGAGTTTCAGGGCGCTTCGTTCTCGGCGTTATCCGCTCCGATTTTCTCCGATATTTTCGCCGGTCCCCCAGAGGTGGTTCATCTATGGCTCAGCTGAGTTTCAGCGTCAAAACTGCATTATTTCGGCCGCGATTGTTCGCGCTTCAGGATCATGGGCAGGAGCTTCGTGGAGAGCAGTCTTCACTCCATGCGTGCTGGCCACGCCCCCGGTTTTTGCTCCTTTGATAAGCAAAGACTGGAAGTTGTTCAAATAGATTCTGGACCCTTACATCATTCTTAAAAATGCTCCAATGTTTCTTAATGGAATTCTTTATTTTGTTACTCTGAATGGAAAATTTAGAAACATATACTGGAGTTTTGAGTTCTTTCTTGGGTTTAGTAGTACTTTTCAATAGGCTGTCACGATCAAGGGAATTAACCCTCTGGACTGCCAAATCTAATTCATCCTTTCTGTAGCCACGTGCTTCAAATTTCTCTCTCATGTTCAATTGCTGTGCTAAGTAGTCTTCAGGATCGCTCACGATCTTTTTAACTCTCAACAATTGACTGTAAGGAAGATTTTTGAGTAAACTGGACTGATGGAAACTCAGGCGGTGAAGTAAGTTATTGCGATCTGTGATTTTTCGAAATAATGTAGTAGAATAGTTGGCGTCTTTTTTCTCAATCTGAACATCAAGGAATGTGATTCTGTCTCTGGAGGTTTCTTTGGTGAACTGGATGCGCTGGTCGATGTTGTTAAGATATGTGAAAAAGTCACTGAAGCTCTCATCCGTGCCTGTCCATATTCCAAAAATATCATCGATGAACCGTAACCAGAGGTGTATATTTTTGTTCCATTCCTGGTTATTCAGTATATGGTCCATTTCATACTTATGCATAAAACAGTTCGCATAGGATGGTGCCATAGTGGTCCCGAATGATGTACCAGACACTTGAAGGAAGAATTTGTCTTGAAATTGAAAATATGAGTTCTCTGAAATAAAGTGAAGGAGAGATAGTATAAATTCCTTCTGTGCTCGAATTTCTGGTGCTTTTAACAGCAGCCATTCAACTGATTCTATCCCAAGGTCATGAGGTAAAGATGTGTATAGACTCTTCACATCAATGGTAAAAATCAGGTGATCACAATCAAACATAACAGAGTGTAGTTGCTGTAAGAAGTGTGTGGTATCTCTAACGTATGTGGAAGTTTGTTGTATTAAAGGTTGCAGAAAAAAGTCAATATACACTCCCAATGGTTGATTGATGCTACTCATTCCAGCAACAATAGGTCTCCCCGGTGGTTTAACAAGATCCTTATGAATTTTGGGCAACGTATAGAAATTGAGAACCCTTGGGTGTGGGTTGTTGAGGAATTTATAGGTGTGTTCATTTATCCAGTCTAATTCCATGGCTTTATCCAACAACATCTCAAGGTTCAATTTGATAGAAAGAGTGGGGTCTTGGTCTAAAGGTGCATAAATGGTCCGATCTTGCAGTTGTCTGATGCATTCAATGTTATAATCTGTAGTGTTCATGATGACTAGGGCGCCTCCCTTATCAGCTGGGCGTATGGTGATATCCTTATCACAATATAAATCTCTGATGATTTTCATTTCATGAGGTTTCATGTTTCTATGCGGTGGAGTTTTATAACTGATCCGTTCAATGTCTCGAGTAACAAGTTTTTGAAAAATATCAATTGATGGTACTGAGATTGGTGGTATGAAGCCACTCTTAGTTCTGAATTCTTGAAAATCTGGGGCATCCGAGGTGTTCTCGTATGGTTCTAACTCCTCAAAGAATACTTTCAATTTAAGTTTTCTTATGAATTTGTACAACTCAATCTTGGTATTAAATAGAGTGGTACTGTAAGTGGGTACAAAACTCAACCCCTTTTGTAGGGTATCCTCTTCAGTTTTATTCAGAGTTTTATGAGATATATTTATGACTAGGTTTTCCTCAGTTGTAATCTTGTTTGTGGTTTGTTTTTTAGATTTCCTCCTCCCCCTGCGGGTTCTTTTGGGCGAGCTCCTAAAAAAGGTCCAGTCGTAGATGTGCGTGTGGATGGGCTGGCTGTTTGGTTGGGATCGCTCGATGCTTGTTCTGTCGGGACCTCGGTCTCCCTCTTTTTCCAGATACACCAGACTTACAGTCAGTAATGCAGTGTACAATGAATGACGGGGAAGATGCTATGGATTACATTTTTCGGGTCCAAGAGATGTGGAGAGCAGAAACGGGTACGCCCTGGTATCAATCGACATCTTTATTTTACTTCATTATAAAAAGAGGGCTCCCAAAAGAGGTGCAAAAGGCGCTCGACAAGATAGCAGGTATTGAAGCGAAAGGATGGCCTGAGATTCAAAGCATAATAGTGCACCACTGTAAGAGAATAAAAGAAAGGGAGAAGGAGGTGGCGCAGAAAAGATTGGCAGACGAAGCGAAACTAGTGCAGACAAAGTTGGTGAAGGTCGCAGCAGCAGTAGCCGCGCTCCCACACAGCAGGGAGGGAGATGAGGAGGAGGAGGGGCTGGTAGCAATACAAGGAAGGATGGCAACTAATTGGGCTGGAGCAGGACAGCGGCAGTGGAACGAGCAGGAGCAAGGCAGAGGTCCGCAGTGGCAAGAGTGGGCCCCTCGAGGGGGACGAGGTGGGTACAGGGGCCGAAGAGGAGGTGGACCGGGGTACGGGGGAATGGGAGGAAATGGATGGCAGGGTCCTAGAGGTACACAAGGGAGTTGTTGGAACTGCGGAAGATGGAGGACATTACTCTAGGGAGTGCAGAAGCAGACCCAACAACGGGTTCCAAGAGGCAGAACATTATGGCCATCCCCATCCGGGGAGCCCATATGGTCTCCCAATGGGACAACAACAACAAAGAAACCCAGGCCAGGGGCACAATGAGCAACAACAGGGGCATCAGTATAGAACACAGAACCACCCACAAAATAATGACAATATGCAGTACGCGCCAGGCAACCCTTTTGCGACAACAGCAAATGGGGCCCCCGCACCAGCCCCCTATAGTGGCGTGTCAGTGGTTTCAGGGAGCGTCTTCAATCAGGGGGGGGGCAATGAGACACCCTGCATAGGACAGCCCACAGAGAACACTTGCGTGTCCAGTTCTATCTACCACCTACGATGCATCAGAGGAACCATTGGTAGGGGCGCAGATAGGAGACAAGCAGTTCATATTCATGGTGGATTCGGGAGCGGAGAAATCATGCATTAGAAAGGGCCGGTTCCCGTTATCTAACCAGAAGTTAGAGACGCAGGGGTTCTCTGGGGCTGTAATTGAAGTTCCTTACACAGAAGCATTGGATGTAACAGTGGGGGGCAAAACTGTAAAGACACCCTTACTGTATTATGAACACTCACCAATAAATTTATTAGGGAGGGATCTCCTGAGTAAACTCAACATGACCATATCCTTCACTGAGAGAGGTATAGTGTGTTCGACACCCGGAATATGCCCATTACGTGTAATGTTGGTAGTACAGGCTCACACAACCACACAAGAAATACGAGGTTTGCCGGAAAACGAGGAAATGTTTATTGAAGGGCTAAAGACATTGGCCCTCATAATTCCAGAGCTGAGAAGAATGGATTGGAGGATTCCAGCGGAATTCCTCTTCTGCCCAATAGTGTGCCCTGACACAGCACCAGGATCAGTGGTATCATTAGATTTGCATGCTGTACAGATATCAGCGAAAAGGATTTCTGTGATTGGAATAGATATGGAAGGATGTGAGTGGCGTACAGTATTGTGTACAAATGCCAATATCGCCCTAAGAGACTTAACAGATGAGGATCTCTTCTCAGATGCAGAGGGGGATGGTGAAATAGTAATGGAAATAGCGATGCCCTGTGACATTTTGATTCAAGCCAGGGAAATCCCCGTTCAGCTGATGGCAGTGGTAGGAGCACCGCCGTCATTCTTCGTTGATGACATGAGGCACGTACCAAATAATTTGTGGACAACAGGCCCCCATGATGTAGGGCTGTTGCATGGAGTACAACCTGTGATAATAAAACTAAAACAAGGAGCAATTCTACCCCGAGTGAAACAGTATCCATTGTCCCGTGAAGCTGAAGAAGGGATAAAAGAGACAATAAATGCACTACTAGCACACGGGATAATAGTGCCTTCAAACTCCCCATGTAACACATGTATTTACCCAATCAAAAAAGCAAAGGGAGGGTCTTGGAGAATGATACAGGATTTACGCCCCCTAAATGATGTAATTCAGAAAGAGTTCCCTTTGGTCCCGAACCCTGCATCAATACAATGCAGCATCCCAAAAACGGCATCACATTTCACGGTGGTCGACTTGAAAAATGCATTTTTCTCCATCACCCTGGCTGAAGAGAGTAGATACCTGACAGCATTCACACTAGGGGGAAAGAGATATGAACATTGCAGATTACCGCAGGGATACTGTGAGAGCCCGAGCATATTCAACCGCATATTACATGAAGACTTAGGAAACCTATCAGTTGGGAGTACAATAATTCAGTACGTAGACGATTGACTCGTCTGTGCACAAGACGAAGAGACATGTAGAAAAGATTCAATAACACTCCTGACTCTATTGGCCAATAAGGGGTACAAAGTAGACAAGGGAAAGCTACAATACTGTCTGACAGAGGTTCTATACCTGGGACAGCTAATATCAAAAGATGGAAAAAGAATAATCCCCGACCGGGTAGAAGCAATAAGATCAGTAGGAGAACCCACAACAGTGAAAGACATGCAGAAATTCCTGGGAATGTGCAACTATTGCCGAGCATGGATATTAGATTATGCAGCATACACCAGACCCCTACTACAAGCGCTCAAGGAGGCACAACAGGAGAACAAAAAAATAGAATGGTCAGAAGAAATGAGCGCCTCCTTTAAATCATTAAAAGAGTTAATTTCAAGCGCTCCAGTACTCGCAAATCCTGATTATGGACGCAAGTTTTACCTGTTCTCACACTGCAAGGGAACACTCATGACAGCTGTACTGACACAGAAGACGTCCCTAGGACACAAGCCTTTGGCTTACTATAGTGGCACTTTAGATGCTGTGATGCAAGGACATTTCGCGTGCGAGCAATCACTCGCTGCAGCCGCGTTCGCAATTGAGAAAAGTGCCACAATAGTAATGGGAGGCCCTGTGACATTGTTTGTGGAACATTCATTATTTGCAATACTTGAGAGGTCAAAAAGCACACTGACAACACAGCGGGCAACGGCCTATGAGATAATATTGTCCAGCGCCAATATCCATGTGGTGAGATGCAAAACAGTGAACCCAGCAACATTCATTACAGAAGCGTGCACGCTAGAGGACATGCAGGAACACGATTGTGCAACTTACACAGGAGAAAGAGGGGAGGACACAGTGGTGTGTGAGAATGCTCTGAGCGAGGGGGAAGTGTACTTCGTAGACGGGTCAGCATCAATTGACATGGACACGGGAGAGAAACATGTGGGTATGGCAGTGGTGAGATTAGAAGACGGTGAGTATGAGACACTAGTGCAATACCGCCTCCCATCACATTACTCCGCACAAGCAGCAGAACTGATTGCGCTCATAGAAGCACTACATGCAGCTAAAGGTTGTGCAGTGACAATATACACAGACTCAGCTTACATGACGACAACAGTACATGGGGGTCTAGCAAGATGGGGGCGGAGGGGGTTTCGACAAGCAGATGGAACTCCAGTGCAGCATGCAGAATTGCTGAAGGAGTTGATTGAGGCCCTACAAGATCCCACAGCAGTAGCAATAGTGAATTGCCAAGCACATACATCCCACACAGATGTTGTGTCTTTGGGAAACGCGGCAGCGGACGCTGCCGCCAAGGAAGCCTCCTACTTTCAGAAATATGAAGCAGGTGAGTACATGCTGCAGCACAAGATAAACAAAGAGCTCCCAGAAGGCTACAATATGATGCCTATATCACAAATGCTAGAATTACAGGAAGGAGCTAGTGCAGATGAAAAATTGATGTGGACAAAACGAGGGTGCAGCAAATCGGCGACAGACTTACTGTGGCGACAAAATAACTCGGGAAAAGTGGTAATGCCAGTAAAGCAATTGGAAATTGCATTTCAACAACTACACTTCCCTGCACACAATACGAAACAACACATTGCAGCAGAGATACAGGAAGAATGGTTCGTGCCCTGTCTCCAGGAGCACATATCTCGATTAACACTGGAATGCACAACATGTCAGATATACAATTCAGGAATGACATTACGTACGCTCCGGGGAACAATTCCAAAACCCATTGGGCCATTCAGAGAGCTACATATCGACTACGCGGACATGGGAGAAAGGTGTAATGGGGCACGTTACATGATCGTGGTTGTATGCCCATTCTCAAGGTGGGTAGAAGCAGGCCCATGTGCACGACCTGATGCCAAAAGCGCTGCAAAGTTCTTAGTGAGGGAAGTGTTCCCGCGCTAGGGAATTTGTGACGTGATTCGCTCGGACAACGGCACTCACTTTGTAAACGAGCTCTTCAAGGAAGTAACTACATTGTTGGGAATAAAGCATAAATTGTGCTCGATTTATCATCCTCAAAGCAATGGCGTAGTGGAAAAGATGAACGGACTGTTAAAAGGGAGGTTATCAAAACTATGCTTTTCATTAAAAAAGAACTGGATTTACTGTCTGCCCCTTGCGCTATTTGAGCTGAGAAATCAGCCAAGCAAGGACCACCATTTGTCCCCGCACGAGATCGTGACTGGGAGACGAATGCACACAGCACACTCCCCACTGCGCGAACACTCAGATGCACACAGAAGCGCAGCGATATTGGGAGACGAGTTCACAGACTATTTGAAGAAATTGACAAGGGCAGCGCGCGCAATATCAAAGCAGCTCTCTCCACCATTCACGCGAGAGGAAGGAAACACAACAGGGTCTGTTACTGAACCTGAACCACAGCTACAGCCGATGCCGGGTGAATTCATATATGTCAGGAGTTTTGTGCGTCGGTGGAATGCACCACGGTTCCATGGCCCATACGAAGTAGTGTTTTGCACGCCACCAGCAGTTAAAGTAAAGGGCCTGAAGTATTGGGTGCATTTGACAGACGTACGAAGGGCATATAGTAATGTGCAGGAAGAGGTGGATGAGGAGGCACAGACAACAGCAAACAATGCAACTGAGCAGAATGTCTGAATATGAACTTGTGTGTGTGACAGTAATACAGATGAATGAAAAAATGGCTGACAAGTATACTTGCATTTTTATATTACAAAAAAAAAATGTTTTCCACTTGTGAACGTATATGTAACTAATGATATGATAAAATTATGAAGTGTTTACACCCTTGTCTGTGCATCCCCATCCCTGCAACCCTACCCGCTTCCATTCCCTGTCAATATATACTGGCACTGGTAGTGCCAACAAAATGTTTACATTCATGCACTTAATGCACTTTTATATCTCAAACAGGAGCTACCATGGCATCTAACGGGCAGCCTGCAACGGATAGATTTACTAGATTTAGAGAGTGGTTAACTGAGAGATGCAGATATTCGTATGAGTGTGGATTATCTGTGTGTATTACATTGTTTTTTACAATAATGTTTGGCCTGGTTACATATTGGTTCATAGCGTTCATCTCTATCGAGATGAACGAGGGGGGGAGGGATTAACAGCACTACTGTAATTAATGCAACCACGAGTGTAAACACTAAGGAAGGTGACTTTTTGATATGGGACGGAACTAAACTTGTATGGGGTTATTATACCACTCCATCCAATGCTATCATCTCAAAAAATGAAGGGCTACAGGGTGAAATGCAAAATAACACAGGGTCTCCGCCAAAGATATCTAATTACAATGCTCGCAGCTTAAATGACCGAAACCCGTCTGCCATATCGTGGTTGTATAACACCCCCACCAGCCAACCTGCCCCCATAGTAAAAAACACACTGACAGATAACGTCAAGGAAGAAAAGGAAAGGATGAGAGCAACACACAAAATATTATATGATGACTGGGCAAAGGGGGGCGGGAATGAGAAAGGGGGGCCCATTTTGTCCATCGCCCAGGAGGCTGGGAAGTACATGAGGAACAAGAATAACAGACGAAAAAGGGAAGCAGGGAGGAGGAAGTATGATGAGTACTATGGGTTAGGACTAGATAAAATGGAAGACCCACGACACCCCCACCAGACGAATAAATGGTATGCGGATATGAGTGCAACAGCTAAACAAACAACAAACGAGAGCTGCTATGTCTGCTCCCTCATTCCCCATGCTTCAGGCACACCCAAGGTATTGTTACCCAAAGAGTTGCCTATTGTAGATGCCCAATGTCTCCTTCATCTCACGTTATGCAGGATTAAGAACACCTTCCCAGAATGCTGCAGAACGAGAAAACTTGCTACCCAAAGACGGTAGGAGTGGTATGTCTGGAGGAACCATTTTTTGTGATACAAGGGACACTTTTTTCGGACAACAAGTGGAAGGATGAAGTAGTAATGTGTAAAGCTGAAGCGCTGAGGGGTGTGGCACCAGAGAAATTGCAATGGATAGAAGAAACGTGCACACCAGTATGGAAGGAACACATTTCAAAACTAACTTGGGTAACAGCCATTGAAAAACCCTTCAAACTGCAGAACGAAATAGACTATGAACTATGTTTTAAAGGAGAGGGGAAAACCTCCATGGGGACAAACAAGAACTGTAACAAGACCCTCACCATCCCAGATCTGAGAAAAGGGACAGCGGCCCTGATGGACACGTATTGGATATGCGGCAACCAGGCATACCTGCACCTCCCCCAGTCATGGAGTGGCAGCTGCTCAATGGCCACTCTGCACTCAGCCCTAATGGTAATACCAGAAAGCCACATTGATGGGAGCAAAAGAACACGAGAAAACACCCAACAGAGCGAGGCCCAGCCGACTGCAGAGTCACAAATCTATGTCTTCTCTTCCGGGAGCAAGGAAGAGGTGCTGTCCCGAAACAGACGAGCATCAAACTACATATCAAAGGCATCATCAGAGTTGCTGGCACAGATCCCAGACAGATATCGATTATTCAGCTCGGCAGAAACATTCTTTGCCTCACTCATCCCAAGTATCCAAGCCAGAGCAAACGCAAAATGGCTCCAGATAACACGCTGGGAGCTGATCCAGCTGGCAAATGACACTGAAGAAGGGTTCAACGTAATAAAAGTGGAACTAAGAGCTTTACGGCTGATGACCATGCAAAACAGGTATGTCTTGGACCTGTTGACGGCAATGGATGGAGGTGTTTGCCGAAAAATCGGAAGTGCCTGCTGCACTTTCGTACCTTCTGAAGACGCAGAAAACGGCTCCCTGTCCCATGTGATCGAAGCAGTACACAACCTAGGAGAAAGGATGAAAATGGAAGGTGGAGCAGAAGACAGCACATGGTTCGACAATATCTTCTCCTGGGTTCCCTCATGGCTGGGAATGACTGTCAAATTTTTGATGCCAGCTGTGGTGTTCCTCCTCTTTATTTTTTGCCTGTGCCAGGTGGGTCTTCGATGTTGTGCTAACGCAGTACCTAATGGTGCAATGATGATGGTGACAATGGGCAACACCCGTGGTACAATACAAACTATGCAGGAAGTGCAGGTACAAACAGGAACTGATGACACATCCAGGTACCAGCTAGTTCCCAGGTATCATGACAAGGATATCGTAGACAAATTGTGGCATACCACCATCAGAGAGCCCCGTATACTAGAATGGTACCAGGAGGTATGGGTAGACTTGGAAGGAGAGAGCGGATGTATATACCTGACCTGTACCCCAGATGAATATGCTAGGAGGGGTGAGAGCTTAAGGGGGGTGTGCAGAGCATGGATGCCCATAAAAGGCACACCAGCATGGGATGACGCAATTATTGACGAAGAAGAGTGTAGGAGATTGAATGAGTTAAAGAATTCGTTACTTAAGTAACGAAAGGGGGGAAATGTAGGGGAGGCTTGGTCCAAGAGACCCCCCTTGCCTACATCCCTTCCCCAGGTGAGGGCCATGGCTCATTGGGCGTCCCCTCATACCACCAGGGCCCAGGTGGTGGAGGGCTCACCTGCTGAAGACATTGCCCACACGTATTGAATTTAGCTAGGCCTCAGAAACCATTTTGTCTAATAAAGATGGTGTGAGCTCAGCGCACTGTAGCGCGGCCCCCACCCTCGGAGAGTTTCAATTATCCCTGTTGCCGCAGCGCCCTGGCAGATCCGCTGTGAGCCCGTTCCCACGAACAAGACGGACATGAGCTAGCGTAAGATACTAACACTGTAACATTTCACCTTCCGCAGCGTATCACTGCTCCCAGCATGACCTGGCCAGCAAGGCCTGGGTGATGGAGAGAACTGTAAAATGGTCATCGGATGAAAGCAGAAAAGTCCCCAAATACTAATGCCAAAACTACTTGTAATACGCGCATTCTCTTCACAAAACTTCTTCTATTAAAGAAACCTGTAAAAATGTGTAATTATGGTAGAACGCATGTTCACATGACACCAGCAATGAAGGACCCACACCCCTGCAGTTGTGTGAAAATAATAAAAAGCGTTCCGGGGGACTATTCGTTATATGTATCATTGAAAAGCTTACACTCCACGGTCCGCGCCATAACCGAATTAATGCTGCTAGAGTACAAGGGAAGACAAGTGTAATCATACAGAGGGCTCATGTGAAGGACGCGCGAGAATGCACCCATCATGTGTGTATGTCTAAGCCCTTATGTGCCACTACCGTCACGCACGGTGGCGGGTCTCTTTCTTTGTGCTCCACCAACCACACTACTACCTCACTTACTGCAAATGTATATGCATATAACTAAATGCTGTAATTGTTAAAACATAGTGTACAAATAAGGTGCTCAGACTGGCTATATTTGAGAGACATTTAGCCAAGTTGAAATGTATACTTTCGAGTGATCCAAATGAGTATTATAGAGTGTTCAAATGTTTGTACCTAAAGTCAGCAACACACGAGGAAGATACCTTTGTGAATATGTGCAAGGCCATTCCCCCTCCCACCCTGCGAAGACTGCCAAACAAGAGAGCAGAGGCCCGCGCCGCGCTGCTCCACCTCCCCCAACCAGGCTGGAGCCGCTTCAAAGATTTGTAGTCCCCTCTGCAGCACCCAAGGCCACGGCCCGCCACCTGCATTATTTACAGCATAGCAGTAAACCTCTGCTTGAATACTCAAATCCAAAGGCACCCCCTCTTAAACCCCACAACCCACCGGATCACCTTAGACTTATGGCCCTGTGCAATTAGGATACCCAATACTGTGGCAACATACAGCAGCCCATTCATAACGACTTCTAACAAGACAGAGAGGCATGTACCGCCCGTCCCATGCCCTGAGACTTAGCCCCTCGACCTATGGTACCGGTCAACAGGACACTGGTAACCATGCACTGATGAATGACCATCAGACCTCTCACAAGGTGCATTCCTCCTGTGTTGCATTAACCTGTAGAGTAACCTATTGAAAGATTTACTAAAGAAGATAATATTGCAATAACTGAATGACTGCGGTGTGCATGGCCTAGGGCAAATAAGTCAGGAAAAGACATTCATCTCTGACACTGGCCATAATGGCACAACAACACCGCCCGGATGAACTCAGCCGACCCGCCAGGCCCAGCCCAACCCACGAGGCTGACCAGTGACGTCCTCCAGCCAAGGCCAACCACATCGCAGCAGCGCCTATAGCTAGTCATCACCACCCAATCCCATTGAACTTGTGCCCCTTATAGTATGTAGGTTCTGACGACATGTTTTGTAAATATATACGCCTGTCTTTGCTATTGTCAGACAGAGCGCTCTCGGAGTTTGCAGAGTTCTTTGCATGCCCTATTCTGATTGATAAACTCCCATTTAAGCTCACCCGCACTCTGTCTTGGCTTTATTCCCAACTTGGGAGAGTCCTTCATTGTCTCTCATTGCGGGGAGGATCGTGCTGGTTGGGGACGCTTGCCTTCACACACCAGCCAACCTCATAGGCACTTATTCATTAGCGATACGAAATATAGAGCTCACGCTACACAACGTTATACGTGGCATATCTAACAGATGATTTCCAGACCGCAATTTGCACCATAGCAATGCTCCTGCCAGCCACATTAGTAGACTTTTGGCGGCTAGCACCATTAACCACTTCTCACAATTTTCTTGATCTTCCAATTTATCACGATCTGTTCCCGATCCAAAATTACCCATTGGATATTTCTCTAAATCTAGATTTCGGCATCTGACTTTGCAGACCGGACTCCAGCCGCCTCAACTATCAGCAGCTGGCTCAAACTAAGATTTTTGCCATGGCGTTCACACAGTAAGCTCGGTAGGTCCACCTTCTCGCAGCGTGTTTCCAATATTAGGCCTCACCTGATCACCATAAAACTAATCTAGTTTTTAACCTCTAGGTGCGCGCCCATCTCATGTAACAGCGTCTTGACCACAATCAGACAATGTTAGCGTATTGCTACTTGAATTGATTTAGCAATACAAGGAATAATTGTCACTTGTTGTTTTTATTAACCCATCAATATGGATACCACAATGTACTCCACTGTGCATACCCTACGTGCTACCTGAGGCACATGTCTATCTTATGTAAATATGTCTCTCATGTCAATCTGAATAAAACTCTTTCTTTATGATAAAAAAAGACAAAAAAATGTTCATCTCACGGTGATCTCCATTGAGTTAGCAACCATCTAGTTCTGCTGCCACCACATAGGTGACATTTTACGTTCATGACTAGGGTAGCCTTTGACTCTCACTCTCCTCTGGCCATTGAGTTGTTGCCAGAAGCCATCATGCCTCATGGTAAGATCTACTCTGTTACTTTGTTTGAAAAATAATCCCTGCAAACATGCATAGAGGAATGTCTGAAGAAAGGATACATTGTGCCCTCAAAATCTGGTTTCTCTTTGTTTTTTGTGAATAAGAAAGAAGGGACCCTACGTCCCTGCATCAATTACCGGCAGTTGAATGATATAACTCAGAAGGATTGTTACCCTTTGCCCTTGATTCAAGACATCATTGAGTCACCACACAAAGCCCAGATATACTACAAGCTTGATCTCAGAGGTGCATACCACCTGGTACGAATTAAGAAAAGAGATGAATAGAAGACAGCCTTTAAAACTCCATCGGGACATTATGAATATCGAGTGATGCCGTTTGGCCTTTGTAACGCCCCAGTTGTCTTCAAACGCTTCATGGATTTGATATTTTCTGATCTCATTGGCATCTCTGTCTGGGTGTATTTGGATGAGATGCTTCTGTTCTCTCTGTCTAAGGAAGACCATGTGTTACATGTGACTGAGGACTTACAAAGACTTGCAGACAACCATCTGTTTGCTAAACCTTGAAAATGCCTATTTCAGCAGAAATTTTGGGGTACATCGTCAGCAGGGCAGTTATACTGATGGATCCAACGCAGGTCAAGGCGATAAAAGAATGGAGAGAGCCGCAGACCATAAAAGCACTACAGGGATTCCTTGGGTTTGCCAACTTTTATCGTCACTGAATGACCCATTTCTCTCAGATTACGGTGGTCTTGTCTCGTTTTACCAGTATCAAGATTCCTTTCCTTTTGGATGTCAGTGCTAAGTCTGCATTACATCAGTTACAAACAGCCCGTTCCATCAGTTTCAAACAGCCTTCATGTCAGCACTGGTTCTTCAGCACCGAATGAGGAGATGCCCTTTATCGTTGAGGCCGATGCCTCTGATTTTGCCATTGGGGCCGTGCTGTTGCAATACAATCCTGATACTGGTCTGGAACATCCCATCGCGTATTTGTCTCGCAAACCGTTTGTAAGTGGATGAAACTACGCCGTCATTGAGAAGGAGCTGTCAGCCATAAAAGTGGCGTTCAAGGAATGGAGGCACCATCTTTTGGGAAGGAGATTCCGGGTAGAGGGTCGTACTGGTCATAAGAACTTCCAATACCTACAATCCTTTAAATGTCCAACTGCTCAACAGGCCCGCTGGGCCTTCTTCTTTTCTCATTATGACCTCACCATTACTTACATTCAATGCACACATAATGTGAAAGCCGATGCTTTGTCCCGCTCATTGGACCCTGATGCCGCCCCCCGGAAGGAGCCAATGCTCCTATCATCTCTTCCAAGCATTTCCTGTTGGCTACTCAACCAATCATGCACACCTTTGTATAGGACACTGCCAACGACTAGGCTAGGTCGGAACTATTGCATTCTCCTGGTATCCAAGAGCTTGAAGGATTGTTGTTCTTCCAGGCTAGGTTGTACGTTCCCTCTGCTTCCCTACGAGAAGGCGTTCTGCACAGACTTCATGATTCCTATGTGGCTGGTCATCGGGGGATAAAATCCACCCTTGAGTTGGTGTCTCGTCAGTTTTGGTGGCCTGACATGTCTACTGAAGTCAAGAAGTATGTAGGGCCATGTCCCATCTATGCCCAGATCAAGACGTCCAAAAGAAGACCCATAAGACTATTACAACCCACTGAAACACCCTGTCACGCTATCCTCTAATTCCGTCCCTATTTCACAAGCATCTAGGACAGGCAATACTCACACTGTATCTAGGACAGGTAACACTCACAATGCATCTAGGACAGGCAACACTCACAATGCCTCAGTTACCCCAGCCAGGTTCCCATTTCCTGACACTCACAGTGGACGGGTGTCACGTGAGCGGGTTTACCCCAAGGGCCACATATGCAGACTCGGGGGTTCCCCGTTCCTTCACTGGCATCTGCCATGGCGTCTGCAGGAGGGAGCTCGCAGACGCCGGCTGCAGGACGCTGTGCGCAGAAAGTCATTTCTGCGATCATTGAGATCATTGAGATCTAAACAACGCTCACGTGTCGCGCTTGCGGATCACGTGACGCGTTCATCCGTCTCACTCGTGGATCATGTGACGCAGAAGCACCCACTACTTAAGCGCTGAACTTCCGCACTTCCGCGCTTCACAGCTGTTCTTTGGAGGACTCTGTACGGCGTTCGGATACTTTGTGTTTCACGGCTCTTGACTCTTGGACTGTTATTCGGATTTGCTTTGCTCACGTCCTTTGTTTTGCTCTGTTTGCTGGATCAATTGAACTCGGAACGCCTTTTGGACTGTCTTGGATTACCCTGAATGGACTTGGCATTTTCCTCTTCACTGCACTACGTTACCAAGTACTTTGGATTTTTGGTCCTTTCGTTTCATCAGTTACAGGAGGGCAGGTTGGGTCTATACCCAGTCTACAGTTCTTCTCCCTATTGTCATCGGGGAAACCAGCTCACGTGCCCCTCCACGGAATTATCACCCATCATAGGATTCTGGGCTCCATCACCCATCAGCTTAGGTAAGCACTGCTCTTTATCCTGCTTGTTTGCTTGTACTGTACTCATTTGATTGCTAATAAAGGTTTTCCTTTACAGCTGCCTTGGGTTTCGACATTCCATGGTTCTGGGCTTCAAGAGCTACCCACCTGTGGCCTCAATGATCGCATAGGGAGTAATCTTGTATTCTCTCTCTGTGGTACTTGGGGACGGAGGTATCATACTCTTCACGACAATCAGGCAACCTGACACACACCCTTACCCATGGCACACCATAGCCACTGATTTCATTACCGACTTACTGCTGTCCAAAGGAAACACCTGCATAATGGTTGTGATAGACTGTTTTTCCAAGATGGAATACTTCATACCATTCCCTACGATACCCACCTCTCTGCTAATGACACACAGTTTCTTGCATGAGATCTATCGCCTTCATAGACTACCGATGAAGATATTGTCGGATCTTGGATCACAATTCACTTCTGCCTTCTGGAGTCAACTGTGCAAGCATTTGAGGGTCAACGTGCCTTGAGCTCTGGGTACCACCCCCAAACCAATAGACAGAAAGGACCAATCAGACTTTAGAGCAATACATACAGTGCTACACCAATGCCTTGCAAAATAACTGGTCTGAACAACTGCATGCTGCTGAAGTGGCTTATAACAACGCCATCCATTCCTCCATCGGATTGAGCCTCTTCTACTGCTCTACAGGCCAGCATCCCAAGTACTGCTTTTCCCTCCTGTACCACCTAGTGCAGTTCTATCTGCTGACCATTTGGTTGCTGAAATCCAAACACAACACAAATGTGTTGCTGGAGCACTGGCAGAGGCACGAGTTAGAATGAAGAACCAAGCAGACAAGAAACGTTCTCCAGAGCCCTTGTTTCAAGTAGGGGAATCGGTTTGGTTATCCTCCAAGAACCTGCCATTTGCCTACCAAGTTGGCTCCTCGGTTCTTTGGGCCCTTCAAGATCACCTGATGGTTTCCTGGGTAGCCTTTCGCCTGCAGTTGCCCTGCACTTGGCGAATACACCCTGTGTTTCACGTTTCCCTTTTGAAGCCTTTTGTCACTGATTCATATGGCTGTTTGCATACCGAGCCCACTTCCATTCTGGGCAGGGAGCTCCGGAGTTTGAGGTACTGGAGATCTGTTATTCGCGGGTTCGATGTGGGGTGATTCAATATCTCGTGGACTGAAAAGGTACCCGGCTTGTGATTGCACTTGGGAGTCGCGTAGTTCCATCCACGCCCCTCGTTTGATACGTGAGTTCCATTCTCAGTACCCTTGGAAATCGGGCTTTCCGGGCCTCCCTGGGAGGGGTCATGGTGTCATGCCACTCACCCGTGGGCAGCGCCGGGATCGCTGGACCCTGGTCATCCCCTCTTGGTGGTTCTATTCTGCTTGGCGCCTTTCCCGGTTGCCACGGCTTACCACACCGGGCCTTCGGGGTATTGGTGTACAGCGTAAGTCAGTGCATGCGCAGTGTCAGTTTCTCCCCATTATGCGCATGCGCTGACCCTACGGCAACGAGCGCTTGTGTTCCAAACCTCGTTTTCATGCTGGGACTATTTCCTGCAACCGCAAACACTACCAGTCACGTCTCAACGCGGTTTTGCTTGAATCAACCTTGAAGAAAGTAGATACGTCCCATCCACATACCACCCTTCTTGACAGATATCTAGACAGAGTTGTAAAGGGGCTTGCAGCCAGAAAGGAATGGAGGAATCCAGGAGTAGGTTGAATGCAGAGGTTAGTACATTCTTAAAGGAATGGGCATGGGTTATATAAGGCACACATTAATCACTGTGAGGACGCCTGGCTACATTGCAACGGACATGGTTCACTTGTCGGATGTGGGGATGGCAATCATGAGAAAGGACATCAGGGAAGCATTAGAAAAATTGAGATGTAGACATAAAGGTTTGACAGAGTGATGCTGCAGAATGGCATGAAAGGGAGGAACAGAACAAGGGGGACTCTGCTACAGTAAAAGGGCAAGGAGGTGTTGATAACGGCTGAACGGTGTGATAAAAGTAGAATTAAATTTGGGTGTGTGACCTTATACAACAAGGTATAAGTGTGTGGGGAAACAGGTTAAGTTGGGGGAAGGGGCAGGGGACCAAAGATACTGCAAAGGGTCATGTAAACTGGGGAAGGTAGTAGAGGACATAGAGGTCGGTAACAAAGGAGACGGGGAAAGGGGTAAGAGAGAAGCAGAGAGCAGGGGAAACCAAGGGATTCAGTAAGAGGTCAGGAAACCAGGGAAACAAGGATCAGGTAAGCGGTCCAGAGACCCGGGGAAGCAAGTAAAACATGTAAGAGGACAGCGGTCCTGCGGAAAGTCACAAGGGGTAAGAGGTCTACCCACCTAGGGATGGGAGGAACTGGGGGAAGAGGTCGAGCCATTGGGGGGAGGAATATTTGGGAAGAAGGCAACACCACCGGGGTGGGAAGAAAGCAAGTGGGGAAGAGCATCAGTCGCCCAGGGGGAACGTTTATAGGGGTTGAGGGGACGCCTGGGGAAACATCAAGCAAACGAACAACTGCATAAGAGGTCAAGATACCTGGGAAACGTGGAATTGTGTAAGAGGTCAAGAAACCTAGGAAATTATTAACTGAGTAAGCGGTCAAGGCATCTAGGGATAGGAGTAAGAGGTGTAAGAGGTCAAGACACCTGATCAACCTGTAATTGTGTAAGAGGATGAGAAACCTGAAATTACCTTTTCGCAAAAAGGAGATAACCTGGGAAAAGTAATACATGTGCAAGGTCGCCAGCTCAGAGCAGAACTCTGATGCTGTGCTGTCTACAGGGGAACACCTCTAAGTTACCTTCTGCCTTATAAAGCAGCTGCGGCCTTATGCACCCACAATTTGGTGTCTGCTTGACATTGTTTTGGAGGGGCAATGGGACAAGGTAGGGGGCAAAATCAAGAAAGAGATTGTATGGGGCGGGAAAGGTGAGCAGGTGCAGGTACTCACAAACAGGTTCGGTGGGGGGTGTTTGGGATTTTGCGGATATGAAAACAGCTGCTGCATTTTAACTCTTGCTGGGTCAAAAAATAAAACTTCTAAACACCCAATTGTAGTCATGAATACAACTGAGTGAATCGTAGCGCCGACACTCTGTGGGGGCACGGCTACACAAGCTGCTCACACACACACACACACCCTGCATCCCCTTATTTCCTACCCACTACCCTCCTTCCTGTGAGCCCCCCCCACCTGCAGCCCAAAATGAGAGGCATGACCAGTTGTCTGAGAGGAAGTAAAATTGCTGCAGCAACCTTTATTATCATACATAAAGTTAGTAGTTAACTTACAGGTGTTCGGTTTCGCCGCTACCCTCAGGATTCTGCGCTGAGGAATAGCATCCTAACCCCCCCGCCCCTTCCGGTCCTTGCAGACCCGTGAAGGGCCCCGCCCCTCCTTATCCGCCCCTCGCTACCATTTGGCCATTTTTATTTTCATTTTTCATTTTTTCTTTTTTCATTTTTTTTTCATTTCTTTTCCCCTTTCTATTTACGTGCATTTTTTATTTCCATTTCGTTTTCACTTGTGTTCTTGTTCTCCTTTCTTAGGATCCTTCCACTTCTCCTTTGCCCTCATCATGATTCCCTTTTTCCCTAAATTCCCTCTCTTCCCCTTTTCCCTTGGCGTTCTCTTTTTTCCTACTGCTTTAGCTCCCCCTATGTGTTTACTTTAGCCTGTCGTGAATCCCCCCTTTTCGTCAAAACCCAGGGCTGCCCTAACTCCAAACCGCCTTAGCTGTCCCCACCCCCCTCAGATCCCCTCCTTCCCCTTTTTCACCCTCCTGTTAACAAGAGCCACCCCACCATAGCTACCTACCCCCCGAGCCCACAGTCATTCCTTCCCCATTCTACTCCCCTTACCCATCGCTTGAAAGGTCCTCCCCAGCTCTCCCCCCTGCTCCTCTTAGCCACTACCCACCGGCTGCCAAGTACCCCCTCCTAGGCATTCCCCAATGTTCTCCCTAAGCGGTCCTTTGTAACTGCCCCAGTTCTCCTCCTACCCTGCCCTAGCTGACCCATCGTCCCAGGTTCCCCTCCCCCTAATCTCCCGCTCCCCCACCTTTTCCATTCTCCTTGCCAGACGCTGTTTAAACTAAAATTCTTTCTTTCCTTCCCCTCCCCTAGTTGTATTCGTTGTTACTCTCCTTTTTCTTTTCCCATCGATGCACTTACCATTTTCCCACACCAATTTTTGGAGTTGTAAGGTCTTCCAAGCCCCCTATCCCTCTCCTTTTATAGAAGCCTCCCCTGAGTCTAATACTCCTGGGTGCCGTTGATTCTAAGCTGATGGCTGTGCAGTTCTCTTGTGGTATCCGCCAGTACTTTCTAAAGGGAACACCATGTAACATCCGCTGGGCGTGTCTGAAAGACACCTATTACCGCGATCAGTGTCTCCGCCATGACTCACTGCGGGCGACCGGCAGCAGTGAGTTCCCCCTCAGGCACCTGGTCGCCTGTGCTGCCCAAAAACCCCCGCTAAACCAAACACTGTTGTTCTACCCTCATTCATTCCATTCACAACAGACAAGCTGGCTCTCCGGACTCCACCGGTGGCTTGATGATTTGTGCTAGGGATCGCCGTCCCCGACTGTCACCCTTCCGTGACGGCGTTCCTTGCAGGTTGACGCTCCAATAGTTTGTACTCTATTGCAGGAGGCCAACTGTCATGACAGCGGCGTGTTGTAAAAAGGTCTTCCCTTGACCATGTGGTTTCCTTTGTAGGAGGCCCCCCTCCGACAGGGGGGCGTGTTGGGCCTTGCTCGGCCATTGTGATCCCTTCCAGGAGGGCCCTTGCTTGGGAGCAATGTCCGACTTCTTTTATTTTATTTATTTAAGCAATGGCTTACTTCTTATAATTTCTTTAATTTATTTAGTACAACCTTCTTCCTTTCCATTATTCCATCAGTAATTTCCCCTGCACTACTCCATTCCCTTGAGCCCCCAGACCCCCACCCCCATCATCTGAGTATAATTTCTAACCAAAGTAAACTTAGTTTTCCATCCATTAATTATTTCTATTCCTTGCACTCCATTTTATATATTCCTTACATATTATTATTTTGTATTCCTAATCTAGTGAGGAAGCCAACGCTTCCTTCTATATTCCCCCCATGTGTTCGCTCTTCCCCTCAATCACTGTCCTTTCCAGCCCACTAACCTCTGCGCTATTTCCTGTCCCTTCATAGAATCCCCCGTTTTCCCCTCCTTGTTACGCCCGCCAGAGCACCCCTCCCCTGTTTTGACATTGCCTGATGTAGCACCCCTGCTTGCTGCCGTATTTGTTAGTAAAATGCTGCAATACCAAAGCCTGTTGGGCGGACCTTCCAGCCAAGTCTTCTTTTCTGCTTTTCCTCCCCGATTTTGCAAACAGCTCTACCCTTGCCATTACTTATTACTCTTACCTACTAATTGTTTACACTTTGTTGCTGAAAGTTCCTTACCGTTTACTTTGTGTTCCACCTCTCCTGCCTACACTTCTTAACCCATAGACCATCTCACTCCCCCACTCCGCTGTGACCTGTCTATATGATGGTTGGTGGTTGCTTTGTGTGCTAACTATTAGGGAGAATTCTCATCTCATGGCTAATTTCCCTTACCTATAGAGTCCCCCAGCAGCTTTGCTGGATTTGAAAGGTTTGTTTTTTTCTCCTGCTAAGAGTGAGACTCTTTTCCCACTCTTAGGCATTTTTTGATATGTGTGTTCTAGGCTATTTTTGTGTTTAATGTCTATGGGATTTTCTCAACCCCATAGGAACCATCTTTATTCACATGTGTTACACAGCACCCTCCGTGCATTGACACAGGGGTGTCGTAGCGACCCCCAAACATAGACTCCATACCCTGGGACTGACTACTGTCTCCCAGGGCATGTAAAGTCCCAATTGACTTTACTAGTACATTTTTATGAACTAAACCAGTACAAACCATCTTACTATGGAAGTACTGGAAAGAGTTAATAGTTTTTCCCTTATGTTCATTTTCGAGAGGGTACCGTACTGTCCCTCTCTCAAAAGTTTCTTGCTGGTGGCAGTGGTTACTAACGTAAATATTCGACCCCGAATATTTTCCTATGGGATTTTCCCATTGTTCGAGGCTACCACATTTTCTGACAGCCTCTAACATATCGCCGGTGTATTTTAATATTAACTTTACTCCGGTAGGTTTTATTTGCCAGAACTTTAATATAACTTCTTTCTCGTGTCTTTCTCTAAACTCCTAACCCAGGCCGGGGATCCTTTGTTCGTCCTTTTGGTGGGCTTCTGCCGAGAAGCTCTCTTTTCGGCGCCACTGAGTCTGGGTTGGGTCCATTGTGTGGGAGGGGGAGTAGGACCCCTGGACAGGGTTGCCTTAGCAACCCATGTCGCACTCTATCCTGATAGGCTGGAGGGTCTCCCGCCAAGATGACCACTCCACTGTGTGAGTGACAGCTAGGCTGTATGAATGGGGATCTTTTTGCATAAAAGCAGGGTCCTGAGGACTGGAAGGGCAAGACGTCGCCACTGAAACTAAGAAGCCGAAGAAGAGAGAAGCCAAAGCCATCTGCAATGACTGAACAACTGGTGAAGCCCTGCTGCAGCGTCTCACCACTTTTCTCCACACGACGAGAGAAGATCTTCATCTGCAAGAGCCTTCTTCCCTTGAGCTGGTGGGGCCAACCAGTTTGCCAATCGCCTTCCCGGACCTGCCTTGGTTGAATCTCCTGTAGCCTGTACTCGGAGGCCGGATAGCTAGGCACCAGTCCACCCGGACCGCGATTTAAAGGAGCGTACCTTTTATTCGTCGGGCAGCACCGCGGCTGGTTTCATCCCTGGGTAGTGCAGTAACTCGAACCTGCCCCCAAGACGAGAGCCTCTCTTCCTCTGCTGGATCACCCGAACTGCAGGAACTACCAGGAACAACCGCCACCGCAGGAGCCACTTCTTCATTTTAAAGGTACATTGTTCCGCCAGGCCGCCCTTTCTTCACAGTAGCACTAAAGGTGTTTTAAATCCTTTACCTACCTGTTGGGTTGGCCACCCCTCTCTCTTAACATTGTCTTTCAACTTCTGCATCCACCTTTTCAAAATCGTTAACCAAAGACTTGACTGCAGCTACAAGAACATTTTGTTCCTGAGTCCTTGCCCTGTACCACTGACTCTGGCGCAGGCCTACTGACTCTGGCTACATTTGTTAGAACTGCCTTCTTTAGATTGATTCACAACTAGAATTGTGTTGGTGCACCTACTTCTTATAACTACCCTTTTCTTCCCCTTTCTAACCCTTGTGAAATGCCATTTTGCTCTGTTTTCATTAAAGTATTGCCTATACTGATGCACTGTCTTGCTTAATCTGGTTCACAAATTTATGGGAAGTATTGCTAGGGTGTGTAAGAAGCTATTTCTCTATAACGTGTGCTTTCCCTCCCTTGTGAGAAATTGATAGAGTATCCCTTGTGTGTGGCTTTCACTGTGCCGTTTTGCTCAGTTTTCACTCTGGTTCGCTTGGTCTATTTAACTAGGGAGTGTGTATATTTTTACTCTGACTTATTTAACTTGCTTGATGACTGTGATACATGTGTTTTATTAGAAGTGTATAAAATAAATATATATCTACTTTTTAAATACAACGCTTTGGTCAGTGTTTCCTTGTTCCATAGTACTGAAGGCCTATTGTGTAAACCCTGAATACTGCTCATCTCCCTCTTGAGCTAAGTCCTGCTCAGCCACAGCTACCAACTAAATCTTTGTGGTACAGACTGATACCAAAGGGGATTTATTGCTCTCACCTATAGTCCTAATCTTGTGTAGTGCTCCCTAAGGGAACTGCACTGGATTCGGCCTAACACTAATCACGCCCATAACCATACGTTTCTGAGTGAATCGTTTCCTTTATTTTCAACACACATTGAAGTTAGCGCACGCGTCTCTTGTGCGACATTTCTCTCCATGTTCTAAGATTTCAAAAGGAAGCCCTAGCTGCCACAGCTTATCATCAGCGCCTGCAGGGCTCGGTCGAAACGCAGGACGTCGCCGCCTCCCAGGCTCTGAGTGTTAGAGCCGCATTCCTGGAGCCCGGCCTCGGCAGCAGCATTCCTGGTGTGTGCTAGGAGGGGTGGGAGGAAGGCTGAGGAGGGGAGGCAGGCAGAGAGGGAGGAGCAGGCTGCAGAGCCACAGATTGTTTCCTGAGGTGAGGGCCGCACTCTGGGAACCGCTTCCGGAACGGAGAGGTCCTTCCAGCACTAGCAGCTGCAGTCGCGACTCCTGGGGCTACTTGTGTGGGCAGTGTGGCAGCGAGCACCGGGGGTGGAGTGGCGGAGGAAGGTCCTGCTTCTGTGAAGAGAACGGGCCTCTGCTGGTAAGTGTTTCCAGGTGACGGGTCTGCGCCTCCTGTTCGGGAGTGACCATTTTGCATACATGCCTGGGAGATGTGCCGCCTGCAGTACACATCAATAGGGGTGGGCGGAGGCTGTATCTTCCTCTGTTATAGCCCTGTGCCTTCCGAAGCTGGGGATTATTTTAGCAACAGCCAGCTAAGCCCTAGGCACTAGGATGATTTTCATTCTTCAATCGTTATATATAATATACATAATTGCTTTTCGCGTTACTGCGCAGGAGATGACTTTGCTTGCTATATAAATTCAATAATGATGCATTTTTTGCTTGGCATATGTTTTGCTTCTTGGGGTGCATAACATGGAGCAGTGCTGTTTGCTATTTATCTGTGGTGACGTGCGTTGTGATTTTCAAATTAGCAAGGTCTTGGCGATTAGGAGGAAGGGAGACGGAACCGCTGGTATTGTGTTACACGGCAAGCTGGTTCGGTTTGTGGTGACCCTGCCACTTTGTGATTATTGTGAGGCCCCACTTCCCCCATCCAGCTGGGGATCCCTCTGACACATGCGACGTCGCCACCCGTGTCGCATCGCTGTGCGCTTGTGGTACTTGGTCCTGGAAGGCACCTTCCCTACGATTGCGTAGCCCGCACAGGAGCAGGCTCCGCGCAGACACTCGCCTCCCTGTCCCCCCGGCGCACCCTGACTCTTGCATACCCGAGAGACCCGCATTGATTTTCATTGCACCGGTCGTCTACTCACCAGTACATCCTCCCTCCCCACCGCCCCTTCAAGTGTAATGTAATTGGGCGCTTCTCAACTGGTATTTTTGTTATTGTACTGTGGGGATAAGAGTTTCGCGCCTGGTCATTAACCGAGTGAAGACGTCCTCTTTGCAATATCCTATGTTGTGGTTTGCAAACTACTTTTTTGTCTGTTTAGCAAGATATTCCTCCAGTTGTGTTTTGGCGAGAGAGAGACGTACACTGGAGAAAGTATACGTCTGCCTGCATGTAACGCCAAATCTCCCATTGGACCCCTTTATGTAAATATATACCCCTACGGACAATATATACCCTTGCTAGCACCTGCTTTTAAATGTACACCCCTGCACGAGAACGTATATCCCCCACCCCCCAACCTACATGTAAACGTGGACCCTCTTTTTGTAAACATACACGTGCAGAACCCCTGCAGGTATTGTGTTAATTCCTACATTGTAAATGTATCCCCCCCACTCTCCCCAATGGCCCTGTCTATGTAAAGACATGACGTTTTATTTGTACAATGGGACCGTCTTTAGCACAGGGGGATTCTAGTATGTTTCAGATGCCGCTCCCAAGGGGGCGGGGGGCAGGATATACCCCCTCTTGGTTGCTGCATGGGAGGGGGATGGCTGGAGGCCGCGGGGGCGACCTGCTCACGCAGCAGCGCAGCCTCTGGGTGATTAGCCAGACATCCAGATCAGATCAGTGACTTTACGCCCAGCCACTAATCCCTCGCTCAGTCTGGCGTCCCTGCGTTGATGGCGAGTGAAAGTGACTTTTATAAACAGTTAGTTTAGAAAAAATGCTGCAGACCAGGGAAGCGAATTGCTGCGGCAGTGGACCCGAATATGCCACAGTATATTGTATCGCTCTTCTTAAAGCGTGTCTGTCATCCGTGACTTGTTTTGCACTAATCATCTGTCCAGTAGTGAGCAGACTACTGGTCTAGTAACGTTTCAAAAATAGTTAATATACTTGGCATGTGTATGCATACAGCGCCCAAACACCACTCGACAAATTAAGCGCCTGTCAATGCTGGTAACAGAAATGCTTGCACTTGACTCCCGACAGTGCTTATGCATGACAGATCGTCGGGTGGCAGTAGTCTCATCGCGATTACAGCATGTCAGAAGGATATTTTTAAACCATGTTATTTTATGATTACCACGAGTATGGATGTTGGACGAGGCTGACTTTTATTAGAATTATGCAGTGGGCGAGGGGACTTGTATACTGCAACACGTCAGACTGACTCACCTCTAGGCGCTACCAGGCAAAGCCGAATGGCTTGCTTCTTTTTTTATAATGCATGATGTAGTAGTGTTCAGCCTGATTTTTTTGAATCCCAAATTGTTGTTGCCAGATTATTGAACTGAGGCACATAGGGTACCTTTACTTGCACAAGATCATAAAGTTGTAGTTAATTAGCGAACGGGATTGAAAGTGGGCCGCCTGCTTCCCCAATAGAGAGTTTAGACAGATACCCTCTTACTAAAGCCATGCAAGTCATTTTGTTTGTGTTCTTAGTTTGTGACGCACAATAATTCACTCCCATCCATGGGCATGTAGACATGTCGTCACAGAGCGCTTGTGTTGATGTCACACATCCTGCATTAGCACCCTGGGTGGGGGAGCCAGTCAATCAGGTGGCTAGGAATGCAGGCTGGCACTACCAGTGAAAGTCTGCGTTCTATGCCACCTTATGGCATACAACGTTCCTATTCTAATTATGAAGTTGCTGTCTCCCTCTCTCCTAGCGCCATGATGCCTTTGGGCGACCGTGTGCTTTACAAGAACCAATAACATAACATAACATATTGCCGGCTCCTCTGCTCGCCATCTTCTCATCCCATACGCAGCCCCGCCTTTCAATTCCTGGGCAGCCATGTTGGTATTTTCTCTACGTGAACGGGACGCTGCAAGGCGTCCCGTGTGTTTTGACCTCAGCACAACACAGGGTTTGGGCCCTTAACTTGGGCAGTGGACAGTTACCCACAGTGTGGGTCTGCCACCACAGGGAATATCGCCTCAATCTATGTCTTTAAACTCCATTATGTTCAGTTCCCAAAGTGTTTTATTTTAATATTTCTATAGTCCACTCAATCAGTAACCACAACTTGCATATGATGTGCACCCTCTGCTTAAGAAACCCTTTGACGGCCCCTCCATTCCGGCAAACTATCTACTACCTTATCTCTATCACCCCTTTCTTGGGCAGACTCCTAGAGAAGCTGGCTATCTCTCAGCTCACCCTCCACACTGAATCTGCTAGTTGCCTCCATGACCATCAGTCTGGCTTTAGAGCATCCAGAGGCATGGAAACTGCTCTTCTGAACACATGTTAAGACCTGCTCTCGAATCTCCACATCCTTCCTAAACTACAGGACTATGACAGTCTTCTCCCCGTCCGCAGCAGCCGACCCAATCCCCATCTCTTGTGGAGTACCTCAAGGTGTTGAAACAGAGAAATTGATATGAGGCCGGGAAGCCCAAAAGGAAACACACCAACACAGGTTACAAAGGACATACAAAGCGCTGAAAGTGGGAGAGACCGATCATCGGGATGCTCGGGCTTTTATACATTTTGTGCTGCAATGGCCAGCCCTCTTGCAAGTTAACCATTCTTGGAACAACGGCTAGGGTTCGTAGCCAGGTCGAACATGCAATTTCCATATATTAGATCGGTTCCGCTGATACAGTTACATATTTACACCTAGGTTAAACAGAGGACAGGGTCTTAGTTCATGACCCTAACAGGTAGCCTGCGGACATATTATTCATTCACGTGTGCGGAGGTCACCATAGCCGAAGTCTTACTCGAAATGTCATTCGGCCTCCATTTTGTGATTCGAGGTGACTTTCACACGGCAAGAGTACCTAAAATGGCGGCTAAATCCAAGATGGCAGCTTTCACGATACATTAAGGTCAAGACCTTGCCGCGGAACCTATGTACATAATATTCTTTAGACAGCTTGGCGTAGGCCAACATACATTTAAACAATGCAATTGGGGTCACAATATTATCTCGATTTCCACAAAGGTTCTTGCGTGTCTCCTACTATGTACAATATCTTCACAAAGCCTCTATTCGACAAGTTGGATCATCTCGGTGTCACCTATACCAACTATGCGGATGATACCAAGATCCTCCTACCTTTTAATGGGCAACTACGATAGTGATACAAGGCTAGTGAATAAAATGTATCTAATCATTCAGATACGGATGGCCACCCACGGCTTCTTCCTGAATGATGATAAAACTGAACTGTTGCTTCTAGGTTCAACAATTAACTTGAAGCAACTCAACACATATTATACCTCATTCAATATAGACTGGAATAATCTCCCTGTAGTTAAAGAGGTAAAAACATTTGGTTTCTACCTAGACTCCACTTTAAATCTACACCAAAAAGTTAACGCCTCAGCTACAGCCTATACAGGCAAACTGATAAAGGCCTGCAAACCATTGCTCTGCGCGGATAGCTGTCTCACCTTAGCTAGAGCCCTTATCTTGTCCAAGCTGGACTACTGTAATTGTCTATACTTGGGCGCCAGTAATTCCGTTCTCAACAAACTTCAAATCATGCAAAATAATGCACTTAGGACTGCTTTGAGCATCTCTAGGAGAGAACACATTTCTGATATTAGAAGACAGCACAAATGGCTGACCAAGGACAAGATCCAGTTGAAAACCATGTCCCTTACCTTGAAATCCCCGAATCATGCCACCCCCCTTACCTAACTGAGACATTCACCATCAGATCCTCTACACGGGTCACCAGATCGGCCAATACTTCCAGCTTGGTAGTCCCAAGGTATAAACTAAAAAAATCAAGGGGGAGTAGTTTCCCAGTTATGGCTGCTAAGCTCTGGAACACTTTCCCACCACAGCTCAAAACGACCTAGTCCTTCACCAACTTTAAGAAAAAAGCTAACACCTGGCTAACTTTGAAGGACTAACTACGACAACAAGAGCTCCTTACCACCTAAGTTGTACATTACATTATTGCCTGTGCTACTCCTACAGTCCTAAACTCTTATCCTACTCATTTGTAAATATTGTCATACCTCTTATGCACTTCTTGTACAGACTGTAACGTGTGACGTGCTTACCTGTATTACTGCAACTGTTTTGCCCTAATTGTATAACTCTAACTCACTTTTTAATGCACCCAGTTATCTCTGGGTTCAGTGCGCTATAGAAATAAATAAATTAAAAAACACCCCCTCTGTCCTCCATTCTTTTTTACCTCTCCTCTGCTTTTGACACGGTAAACCACAACATCCTGATCACACGTTTCAGTGACACCCTGGGAATCACAGGTCAGTCTCTGGCATGGTTAATTCCCCTTCCTTTCCGACCGCCCATCCCGGGTGGAACTTGGATCCTTTGTCTCGACTATCACAATTTCAACCTGTGGCATTCCACAGGGTTCTAACTTATCCTCCTGGTTCTTCAACGTCTACATGGTTTCCCTGGCACGTGTGATTGCCACTTTCATCTCTAACTTCCAGTGTTATGCGGATGACACAGAACTTTCCTTCAGGCTACCCTCAGCCACCTCCTCTACCTCACTCATATCTGACTTGTCTGTCTGCAATTCATTCATGGTGTGCTGCAAACAACCTCTGCCTCAACGCCAGTAAGGCTGAGATTGTTCACATTGGGACTCCTGCTCCCGCTTTCCCAATCACACTCTGGCCGGCATATCCCCAGCGCTCCACGTCCAGGTCCTAGAGAAGCAGACCCGTCTGGAGTCGAGCGGTGAGTGTACATGCATCCTGATTGTGAGCAGTGCGTGTGGTGATTATTCGGCATTGTGCCGGTTGCACATCTGTTTGTATGGGGTCGAGTATGGGTGGGGGTGTACAGGGCCGTGGGTCTGACACATGCGAGGGCTGTAATGTGTGAGACATGGATGGTGCTTGTGTGTGTGGGCTTGCATGGCAAATGCAGTTGTGCGTGCACACATGTTTGGATGAATGTGTATGTAAGTAGACATGTCCGTGATGTCAGGCATGTATGTTGTTTTCGGCTGCATGTATGAGCACTGTGTACATGTGCATGTGTGTGTATTTGTCAAGGGTGCAACAGTGATGCAACATGGATGCATGTGACAGCGGTATGTGGAAGCCTGATTGGCAGATGTGACATGGATGCCCGTCTGAACAGTGCAACACTTGGCAGAGGTGTAGACATGCATGCAAGTGTGGTGCTGTGTGTACATGTGTGGTGCACTTCCTGTGTTGCATGTGATGTCTGGCTCCACTTTGGCTGCTGATGCTGTTGTATGTGCAGGGATGGTGGTGGCAGTTGCGATATGGCTGTGGTATGGCTCATGTGTGTGAGTTGCAATGACATGTGTGTTGGGGATTGTGATGACATGTCTGAGGTTTGCCAATGCCACTCATGTGCAACTGTCATGCGTGTATGTGTCCATTGTACAGTGCCCTGATGCCTGTGTTTTGTTTCTCCCTGTCTGCAGCGTCAACTGATGAAGAGGGCGGAGAAGGTGCCGTGGAGCACAGCGCCGGGGATCCGACCGCCAGCCGGAGACGCAAGGCCCGGCTCCCCTCCCGTGTTGTCATCTCGTCGGGGAGTGAGGAGTCCGGTGCCGCGTCCCAGGCCGCAGCTGCCGGGAGGAGGTCCAAGAGGCGGAGGTTGCAGTTGGACTCCTTGGCAGCAGAAGGGGCAGCTGGGACCCCACAGGGCCCAACAGGGGAAGATGGCACGGAGTCATCCAGGTTGGTGGGGGGGTTTGGTGGAGGAGGGGGCCGTGCGAGCACCAGAGACGGGGTCTGGAGGTGGGGATCCCACTGGTGCTAGTGGTGCAGTGCAGGACCAGGGACAGGAGGCAGCACAGGCGGCCGCGGAGGTGCCTGTGTGCAATCCTGTCCCCGATCCTGTCCCCGATCCTGTCCCTGCATCATCTTGCACCAGCAGGGATGCCTACGCCCAGACCCGTTTTCAGGCAGGGGATGAGCTGACGTCAACTGGCCTTCCTCTGCCTGCGGACGTGGCCATCCAGGTCCGGGTTGAGCCTGTCCTGGCTGGTGTGGCGTTGCGTCAACGGGCCATGCGAGGTGACCTGCAGTCTTTTCATGGAGAGACTGCACGTCATCTCGAATGGCTCGTTGACCACGTCAGCCTGCTGGGACAGGTCACCCAGGCCGGATTCCTCCATCTGATGGGGCTTGCTCCGACCCCCTCCTCAACTGGACCCCCTACGCGCCAGTCGTCCTCTGTGCCATCTTCCCACCCATCAGTCACCTGGGTGCCCTGTGGAGCTGCCTCTGACGGTGCGGCCAGGCTGGTGGAGGAGGCATCCCTGCCACAGTCGGGAGTCGGAGGTCCAGCAGGGGTGGCCACATCAACAACTGCACCCCAGCCGGCGGAGAATGTGCAGGCAGCAGGAGGCAGTGCACGGGCAGAGGCAGAGCAGCAGCAGCAGCAACATGGTGGGAGACATGAAGGCTCGGGCTTTCGACATCGGAGGGGCAGGCATCGGCCGGAGGGCAGGGGGACCCAGGACAGAGAGTGTCTTCCGTGTGGCAGCGGTTGGGCCACGCCTTAGGTGCGGAGCGGCGGCGGGCGGAAGAGGCGCGGCTCACAATGGTCAGGGCGGAGAACTCCATGCGGAGGGCCCTGAGGCGGGCCGAGTGCCTCGAGGCAATCCGCAGGGGGTTTGAGGAGGACCCTCGGGGCCATGGAACTGGACCGCCTCCGGGACATCGAACAGGTGTTTATTGCATGGAGATTTTTTAACTTTTGACTTTGGCCAAATATTTTTTGGATTCTGATTTGCAGTTTGTGTTTTTATACGGACATGCAGCTTTTTTTTTCTCATTCACATTGTAGTTTGTTTTCTTTCTTTAGCATTCTTTATTTTTTTTCAATACAATTTTGTTTCCATACTTCACTGTGTGGTATCATCTCATTGGTTTCATGCATGTCATGTTGTGTGTTTTCCCATTCAATTGCAACCATTGTGTGTGACGGACATGGGTTCATTAGCTTAATGAACATTGGGGGTGTAACATGTGATTTCCATTTCCATGTGGGTGAATGGGTTACTTGGTAGGGCTTTTTGGCTGTGGAGGCTGTCCATTACGCACATGATTGGGGATTGTGAGGACCTGGTGGGGGCTGCCCATGGTGGCTGGGGGGTGGGGGTGGTGGTAGACATGAGTGGGGGCCTGGTGGAGGCTGCCCCTGGTGGCGGGGGGGTGGGGGTGATGGGGGACATGAGTGGGGGCCTGGTGGAGGCTGCCCCTGCACTGCTGGGGGGTGGGGGTGGTGGGAGACATGAGTGGGTTCCTGGTGGAGGCTGCCCCTGGTGGCTGGGTGGTGGGAGACATGGGTGGGGGCCTGGTGGAGGGTGCCCCTGGTGGCTGGGGGGCGGGGGTGGTGGGAGACATGAGTGGGTGCCTGGTGGCGGCTGCCCCTGGTGGCTGGGGGGTGGGGGTGGTGGGAGACATGAGTGGGGGCCTGGTGGAGGGTGCCCCTGGTGGCTGGGGGGTGGGGGTGGTGGGAGACATGAGTGGGGGCCTGCTGGAGGGTGCCCCTGGTGGCTGGGGGGTGGGGGTGGTGGGAGACATGGGTGGGGGCCTGGTGGAGGCTGCCCCTGCACTGTTGGGGGGTGGGGGGAGACATGGGTGGGGGCCTGGTGGAGGGTGCCTCTGGTGGCTGGGGGGTGGGGGTGGTGGGAGACATGAGTGGGGGCCTGGTGGAGGGTGCCCCTGCACTGCTGGGGGGTGGGGGTGGTGGTAGACATGAGTGGGGGCCTGGTGGAGGCTGCCCCTGCACTGCTGGGGTGTGGGGGTGGTGGGAGACATGAGTGGGGGCCTGGTGGAGGGTGCCCCTGCACTGCTGGGGGGTGGGGGTGGTGGTAGACATGAGTGGGGGCCTGGTGGAGGCTGCCCCTGCACTGCTTGGGAGACATGAGTGGGTGCCTGGTGGAGGCTGCCCCTGGTGGCTGGGGGGTGGGGGTGGTGGGAGACATGAGTGGGGGCCTGGTGGAGGGTGACCCTGGATGCTGGGGGGTGGGGGTGATGGTAGACATGAGTGGGGGCCTGGTGGAGGCTGCCCCTGCACTGCTGGGGGGTGGGGGTGGTGGGAGACATGAGTGGGGGCCTGGTGGAGGCTGCCCCTGGTGGCTGGGGGGTGGGGGTGGTGGGAGACATGAGTGGGGGCCTGGTGGAGGCTGCCCCTGGGGGGTGGGGGTGGTGGGAGACATGAGTGGGGGCCTGGTGGAGGGTGCCCCTGGTGGCTGGGGGGTGGGGGTGGTGGGAGACATGGGTGGGGGCCTGGTGGAGGGTGCCCCTGGTGGCTGGGGGGTGGGGGTGGTGGGAGACATGGGTGGGGGCCTGGTGGAGGGTGCCCCTGGTGGCTGGGGGTGGTGGGAGACATGGGTGGGGGCCTGGTGGAGGCTGCCCCTGGTGGCTGGGGGGTGGGGGTGGTGGGAGACATGAGTGGGGGCCTGGTGGAGGCTGCCCCTGGTGGCTGGGGGGTGGGGGTGGTGGGAGACATGAGTGGGGGCCTGGTGGAGGCTGCCCCTGCACTGCTGGGGGGTGGGGGTGGTGGGAGACATGAGTGGGGGCCTGGTGGAGGGTGCCCCTGCACTGCTGGGGGGTGGGGGTGGTGGTAGACATGAGTGGGGGCCTGGTGGAGGCTGCCCCTGCACTGCTGGGGGGTGGGGGTGGTGGGAGACATGAGTGGGTGCCTGGTGGAGGCTGCCCCTGGTGGCTGGGGGGTGGGGGTGGTGGGAGACATGAGTGGGGGCCTGGTGGAGGCTGCCCATGGTGGCAGGGGGGTGGGGGTGGTGGGAGACATGAGTGGGGGCCTGGTGGAGGGTGACCCTGGATGCTGGGGGGTGGGGGTGATGGTAGACCTGAGTGGGGGCCTGGTGGAGGCTGCCCCTGCACTGCGTGGGGGTGGTGGGAGACATGGGTAGGGGCCTGGTGGAGGGTGCCCCTGGTGGCTGGGGGGGTGGGGGTGGTGGGAGACATGAGTGGGGGCCTGGTGGAGGCTGCCCCTGCACTGCTGGGGGGTGGGGGTGGTGGGAGACATGAGTGGGTGCCTGGTGGAGGCTGCCCCTGGTGGCTGGGGGGTGGGGGTGGTGGGAGACATGAGTGGGGGCCTGGTGGAGGGTGCCCCTGGTGGCGGGGGGGTGGGGGTGGTGGGAGACATGGGTGGGGGCCTGGTGGAGGGTGCCCCTGGTGGCTGGGGGGTGGGGGTGGTGGGAGACATGAGTGGGTGCCTGGTGGAGGCTGCCCCTGGTGGCTGGGGGGTGGGGGTGGTGGGAGACATGAGTGGGGGCCTGGTGGAGGCTGCCCATGGTGGCAGGGGGGTGGGGGTGGTGGGAGACATGAGTGGGGGCCTGGTGGAGGGTGACCCTGGATGCTGGGGGGTGGGGGTGATGGTAGACCTGAGTGGGGGCCTGGTGGAGGCTGCCCCTGCACTGCGTGGGGGTGGTGGGAGACATGGGTGGGGGCCTGGTGGAGGGTGCCCCTGGTGGCTGGGGGGTGGGGGTGGTGGGAGACATGAGTGGGGGCCTGGTGGAGGCTGCCCCTGCACTGCTGGGGGGTGGGGGTGGTGGGAGACATGAGTGGGTGCCTGGTGGAGGCTGCCCCTGGTGGCTGGGGGGTGGGGGTGGTGGGAGACATGAGTGGGGGCCTGGTGGAGGGTGCCCCTGGTGGCGGGGGGGTGGGGGTGGTGGGAGACATGGGTGGGGGCCTGGTGGAGGGTGCCCCTGGTGGCTGGGGGGTGGGGGTGGTGGGAGACATGGGTGGGGGCCTGGTGGAGGGTGCCCCTGGTGGCTGGGGGTGGTGGGAGACATGGGTGGGGGCCTGGTGGAGGCTGCCCCTGGGGGGGGTGGGGGTGATAGGGGACATGAGTGTGGGCCTGGTGGAGGCTGCCCCTGCACTGCTGGGGGGTGGGGGTGGTGGGAGACATGGGTGGGGGCCTGGTGGAGGGTGCCCATGGTGGCTGGGGGGTGGGGGTGGTGGGAGACATGGGTGGGGGCCTGGTGGAGGGTGCCCCTGGTGGCGGGGGGTGGGGGTGATAGGGGACATGAGTGGGGGCCTGGTGGAGGCTGCCCCTGCACTGCTGGGGGGTGGGGGTGGTGGGAGACATGGGTGGGGGCCTGGTGGAGGATGCCCCTGGTGGCTGGGGGGTGGGGGTGGTGGGAGACATGAGTGGGGGCCTGGTGGAGGGTGCCCCTGGTGGCTGGGGGGTGGGGGTGGTGGGAGACATGGGTGGGGGCCTGGTGGAGGGTGCCCCTGGTGGCTGGGGGGTGGGGGTGGTGGGAGACATGGGTGGGGGCCTGGTGGAGGGTGCCCCTGGTGGCTGGGGGTGGTGGGAGACATGGGTGGGGGCCTGGTGGAGGCTGCCCCTGGTGGCTGGGGGGTGGGGGGGGTGGGAGACATGAGTGGGGGCCTGGTGGAGGCTGCCCCTGGGGGGTGGGGGTGGTGGGAGACATGAGTGGGGGCCTGGTGGAGGGTGCCCCTGGTGGCTGGGGGTGGTGGGAGACCTGAGTGGGGGCCTGGTGGAGGCTGCCCCTGCACTGCTGGGGGTGGGGGTGGTGGGAGACATGGGTGGGGGCCTGGTGGAGGGTGCCCCTGCACTGCTGGGGGGTGGGGGTGGTGGTAGACATGAGTGGGGGCCTGGTGGGGGCTGCCCCTGCACTGCTGGGGGGTGGGGGTGGTGGGAGACATGAGTGGGTGCCTGGTGGAGGCTGCCCCTGGTGGCTGGGGGTGGGGGTGGTGGGAGACATGAGTGGGGGCCTGGTGGAGGGTGCCCCTGGTGGCGGGGGGTGGGGTGGTGGGAGACATGGGTGGGGGCCTGGTGGAGGGTGCCCCTGGTGGCGGGGGGGTGGGGGTGGTGGGAGACATGGGTGGGGGCCTGGTGGAGGGTGCCCCTGGTGGCTGGGGGTGGGGGTGGTGGGAGACATGGGTGGGGGCCTGGTGGAGGGTGCCCCTGGTGGCTGGGGGTGGTGGGAGACATGGGTGGGGGCCTGGTGGAGGCTGCCCCTGGTGGCGGGGGGGTGGGGGTGATAGGGGACATGAGTGTGGGCCTGGTGGAGGGTGCCCATGGTGGCTGGGGGGTGGGGGTGGTGGGAGACATGGGTGGGGGCCTGGTGGAGGGTGCCCCTGGTGGCGGGGGGGTGGGGGTGATAGGGGACATGAGTGGGGGCATGGTGGAGGCTGCCCCTGCACTGCTGGGGGTGGGGGTGGTGGGAGACATGGGTGGGGGCCTGGTGGAGGCTGCCCCTGCACTGCTGGGGGGTGGGGGTGGTGGGAGACATGGGTGGGGGCCTGGTGGAGGCTGCCCATGGTGGCAGGGGGTGGGGGTGGTGGAAGACATGAGTGTGGGCCTGGTGGAGGCTGCCCCTGCACTGCTGGGGGGTGGGGGTGGTGGGAGACATGGGTGGGGGCCTGGTGGAGGGTTCCCATGGTGGCTGGGGGGTGGGGGTGGTGGTAGACATGAGTGGGGGCCTGGTGGGGGCTGCCCCTGCACTGCTGGGGGGTGGGGGTGGTGGGAGACATGAGTGGGGGCCTGGTGGAGGGTGCCCCTGGTGGCGGGGGGTGGGGGTGATAGGGGACATGAGTGGGGGCCTGGTGGAGGCTGCCCCTGCACTGCTGGGGGGTGGGGGTGGTGGGAGACATAGGTGGGGGCCTGGTGGAGGCTGCCCCTGGTGGCGGGGGGGTGGGGGTGATAGGGGACATGAGTGTGGGCCTGGTGGAGGCTGCCCCTGCACTGCTGGGGGGTGGGGGTGGTGGGAGACATGGGTGGGGGGCCTGGTGGAGGGTGCCCATGGTGGTTGGGGGGTGGGGGTGGTGGGAGACATGGGTGGGGGCCTGGTGGAGGGTGCCCCTGGTGGCTGGGTGGTGGGGGTGGTGGGAGACATGGGTGGGGGCCTGGTGGAGGCTGCCCATGGTGGCAGGGGGGTGGGGGTGGTGGGAGACATGCATAGTTGATCAGTAGTGCAAGGTGACATGTGGGTTGGCTGGGGGGCATGCCCATGGTGGATGGGCTGCCTGCGTGACATGAGCAGGGGTGCAGGGTAGTCCCCCGTGGTGTGGGCTGCCTGCAGGGTCCGTGGAGGTTGTGGAGCGTACACCTGGGAGGGCCCACACGGCCAATTCACGTGTGGTACTCCCCAGAACCCCTGAAATACACGTACCCTGATGAAATCGCGTGTGGAACTTCCCGCGCACCCCTGAAATACACGTACCCTGCTGAAATCGCGTGTGGAACTTCCTGCGCACCCCTGAAATACACGTACCCTGCTCGCACTGGGCCAATCGCGTGTGGAACTTCCCGCGCACCCCTGAAATACACGTACCCTGATGAAATCGCGTGTGGAACTTCCCGCGCACCCCTGAAATACACGTACCCTGCTGAAATCGCGTGTGGAAATTCCCACGCACCCCTGAAATACACGTACCCTGCTCGCACTGGCCCAATCGCGTGTGGAACTTCCCGCGCACCCCTGAAATACACGTACCCTGATGAAATCGCGTGTGGAACTTCCCGCGCACCCCTGAAATACACGTACCCTGATGAAATCGCATGTGGAACTTCCCGCGCACCCCTGAAATACACGTACCCTGCTGAAATTGCGTGTGGAAATTCCCGCGCACCCCTGAAATACACATACCCTGCTCGCACTGGGCCAATCGCGTGTGGAACTTCCCGCGCACCCCTGAAATACACATACCCTGCTGAAATCGCGTGTGGAAATTCCCGCGCACCCCTGAAATACACGTACCCTGCTCGCACTGGGCCAATCGCGTGTGGAACTTCCCGCGCACCCCTGAAATACACGTACCCTGCTGAAATCGCGTGTGGGACTTCCCGCGCACCCCGGAAATACACGTACCCTGCTGAAATCGCGTGTGGAACTTCCCGCGCACCCCTGAAATACACGTACCCTGCTGAAATCGCGTGTGGAAATTCCCGCGCACCCCTGAAATACACGTACCCTGCTCGCACTGGGCCAATCGCGTGTGGAACTTCCCGCGCACCCCTGAAATACACGTACCCTGCTGAAATCGCGTGTGGAACTTCCTGCGCACCCCGGTATACACGCACACGTATTTTTTGTCAGCGGGTGTCCATGTTTGTGGGTACCCCTTTGCACGTCATTTGTCCTGGAGGGCCAAGGTATAGGACATTCATCATGGCAGTATATAGGTGCTATTTGTTGGCGCACCTTTTGGCGCACATTTCTTACAGCCGCAGAGACGCTACCGCCTGCTTTCTTGTGGCGGTCGTGTTTGTGCCTGTGCGCTGGTTTGAGCGTGCGCTTTTTTGCCCTATTCTATTCCATGAATACGTGTTGTAGGCGAGCGTGTGGGCGTTCCGCGCACTTGTGCCCTGTACTTCCCCCGTGACGCCCACATTTTGGCAAGTTGTTCCCCATTCCGAGTGTTACGCCCGTGTTCCGCCTACTTTTGTTGCGTGCGCCGCGCTATGTGCGAATTTCGCTGTGGCCTGTGCGATTTTCGCTGTGACCTGGCGCACGCTGTTAGATGGCCTGTGCGCCAACGTGCGCCGCGCACTTTTTTATCGCACATCCGCTGGTTTTCTCGCGCACAGGCTTCCATGAATCGACGTGCGCTGCTTTTCGTGCGATTTTCGCACTTGCACTGCGATTTTCGCTATTCCACTGCGATTCGCACGTTTTTGCCCACTTGCGCCGCGCTAATTATTCCATGAATCGGCCTGATAGTGTTGTGATTGATACATGTGTAACAGCACTTTTATTTACTTGATACAAAACTTTTTTCTCTCCATCCCTCTTTTCGAAAAACATTTCTTGAGGGATCCTTTGCCTTCCATCGTGCTTGTTCCAACTTGTGCCTGTTGAACTCCTTTGTGATTTATTCTCTTTAGTTTTGGTTGATGGGTGACTCATTTGGTAAATCTTAGATCTTGGTAAGGTATGTGTAGCGAGAGGAATGGAATCCCAGAGGCAAAAATGGACTGCTTTTGTCCGTAGGCCAGATAATTTAGACTTGTAGGTGGCATAAAGTGGCACCATTGATTTTGGCTTATAGGTGGAGCTCTAGCACCATTTAGCGCAGCTCATTGTTTTGCAGTGCCACCATGAGTTTTGGCTCTTGTGTAGTGCTATAGTATCAAACTGAGGGAGCCAAGGAAATTTGTATAGGTGTCCAGGAGGAGGCATGCAACGTACAGTACATGATAAAAGGGACTGGGGAGCCAGGCAGGACTGGTGCAGGTTTGGGCAGGTGAGTGCACTCCTTTCGCATAGTTTCTCTCCTTCCGCGATACAGGCCACATCCCTGCTGTGTCTGCTAGGGATCTGTGAGGAGTGGCTTCATGGCTGAAATAGTCCCCTTTAGCAGAGACAAAACTGTTGACTGGCAATTCTTGTTATGTATGGGAGGAGATACAGGTGGTCATAAAGGACTTATTACAAGTCCTACAGTGTTTAGTGGATTCCACTATGAAACACTGTAACTTCCTATTCGTGGCACTCCATCCAGACCCCTGATGGTAGTGAAGCTGTATTCATTGGTACTTGGGTTGGTGAGAAGCAAAGCTCTTATTTTAATTGAGAAGACAATCAACCGATCCCTGATCCTAGATCAAATGTTTATTTATTTTTACATTTAAAAAGCGCACAAACCCCACAGGCATCAAGGTGCTGTTTTTGATTTTTCACTGTCTGCTTTTTGTTATATCGGTTGCCTTGTTTCATGCGATTTGTTTCTGCGCTTACTAATTCTGAAACCATTTTAGAATTGCCTTGTGTGGGAAGGAAAAACCAGTGTGAAGACTTGTATATTCTTTTTATTTTGGTGCTTATGTGAATCATTTGGTGTGTTGTGATATTAATCAAAGGGCATAAGCAGAGTGTGTAGGGTTTTGAGAAATAAACTGTTTGATTCATGTGTGGGCTGTAGGAAGGTCTGTAAATCGTACTGTTGCAAATAGTTAACTGTTAAAAGTATGAAAACCTATGTTTTTCTGATCTATGAAAACCTATTTTAAGGTAGTTGAATGTTCTTTAAGGTCCCCGTATGTATAAGTATTATAGAACCGATTCAAATTAAATACATTAGTTAATCACTCAGCTACACATTCTTTAAGTCAAAATGAAATGTAAAAGAAGGAAGTGTTAAGACCTGTTTGATGGGCCTTAGATAAAATATGGCTTCTGGAGATTTACATGTGGTATGTTAGTTGGCAGGATGTGACTGTGCAACCAGACTGGAAAGGAGGCGTACTTTCCAGGATCTCTATCAACTGTCTTTCTATACGTTTGTAAAGAGGAACATTCACTTGGGGGTCAGTGCTGCTGGTAGACTCCCAGTAATCCAGCCAACATTGTGGAAATTATGCTGTAGAGGGAGCTCTCTGCACCAGCCTTTGGTCACAATGAGGAAAACCAGGGTTTAAGAAATGGGCATGGACTTTTTCACAAGCGATGTAAGCATGTTGTATGGGTCAGTATTGAACAGCAGCAGCCTTCTGCATATATCTTATTCTGCCCTAAAAGAGGGTTCTACAATGTTGTCTTTCTGTGGATGGCGACATTTTTCAATGGATCTCCTCAACTCCGTTTTCTGGTGTTATTTCTTTGATGGGTTGGTTGTTAAAATGGATTAAACAGGAAACATATTTGGAAGGTCTGTGATAACTTCATAGTTAAAATCTGTTTCACGCAATGAACCTTAATTATTATTATTATTTTGTATTTGGTTATGACTCCATGAGTCTTTACAAAATGTTTAGACATGTACAAAAGAAAAGGAAATTATTAAACTAAAACATTTCTTTATAAAATGTCTTCAACAAGTCAAGAGCCCTTTAAAACACTTGTGAGGGTTGGTCCCAGATTCCTGTGATGCAAATTGCAATACACAACTGTTGTATTTATACATTGATTTCACAATTTTCCAGCACCTGGACTGCTGCAGATATTAATGTGGCACTCGATCCTGCGATTATTCTGTCCCAAAGAAATTCTGAGACCATGTCTTCTTCATGGCGCACAAAACTCCTAAACAACATTAAGCGCTGATTCCATGTCCCTTCACAGTCCATCAACAAGTGTCTCAATGTCTGTTTTGCTGGATCACTACAAACTCTACATAGCTGTTGTGCCCTATCCCCCTGCTTTCTCTTCTACAAAACTTCTCCACAATGAACCAAATTGAGTCTCATCCTGAGAGTTTTTTCGCAACAGTCCAGATGGAAATTTCATAAGATAGCTCGATGGACAGCCAAGTTTTTTCTCACCCCTTAAAAAGAGGTTTTTCACAGAGGCCGTTCTTATTTGCTCAACTGTCTCAACCCAGTCAAAAAAGTCTAGTTTTTTCTTAATCTTAAACGGATTGGAGATAAGGATCTCTACGTTGAGATCAACATTAGAGAGAGACTTCATTACTTTTTCCCCCAATGATGACATGATTTCTGACTTATTACTTAGCATGTGATGCCTTATGTTGCCATAAAGGGTAGTTTCTTTTTTAATAATTTCCCTGTAAAGGGAGATTAATTTCCAAGCGACATACATTTTAGGGATTTTAGGCCCAACTGGAACCTAAGGCTCCAACTAGGTGTACAGGTGGGAAGTCCCAATACTTTCTTCTACAGTCGTCCTTCGTAGATCTCCCAGTTTACAGGCCAAAGTCGAGATCTAGCTTCCAGTCCATAAAGGACGACTGGGACTATTTTAGCCAGATAGTATCTAATTAGCGGAGAAATAGAAAATTTGCAAAACTTCAGTTTGAGCATTTGTGATGCACCCTGGGTTATCTTTACTGAAACCTTGTCCTCAACCTTGGACAGGGATGGAAAAGCGTAGATATTATACCCCAAATACTTTACCATCTCTAACCTTTTCATCGTTGGGCCGCCTAGTTCCCAACTCATATTAGTTCCCAACTCAAATATATATATTTTTTGTTTGAGGATGTTTAAAAATCATATTATGGGATTTGGCAGGATTAACAAAGTTTATTAATGCCAGCAAACTCATTCAATCTTGTAAGTAGGCGCTGGAGCCCAATTGTTCTATCCAGGAGCACTATATCGTCTGCATAGGCCAGCCAAATGATCTTTTTCCCATTCAACGTAGGGCTGGCCAATGCAGACGACTTCAAAGAGAGTCCCATACCTGCCAAGAAAAGGTTAAAGAAAAGGGGTGCTTCTAGACACCCCTTTCTAGCCCCCCCTTTCAACCTCTGTAAGCTCCGAAAGATGGCCCGACTCATCCAAATGGACCCTTAGTTTGGTGTTTTTGTGTAATTCCACTAATATTACTAACAGTGCCTCCGGTAAACCCCATTGCCTCAGTTTCTGCCAGAGTAAAAGCCTGTCAACTTGGTTGAAGGCCTTAGACAGTGCGATACAGGAGCCATATAGAGGGAGTGATCTATTTCCCACTGTCTGCTCACTAACAAGATTCAACATTAGGCCATTTAATAATGTTGACATGCCTTTTCGAAATCCTGTTTGGAAACTGGAGAGCATACTATGCTCTTCTACCCATTGTGTCCTTCTATTCAGCAAGAGCCTCATAAAGATCTTGCTTTCTATGTCAAGTAGAGCAATTGGTCTATAATGCACTGCTGCCCGACTATCCCCGCTCTTAAAAAAATAAAAAAAAAATAAAAAAAGGGGATGCCCAATGCGATCTTCCAAGATGCTGGAAATGACTTTCTCTTCAGAATTTCTCTAAATAAGTGGAATAACGGGCTCAGCCACATTTTTGGTTAATTTTTGAGTGCTTGCTATGTTGGATCATTAAGGCCTGCTGCTCTTGAGGTCGACTATTTGACTATAATTTCTTCAATATCTCTTTCCTCAAAGCTAAGCTGCCATGGTGTCTCCGGGTTTACTTTAAATTGGGATCTACTTACGATTTTGAAAGTTTGTTAAATATTCTACCAATCCTTTTTCCGGGACCAGATTGCATTCATAATTTCCTACTCTACCCTCGAATTGACTGATAGTTGCCCAAAAGTTTTTACTATTGTTTTCTCTGAACATTCTCAATACCTGTTCCCTGTCATTTTGCATACTGGACTCTCTATGAAGAAAAGACCATGATTTGTAATTTGCTTTTTCTCTTCCTATTTCTAATTTGTATTCATCCAATGAGAGCCCAGCTGATTTAATTCCTCGCAGGGTCTTCCTATGCTTTATTTATGTTTAAATCTGTGTCTCCTCGTCATATACATGGACATGATTTTTGTTTTAGGGACCCTCCTACCTCACTAGGGGGTAAAGTGGTCCAGAGGAATTTAGTAAATCGTTGCGGGTTGCACTCAGACTCCCAGATGTTTCTTGGGGTCTTCTTCAACTCAATATCAATTTTGCTCCTTCATATTTGTATTTCACTAGTCTTATCTTCCCTCCCTTTATTGACATCCAATAGCTGTTTATTTATGCTTATGGAGGAACTGCAGATGTCGGGGAAGGAAAACTCCAATCTACTGTGGTCACTCCCTCCATCGTGTTTTATTATTAAGGCTGAGGGAAGTGTATATAGGTAGTAAGAAACAAAATTATAGTCTATGGAAGAAGCAGATTCCCCTCTGCCATGTTGTGCAGGCTCCCGACTCCCCTTCACTGCACCCATTTACCATTCTGAGGTCCCAGTGTTCCATAAAATCAAACCACATTCAACCTCTCCCTGGATTTTTGACAACAGAATAGTTCATTGGGTCCCCTTTTAGCTGCGCACAATTTGTTTTTGTCTCCGGCTAGAATGATGTTACTAGGAACTGAATCTAATTTCACTCTTTCTAGTAATGCCCCTAGATTTTCAAGAAAAGATTGTAACTTTGAATTAACGGGATTCCAATATATATTGATCATCACCCATGTTGATATTTTCCTGTTATTATGCAACTGGGCTCTGCAAGCCTGAATGCCTAAGGAACTTTCCCAGATTGAAGCTATGTTTTTAAATGACTGATTTCTAAGGGCTATAAGCAAACCACCTGATGGGCTCCCTTTTGCTTTTTTGCAATGCTGGTAAACCTATCATAGTGTACCTTCTATAATCAAGGGATTCACTAACCAGGTTTCCTGTAATATAATAATGTCCCCTTGGCTGAATAGGTGGTTCTGCATGACTTTTGCCTTGATGGTGTTTGAACCCCTGTGAATTCCAGCTGATGACAATTAAGCTCCTCTTTCTAAAGTTGGTGGGTACCCACCCCCATCTTCTGCAAAACTTGGGAGAGAATTTCCGGCAAGAGGGATAATGTGTTTTCTGTGCTTTTAATCTTTTTCCCTCTGTATCTTGTCTGAGTTCCTGGGAAGTTCTCCCCTTTGTAGGATTTTCCATACTAGCTTCGGTGGTGATGAGATCTTCTTTGGAGTTACCACCAGATTCGTTGATTGAAATTTCCAGGCCGTAGGATTCTAGTTCTCTTGATTCCTTCAAAAAGGCGTTATTGCGTCAGTGGAGGTAAATGCTACTTCCGCCAGAAAAGGATGAGCCTTATTATTGATAAATCAACTCAACATAACCTTTTAACTGCAGCTAAGAAAGCCGAGTAGGACCGTTTAAGTGTAAACTGACTTCCAGACGGGAGCAAATTTGAGAAGTGTTTTTTTGGAGAGAATTAAGATACTTGTAGATGTTGCTGTTCTTTAAGTTTCAACTGGTGATTACATCAATGTTTAAAACGGAAAGGCTGGTTGAGAGTTTCCTTTTAGACGGCGTCTGGCTTCTTACAGTCCTGTTTTGCTTTACCTTTGTGACTTCCTTTGGTGCACACGCCTCACCTTCAGTACCGACTGTCTCAGCACCTCGCCTGCCATAGTTCGTTTTTAATGGCGGGAGCTAGTAGAGTGATTTGATTTGGAATTTGTAACACATCCTTCCGGAACCAAGCAGAGAGCCTGCATCTAAGCGCAGATGTTCAATTCCTATGACCAATTGAAAACATTACCGCAGTAAAAACAAATTATTGAAACCAGTGAGTTATCTGATTTGATTTTTTTTTTTTCTTCAAAAAATGGCTGATATTCCGTAGTTCAGCTGAAAGTGCATTCCAGAGACAAGGGCCCGTGATAGAAAGGCATTGATCGCCCCGAGAAACAAAGTGAGAGGGAGCAACAACCAACAGATTTTTCCTACTCGACAGTACTGAGTGAGATGGATGATAAAACGTAATTTCAGAGACAGATAGTTGGTTGCTACTCCTTGAATAGACTTATGTATTGGGCACAATAATCTGGATTCAATAAATTTCCGAACAGGCAGCCAGTGCAGCTTCCTCCGATTCATAGAAATTGATAACTTTTTTTGGCAGATTATATACCAGTCTGACAACAGCATTCTGAGCCACATGGAGTCGGTGTAGCTGGCTCTGTGGGGCTCCCAGAAGTGTGCTGCAGTAGTCCAGTCTGGAGTTTACCATTTTCCCCACATGCACTGCTCAGTCTGGTTCGGAAATAAATGGCAAAATAGGTTTAAGAAGCCTAAGTTGATAAAACAAATTTCACAACTTCTGAAAGTGGGTTCACCGAACCTGGTTGGGTTTTTATTCTTTGGAGGGCTGCCCATCCGTGTTTGTTGTGAAATTAGTAGCTTTGATAATCCAGAACCAAAGCAACCTAAAATTGCTACAGGCCAGTGGTGGCTGGTAGGAAGTGCCTTATTGAACATGTTTGTGCAGAAGATGCAATGCTTATCACTCTTTATATGCCCTCCTTCATACTAGAGGGATGAATGCCTGTGACAGTGTGGTAGCATATTCTGAATGCACTGTGTGTTGATTGCTATAATTGAAATTGTTCTTTTATAATACACTTAATACTGGGGACCAGTTTCTAAGCACAATCCCGGAATTCGAACCTGCGTTGCTATGCATTGTCTTGTCTCCAAGACAAACTCATTGCCCCTGAGCTATCCTTCCGGCCTTATAGACTTTTATTAACACAAAATGGGTGGGAAAAAGACCTATCTTGCTTGTTCACTGTGAGGGGATTTCCTGCCTCAACGAATCGAAGGATGTCAATTGTCAGAATGTCCAAAAGTAAAAACGTTCTTCCTCCTGTGTACGAAATCATAACCTGACCCTTACATTCTAAACTTGTTATAAATTGAAAAGGGGTTATACTCTCTGAAGTAAGCAATCGTATTTCTCTCCAGAGTTTCAACACAAAGTTCCAAAGTGAAAAGGTTTAAAAAGAAACAAGTAATAGAAGTTCGACAATTGTCAGGAGGGATCCTCCCTTCCCCTGAGTTTTTCAGCACAAAAACAGTTCTTTTTCTCAGACTTGCAGTTCTCCAGTTAAGGAGGTATGGGACCCTTCCCCAGGATTTCTCACACTGTCAAGGGGCACTCTGTTGCTCCTTGCCTTCTGAATTCCAACACAATTTCTGTCCAGATGGTATTGCTCAGTTCTCACTGTTCCCTTCCGATTGGGTGCAGTTCTTTGACTCGCAGTTACGTTGCCTGGTATACTCTCCTGCCAGGGCTTCCACTTCACACACTTTGGGTGCAAGTCCCAGAATTGCAATTCTCAATACCCGATTCACTTCCTCACCAGGACTTCTCAGATTGTCCCATCTGTTCTTTATTTTCTCATGCCTACTGTTTTCCTACTCAAGTGTCCCTTTTTAGTATGGCATCGGGTCTCAGATCCTTTCTTATTCACTTGTGGTTTTCTCCAGTAATGTCCCGGGAGCCCTACTTCCCTGTTCGGGTCTCCCAAACCTTCATATACTGTTTCATTCGATACGCGGCACACCCTTTTAACAACCCCAGCGTCCTAATCCCTCTGCATGGGCTCACCGGTTGTCATTGGGAGTTTCAGGTTCCTTTGTGTCCTCCGACTTAGTCTATGGCCGTTCTGGCTGTCGGTTCTGGCAGATGCCTCGCTTGCTTCCCGGTCTCTGCCACGCTTCTGACTTTCTCCGACAGCTTTCCCACCTTTTGGCATCCCTGCAGCAGACCTCTGACTCTTGGGCTTTCCGCGATGGAGTCTCCAGCCTCTTCCTGACTCCAATACAGGCTGCTTCTTCTAGCTATCACAACCCACGTCAGGAGCAGTGAGTCTCCTGTCATTGTGGAAATAGCAGTTTCTATGTCCCTTTTCATTTGCAATGTAGTACATGACTTTTAATTTCTCCACTGTATTGCATAATTTCATTTTTCAAAGTATTGGGTGACTTATTTTTCCCAAATGTATTTTCCTCTGAGTCCCGTGCACTGTGTGGAGGGTGCCGGGGTTGTGCACTTAAGCCATTATTTCCCTGCAAGAATCGGTTCTACCTGTTGCTCATCTGCAGCCTGGAACCCCTTTGAACTCCCACTCGCCCCACCCTATAATTTCTATCTCCCTGTTGTCTTGGCATGAAGCCTGTCTGAACCCTGCAAAACTAGTTCCACTTGTGTCCATCATGGGTGAGGGCTCTGGAATGCCTCTTATGCCATACCCTGTAAGTATCCTGCCCTCTGCAAGTCGCCAAGCTAGCTTCCGACTACTTGCCCCCTTTCTGGGGACCTCCTCCATTCCTTAGTCCAGCAATTAATCTCCCCTTGGGGTACCAACCATCCTTCACTCTATCATCTCAACTCACCTGACCTGGGAATCGCACAGAATACCTGAAAATGTGTGTCCAGCCCTGCATCCCATCTCCCCTAGAACCAAAACAAAATGTGTCCAAGCGGCAGCTAAACAAACACTTGCGTGGGTGAGAGGGCAGCCCTGGAGTGGGCGGGAGCAACAGCCTTCTATAAGCCCGTGGAGGGAGGACTTGGGCTCTCTCTCTTTGGTTGCTGGCGGTGGTGTTCTGACGGGGGGGGGGCAGCAGAGCTCAGGAGGCCCCTTCCACAGATGCCCTTGTCTTCTCTCTCCACCCTTTCCCCTCCTTTCCTGCTCTATCTTCCCACCAGTAGAGCTCCTGGCCTGCCTGCCTTGCCCCCTCGTCTCCCTCTGCCTGTGTTCTGTGTCCCTCTCTCCCTGTGTGTGTGTGTCTCTCAGTGCCTCTCTGCGCCTACCTCTCTTGCTCTCTCCAACCCTTCCCTTTATCCCTTGGGGTCCCGTCTCCCCCCACCCCTTGCATTCAAGGCTACTCTGCAGGCCCCGGGTTCTATGCCAGTGAGTGTGTCTAGCTAGTTCAGTGTGTATAATTTATCCTGCTGGCAATTAGTTCACTCCTCTTCTTGTAATAACCATGTTCTTGGTTTCTACAAAGACTTTGGTGCCTTCATTGTGTTCCCACTTTTCAGTGCATCCTGCCTGTTATTGCTAGAAGGGGGACTCACTCTGTCTGCGTACACAACACCCCCATCCCTGATCTGTTGACCCCCTGTGCCAAAACGGTGGCTCTGACTGGGGTCTCCCACACCGCCTCCCCCATTCTGCATCCCACTTCCACACCATCTTGACTCTTCCTGGTGTTCAACACCTCTCCACCTTCTGGTTTCAACAAACAACTAGAGTGCGTCTCTAGATCCATGCTCCATATAGCTCCCCTGCTCCTCTTCATCTCAGTCTTCTTGTAAGGAGAGTGGGGAAAAAGGCTCACAATAGTTATAAAGTAGATGGACTGGCTCTATATTGCAATATGTCATATGGGTTGGTGCAACCAGAGAGTAAGTATCATGTCCTGAATGAAAGTGGGGATACCGGGGTTTGGCCAGTGAGTTTTCCTCCCTCTCATGTGGGTTGCCTCCCCACACATGGTCCTCCCTCAGGCAGCCACCCCTGGCCACATAGGGAGAGGATTTCCCCATGGAGGGAGTGGTGACGTCGCTGGATTCACCACAGGACTTTGGCAATAGTTGTACTGTAATCCTACTTGTATTGTATGGGGATGAGTGCCCATGACAGTGTTGTATCATATACTGGGCAATACATGTGTCAGCTTATTTCGGCATTGCCTTAAAATCACAGACAAAAATTATAAAGACAACAGTTACCAGTTCTACAAATTAAACTGTAAAATGCTGTTTGATTCCATAAATTCCTAGTTTAAAGTGCAGAATATAATGCAATATGTAAACGCTTTTCAGATTATATGAAGCAAACTGCCTTGCAGTATTTGAACAATTATATTATATCCTCACAAAGATTGCCCACTTATTTCAGTCAATAAGTCGTACACCACTTAAAACTGCCTTAGAATACTCAGAGAAGATCCTATCATTGATTCACTATAGACTAAAATCAGTGCAGCTAGATTTAGTTCTATACATCAGTACAGTTTAACACAAAACTGTTGAAACAAGAGCCAGTAAAGTATATTTGAATCGAGCCCACCTCAATGGTTTCTTTTTATGTTTCCAGTGTTAAGATATATGATATGATTGGTTATTTATAACGCGTTTAATACCCAGAGGTTTCTAAGAGCTGACCCGAGGATTGAACCTGTGTTGCTCCGTGTCGCCTTGCTTCCAAGGCAAGCGCGTTGCCCCTGAGCTATCCACCCGATAATCTAACACTGGCATATTTGATATCTGCAGCCACCCAAAGATCCCTATAATTGTTGGTATGTCAATAGTTTGAGTTTCCCATTTGCATCTTGGGTTTAAGGGACTAATTTTCTGATCTAAATTGTGTTCTCTTCTGCCACGCTACTGCTAAATACTTGGCAATATTCTTTAAATGGTCTCGGATTTTTTTAATAACCTATGGAAATTTACTGCTTCTCTTGCAGTTCTTCGATCTCTGTCCTTGAACAGAGGTTTATGCCATTGCTCTCTTGGTTTGCTATAAAGACGACATAACAGGAAGTGGAGTACCGTTTCATCAGACTTTCCACAGTACTGTCATTCCGAATGCGGACCCCCCACCTTGAAGTAAAGGCTTGGACAGGAAGTATCGCTAGTCCTAACTTCAGTAGGATGACGCATTCTTTAACCTCCAACAGGTCATGGTAATTTTCGAACCTGGCTACACATTTGAGCTCCAAATATTCTCTTGACATACGAGCAGCTCCTTCCGTCCAGGTCGCATGCATTGCCCACACCTAGTATGGCTTATTCACTAGAAGCCTAGCACGCATAACACAGCACCCGAATTGCCACATGGCTTGGGCAATCGAAGGGTACATAGCACGGTTTTGATATAATTAATCCAATGTAGGCCTACCACACCAGTAGTTGCCAAAAGATCCTACAGCAATTTGTATTATGGCTTTCAAATCTTAACCAAATAAATAAGGGGCGTTAATCTCAAAATGTAAACAATGCTATTTAGGCTCACCTCCATCCGTGTTGGTAAAGACAGGGAACTAACTATATGGCAGACCCAGCAAACAGTTTAACGTTTCATTTTCTCTTCCAAGATTTTAGTCTTGCTGTGCCCTGAAAGTTCAGAGCTTTATACAAAAGCAGATATTGCCTGTGCCCTCTAAACCTCCAGGGCGCTGAGTAATAACCATGTATCATGTTGTTTAGAAAACCGTATCCCTTATTCACCCCTGCGGGCTAAAATATTAAGACTCTATCGAGTTGGGGTTTACAGCTGATTGTGCTGTCAATTCTAATACCCATATAATCATATATACTTGGATAGTCTCTATGATGTTTCAATCATATTTAATTATAGGTTGGGGAACGCTCCTTTTCCTTGGTAGTTGGCAGGACATAGCCTTCGTCTCAGTTTAAGACCCATATCCTATACCGAGTCAGAAAAGGTTGTGATTTTCTATTGTACACTCATCGGGGTCATTGATATCGAAATAGCATTATTAGTGAAAAGAGGACCACCAACTTCTATTCCCCCCCCCCACACCCCAAACTCGGTGCATCAGCGTCTAATTCTGTTATAATGTTGATCAGGCCATTAACATACATGGAAAAAAGCCTGGGGGCCAGTACCCATCCCTGCCTTAAACCAACCTTCAATTCAAATGATGAAGTGTGCCCTTTCTCTTGGCTCCCCCCGAACTATCGCATAATTATTATTAGTATATAATAGTCTGATTTAAGACAATTCGATAACCCGGAATTGACAACTGCTGAAGCACACCCCACCGCTTGTAACATGAAACCAAATCAACTGTATGTTGTGGGGCATAGTGCTACATTACATGCAGCATACAAGCACAGTGAATGATTTGTAGTCCCGGTGAATTCCATTGTGAATATGTACAAAGATACAGCAGACCTTTGTTGCAAACACAATGGAAACAATGACCTATCCGTTCAGTCCACCTAAACAGCACTACAACCGTTTAGTATCTGGATATTTAACGTAAAAACAGAAGACAACCAATGGAAAAAATGACATTTTAACGTCAAACCAAACCTAAACATGTGGTAAACCTGCATAACAAAATACGTTCACTCTAATGGGGAGAGAAATGCAGGAAACATAGCGGATGGGATGCAAGCAAGGCCCACTCGCCAATGTTACGGGTAATGCTGCGTACTGCACACGCCCTCGCTGACGTGAAGGCTGACCCTTGCAAGGTCACTGCCTTGATACTGTGAAAGGTAAGGATCCGGCTCCTGCTGGGATTAGGATCGAGGGGGGGGGGGTCTGTGAACTCCTCGGCAGAAAGGAAGGACCGTTGCAATGGAGGCAAATATCAATGGCCCGGAGCCAGTCGGATTGCTCACCGGAAGTGCACACCGGAAGTCAAACCTGAGAGTATAACCCAGAGGGAGGGATCATAAAAGGGGAGGGTAAGTTACAAAGGAGATGGGGGGGGGGGGGGGGGGTGGTTGGCCCGAGGATTTTATTTCATGTGATCCGGGATCCAGTAGTGGCCTTGAGTAGGATTGTGCGAATTAAGCATATGGGCTGTGCTGTTCAATGCTGTAGGTGAAGGCAATGTTTAAGTGCTTATGTCCGGGCATATGGACTGCCCCAGGCCTCGCAACGCCCTCCCCTTGCGTGAGTGTAAAGCAGCACTGTTCGAGTCACCACCCGTCCGTGCTGATCGTGGGCAGTTCGTGATTTGGGCCCTGGGTCCGTTGTCCATTAACCAGTGCTTTAAGTGGGCCAATCTCCTAAAAGTGGGGTTGAGCTGGTGGGGCTCCCAGTCCCAGTACAACATTGGCGGGATGCATTATCCGGTCGCAGCCACGACGGGAGATGCGCCCGCCATTAGGTCAGGCAAGCTGACAGAAGTATCAGCCAGCCACAGCGTCACTGGAGCTGGATGGCACTTCTCTCATGCACTGTAACTGCCTCGCTTAAGGGGTCACCAGAGGAAGTTACTGTTACTGTGCCTTTGTTTCCCCAGGTCGTCGAGGCGTCTTCAACCCTCGGTGAACCTGGGGACTCCTCGGCATATTTAGAGGTTTATAAACGATGGCTTGAAAAGTGCACAATTCAAGCCATCTTTTATAAGGCTTTGCCGACGGACAAAGACGCCTCAGGCTTTGTCCGTCGGAAATCTTTACAAAAGATGGATTGAATTGTGCACTTTTCAAGCCATCTTTAATAAACCTAGAAATGTTTAAGAAAGATGGCTTGGAAAGTACACAAACCATAAGGTACGCACACAAATATATAAATGCTATAGATTTGTGTGCGTACCTTACTATGGTTTGTCTTTTCAAGCCATCTTGAAGTACACAAACCATAGTAAGGCACGCAAACAAATATACAAATGTAAGCATTTATATATTTATTTATGTGTACCTTACCATGGTTTGTGTAGTATGCAAGCCATCTTTTATAAACATAGAAATATGTTACATATTTCTATGTTTATGAAAGATGGCTTGCATACTACATAGTAAGGTACGCATCCAAATACCAACTATATAAAATGTTTGCGTACCTTACTATGATTTGTGCACGTTTTAAGGCCTCGCCCATCCCACAAGCCACACGAATGAGGGCCCCTGCTCGATTTCTTACCCACCTTAAATCCCTGATTAAAACATTTGTTATGGTGGGGGTACTGATTTCTGTTACAGTGCCCCGTGGGAAAGGACTGTGGCATTTCCCGAGGCATGGATGCAGGCCCGGCCATTAGCCACCGCCATGCCAGCTCGGGGGGGGGGGGAAGAGTCTTTCAAGGGCTCCCCCGAGCTGGCGTTGCGGGAGAAGCTGTACAAGGCGGGCTGTTGCTATTAAATGCGCCTGCTGTGGCGGTCACATTCAATGACCATAGGATACTCGGCACCCCATTATCACCAAACAGGCGCCTTATACATCAAAAGGCGCCATTAGCCCCCCACCACGCCAGCTCGGGGGAGTCTTTCAAGGGCTCCCCCGAGCTGGCATAGTGGTAGAAGGCGTGGCAGGCGCCTCACTGTTACCAAATGCACCTGCGGCACGCATTCAACATGGCGCTAATGCACCCTATTCATATCATTACCTCCTCGCCGGAGCAAGGTTTAAAAAAATAAATAAAAAGTGGCACTTCCTGGCCCCACCCCCTGTTGACCAGGGGCACGCGGGGGGCACCAATTCGCCCAGGGCGCTGCTGCTCCTAAGGCCGGCCCTGGTTGACTGATATATGTTGCAGAGCCAGTTGGCTACAAAACGTGAAACTGACACCTTTCAGAGGTTTCTTGAATGACCTGTGGAAGAATGACGCCATAGACTGGGAAGATGCTGGAGAGGTGAATGTCAAGAAGAGGAGGCTGAGTATAAAGATGTTTTCAGATGGCAGCTGGGGGAGAACAGGGTGGACGGCTGTCGAATGCAGATGAGAGGTGCCAGAGGTGAAACCCAGTAGACGGTCTAAAGTATAGAGTCTGGAGAGTGCCCATTGAGAAAAAGAGAAAAGTCTGAAGTGTTGAATTGTGGAACTTGCAGGTAAGGTTGTAAACCCATTGAGAAGCACTGGAGTTGGGAACTTGTGGTCACAGTTGCAGCCTCTAAATGAGAAGGAGAAGGATCTGAGAAGTGTCCATACTTTGAAACTTGGAGGTGAAGTTGCAAATGTCCATTGAGAGACTGATTGATTTGAAAAATGCTGAACTCTGGAACTTGGAGGCAATATTCCTAGCCGTATTGAGATACAGATTACATTGTGAAACACTAAGCCCTAAAACTTGAAGCCAAAGTTCCTAATGGAACGTGGGAGACAGTTTGAATTGAAAAGCACTAATTACGTTTGTTCAAGAACTGAAAAATTGATTCGGAAATCACTGAATCCTGGAACTTCGAGGCAGAGTTCCTAATTACATTTCATCTAGCAACTGACCTTAGAATTATTGAATTCTGGCACTTGAAGACCAGGATCCTCCCATCAAATGAGTTTACACTACTTTGAGGCTGTGATAACACGCTGTACTTTGAACTCTAGCCCTTTTATTGTTTCTAAGTGAATACAAAGCAATTAGTTTCAAATTATAAGACAACCCTTTCTGAATGTCTATGGGCTTCATTACGAGTTTGGTGGTAAATCCACTGATTTAACGCCAAAATTGTCTACCCTTACCACCACCTGCTCATGTGGACTTGGCATGGGATTATGAGTGGTGGTACAATGGTCTTCTGTTGCTGTAATTGCCATGAATTTTGGCAATGAGTGTTACGCTCACCTGGTCTCTGCGGGGGTGTTGGGGCACGGTTGGAGTCCTCCCAGGAGTTGACTCCCTCGGATCGCTTCTTTTGCCCAACTGCTGCGTTTTTGTGGGCCCGGAATGCTGGAACGGTTCCTGAGAGAAGATGAGAGGCAGAGAGGATAGCATGATGATGTCGCGGTTCCCCTCGACCCTTTCGTGCCAAAATGTAGTTCGCAGGAGTTTGCCCATGCAAGCTCACCTGTTTTTAAGTAAGAAGGAGCTCTCCGTCCTGCTGGATGGACCTAGTTGCGTCACTGGTCCAGATTGTGGAGGTCCAGGCCGGCTGCGACCATTCCGTCTTGAAGGTAAGTGTTTATAGCTATGTTTATTGTCTGTATTCTTTATGTTAATTTTTCCCCAAAGATTATTGTTCGTAACCATGTTTTGTTCTCTCTTCCCCTTAGTGATGAAGATGGCTCAGGAGCACGCAATGGTGAAAGGCTATTCCGGATGACCCACTAGTAGTAAGTAGACAGTTCCAGAAGTTGCGCCAATTTCGTGAGTTGCGCTGCTTTAACGTGTTAAAGTCTGTGATTGCTCACCTTGTGTTTCTTATTCCCTTTGCAGTTGTGGCTGGTCGATGTTAGCTGGTGAGCGGTTTCCGAACTCCTGCAGGCTGCCGGAGATGAAGATCGGCGTGGGCGCTACGCTCGAAGATGGAGTTCGGGACAGGTAAGGATGTTGGCCGCTACCCTCGGAGGATTCAAGAAGACAGGTAAGATGAATGGGGCTTCTGCAGAGTCAGAAGCGATAGCGGTGCTTCTTCGGGCGGTGGCGTGGCTGAATCCAGGTAAGATGTGCGCAGCGACTGCATAGTGGGAAGCTGATGCCAGTGCTTCCAGCGATGGTGTGGCTGCATCCAGGTAAGGTACTGGAGGTTTCTGCAGACTGAAGACGCATGTGCTGAACCAGGTAAGGGTCTTCTGGACGGTGGTAAGCGTTACGCTGCTCTAGCAGACTAACGCGAAGTGCCAGTATGCGGGTGGGGCCGGCTTATATAGCCTGGCCACAGCCACTCACTCCCCTTAGGCCCCGCCTTGTGGCCCCACCTTGCTCCGCCTCCTGTCTTCTGCACGTGCCTTGCCTGGTGCTAATAGAGCTCGCCTGGCCTTGTTGCATGTGCCTTCTGTGTGCTAAGCGCACTTAGTAATGAGCTTGGTGTCAAGACTGGGTCCATTGGGACCCTGCAAGAAGTGAAGTACTGGGCCTTTGCCCAGTAGCCATGACAATAAGGTGGATGATTTACCTTAAGCTTCCTGCTGGAGTTACATCCTCCTCCTTACTGTTGAAACTCCTAGTACGGTGGTGTAGTAATGTGGTGGTAAAAGGATTACTGCCACTTTAGCACCACCTTTTGATACCCGCTGTACTCTTAATGAGGCCCCAAGAGCCTTAATAATCTACTGCACTGCATTTGTAAGGCAAATACTGCATAGTTTTCCAGGATCTTTGAGGCCTGTGCTGATGTGATTGGGCCACTGTTCTGTTTTACTGTCCAGTGGGGAGCTTAAGTCCTGTGCCCCTCCCACCAACTATAGAAATTGACAATTCTCCCCTTTCCAGATCGGTAGTGGCCTTTTTTCTTCGGTATAAAGCCCACCTAATTAGCTCTGTCATACTGCTTACCATTTTAGCATAACTATGTACCTATACAGTTATTTCCTCTTTATTTGGTGGATGGCTTCTCCTTATTATGGCAACAAAAATATATGGAAAATCGAAGTGACCACAACTGCACCCTACTAAACTTTTCTGTGTCACACCACACAACTGATATCCCATCTCGCCACTTGACACTACACCAAAAAACACCACAAAGCACAGACCTGATATAGATGAAACGATGCACATGGCATCATAAAATGACGCTAAAAACATACACTACCCCACAGGCGGCCCTGCATGATCTTGAAGCTGAAACGTACTAGAACAGACATTGACCAGATATACGACAAGCCTATCGACCACAGAGTACTAGAAAGGCCTATAGGATTACCTCGCACACCAAACACATTTGTTTACAATGTACATGTATCAACACAACAAAACATTCTTGCACTACTCCCTTTGACCCTGCTAACCAAATCCAACCCTTTCACCTCTCCTGACAAAAGTGTTAAGAGACCATGAAAGCACAGGTGGGAGCAAAGACTAAAGCAGTCCATTTTGTCCTGAGAATGCTACGTCAAGCACTCCCCTATATTCCTAAAGAGGATCATGCATCTGTGGTAGGGGCGCTAACTAGTGCCCATCTTGACTATTGCAATAGTCAATTGTTGGGCATCCCCTCCAAACAGCTCCAGTGGCTCCAGAGAGCACAGAATGCGGCTGTTAGATTGATATTTAAACTAAACAAATCTGCTCATTTGACCCTGTTTCGTCTGGAGTTACACTGGCTTTCAGTTGCTGACCGCATTAAATTTGACAGCTTGCATTATTTTTAAATGCTTAAATGGCATTGCTCCGCTGTACTTAAGAGCGCTAATTCAGCCATATCACCCAATGAGACAACTACGCTCTAGCGATAGTCATCTCCTGATTATTCCTCACTTAGCTTATACATCTCGAGGTGACAGGAGATTCTCTGTTTTTGGTCGCAGGTTGTGGAATTCTTTACCACTACAACTTAGGACCATCAGGTCTCTCCTGCAATTTCGCCGAGCACTGAAAACCTTTCTCTTCAGGTAGATGGGCCCCTATTTTTTGGGGGCCTTGTTCTGATTTATATCATCTGCCTTTGTTGATGTCATCTGTGCCAATATACGATTAAGTTCGTCCTGTGTGCGTTGCAAATATAAAAGAGAAAAAATCAAATCAAAAGTGGCTGGAACTTCTGCACTGTATAATACCCTACACCGTAAAATAATCACATATTTAAAAAAACTATTTGGATACTTTTCTTCCTCATTCCCCTTCTTTGGGATTCCCACCATATCCCCCCATAGACTGCCATGTTTCACCCCTTCCCATCTACACTACTCCCAGGACCTCTTTTGGTTTCTTGGCCATTTTCATTTTGATCAATGCATATTCCCGTTTATCATGACTTTTACATTGCATGGAACATCATGCTAGCCACACTGGAGCAATTTAAGCAAACAGCTTGGTGGCAAAGAACCTCACTCATAAAACTTGACGTCATTTTATATAAATACATTTTGTGTCAAACCAAAGATGGTTTGTTTTAGCTGCTAGAGGAAAAATTATGGTTCAGTGTAAAGTTTCACAATGTTGTCATGTGTTTGTGTTCCAGGCTCTGCTCAAGTGTGGGCGTTTGATAGTAAAGAACGAGAAGAAGCCAGCAGTAGCTTCTGAGCATTCACATTTGGGTCCATTTAAGCATATCAAAGGTCCTCTCTTCTTCACAAAGTACAAGCCAAGTCTGAAGGTCAATCTCCAAAATGAAACACTGGCTGTTTGGTGTGAGCGCTTATTTACATATACAGGGTTAAGTAGGACGCTGGTGAGGCCTCATCAGGGATAGTCAACCTGCCACCCTCCAGATGATTTAGCCTATGACTCCCAAAATCCCTAACCATTGACTATGCTGGGCACCGTTGATGGGATTTGTAGGCCAAAACATTTGCAGCACGCCTATCCTGAGTATTGTTACTTTTTGCTTTGGCCTTGTTCCGAGAAGGTTTTATGCCGATTGGAGCAGACCAAGTGTGAATGGTTTCACACAGCAGTCTTATGGGAAGAGGATCAATTTGCTATCCGTGTATACATTAGAGGCAAGGTTGGGGGATATGTAGAGTTGATGGAGACAGGGGAAAACCAACACCATAAAAAGAGGGAAGCACACCTTTCCAATAGTACTTCCATAGCAATGGGTCCCAATATTCAATAGTAAGGTGACTCCAGTGTGAGCCACTATAAAGGAATAATTGTACTATAAATGGTAGTAAATGCATCCCACACCTTGAATTCATAGGTGCTAGAAATGCGATATAAAGAAAGTATCGGGGCAGTGCAGCAATAATTTGGACATCTGCTTGTAAAGCTGGAGACTGTGTAGTTTGTGTGGTCTTCCGTAGTCCAAGAAATGGTAATTCACGGTGGACTTGGCAGTCCTTCTGAGCAGTCAAATTCCATATTTCTAACATTTCAAAATGTCCTTTATCGAGTCGTACCCTTGAAAAGGAACGAGTGCAGAGGAGCTTCCCGGGTCTCGTTTCCCATCACAGATTAAAAATGTTGAATTCACTATTGGATTTCTGCAGCAGTTCTGAGGGGGTTGGTTGTTGATCTCCCCATCGCCAGACATTGTTGAGTCCATTGGACGCAGAGGACGCGGATGAGGCTGCATAGTAGGTATTATTTTTGCTGCTTTCAGCAGTTTCTACCTTCATTGCAGTTTTTCTGCACTTACATATTTTAGCTTGTTTAATAGCCCTAGACAGTGTAGCAATCTCTGTAATGAGGACTGTAAAATGGAAGGGCGGCGCGGGCTCGAAGCTCTTCACCGACTGGCTGCTCTGGTAGTTAATAATGTCTCGGGAGGGACTGATAGCGCAAAGTGGGATCAGAGGGCATGCACATCTTGCAGGCGGAAAAAAACGACAATAAACTCTCCACGCAGACTAGCTTTTTAAATTGTTTTTTGTTTTGCAATCACATTAGGGATGTGAGGTTGGCGGGATGCCTGATTTTCAGTAGAAATTACTCCCAGGCGGCTGAATCCCAGGAAGCGGGTTATATATGCCTTCTGTGCTTTCCAGGGATTGCTTCCCTGTGAATCCTGGATATTAAAGGCATGACGTTAACAATCATGCATGCTGTTCCCAGATAAGGAGATTAAGATCCAAAAGTCAGCCTGCACTCCTAGACGAGGCTTAGCTGAGGATGTTTGGGTTCTGCCATCCTCTCTGCTCTTTGGATCTGTTTGCTTTATGCTGCAGTAGTACGCTGCCTCAAGGGTGGGCTTTGATGCCACCTGATCTCTACCCCTGCGTGGTGTCTCCAACTCACCAAACCCTGTTGGGATCGGGCCTATGCCCTCTTCCTGTTCACCCCCACTCACCTTCTGTTGGAACTAAAAGGAAATCGCGATCTTACATGAAAGAGGAACTCAGTGAAACATTCCACAGCAACACCGAGCCATCAGAAATTTGCTAATTACGGATATCATTCCAGTGCTTGGCAGAGTTTAGCGTTGCACGTTTTCGCATATCTGAACCTAAAGAACTTCTCCCACATCACTGATGGTTGGTGTACATCACTTGAGGTTCCACAGGGATGTCACTGGTCAGTATGGCCCACCCACTAACAGGTGCCCTAATTGGAGTGCGGGGGATGGCAGCTGGGGAGGAGACCTCATTTTCATGGGTTCTGTCCAATGCAAATTATCCATACTACGTATGGCTCATGGGCGTAATTTTAGGGTGGGACGGGGGTCCCAACTTTCATGGCACACCATTTTGTCCCTATTCATTTGGCTGGTGCACATTTTATTGAGATGTCATGTCCCCCCCCCCCAACATTTTCAGCAAACTTACTCCACTGGCATGGTGCCGGGCCCAACCTTCCTGGGAGCGATGTGGGAGGACATAAAACAGCCCCCTGGACATTGTCTGTCTGCAGTTGGGTAAACCTCCGTCTTGGTGGTCAAGTGGAATTGCTTTCTGCTTGGCAGGAAGATTTACTGCTTCACTTGGCTGGCCGTCAACACTTCATTTGTATATTTCAGGCCTGTAATTCCTCCCCTCTGATAGAAACTTCCACTTCCTGTGATATGATGATATGATAGTTTATTTATATAGCGCCTATTACACAATGTGTTTCAAAGCGCTTCACGACAAGAGAGGGAACAAGGGGAAAATGCAAAACATTCTTACAGGCCATGAACAACAAGAATGTTAAATGCCGGTAATTTCTGCAGACACAGCACAGTGCCCTGGTGGACAGCGGCTGGTGGGATGTACACATGGACCCATGGGGTGCCCTCCACTGAAAAAACATGCTGACATTGTGCAGGGTTTTTATAAGGTTTATTTGGACACCCTGTGGCGGCAGGGAGATGTCCCCCCCCCCCTCCACCCCCTACGGCTGTCGATCATGGAATGGGCAGACACTGACACGCAGCATTCTATGTGTCGCACTTTTCCGTGGCCAGAACGGCCAGAACCATTCTTGGAGATGTGCTGCATCATGTCATCCATGAAACTTTAAAGGTCGTGTGAAGACGCACATATTTGCCACTAAAAACATTGTAGTCTGATGTACAGGTTTGCCCTTTAGGAATAATGTTGCGCTGGATTCACCTTCTGGACAAACGCCAGCGTTTTAAATGGGAGCTTGTGCTTTAGCCAATAGCCGGGGTCACGGACGATCCCTTCCGGCAGTAGACGGACACACCACATTCCCAAAGAACGAACGTGGGAGCATAAGCAGGTGCTTCAAGGGAAGCCTCTCCACGTAAAAGACTCTGCAGGGCCACCAATCTTTAAAGGTATTCTAGTGCTTGGTGCTTCAAGGGGATGCTAAAAGACGAAGGTAGTCAGTCAATGTACAGCTTCAGATGAAGGTAAACGCATTTTATGTAAGACGGTGCTGACCATTTAGAGGGAATGGATCGGGATTCACGGTGGGCATTAAGTGTCTGCTTAGTCTTTTTAAAGTCTTATCCAAAATTTGGATGTATGCCCTGCTGCTGAACCTGCACATGGGGGTGTAATTCCACAGGTCACTGTGGAAAGAGTCTTGACATCTTCGGCCAATTTCAGAATTAGAGGGCTTTCTTTATAGTGGGAAGGGAGGAATCTCAAAGCAAGTTGGGGCCGTCCGACTTTTAAGGTAAGGATCCCCCCCCCACCCGCCACCACCAATTCATGCAGTTTAGAAATGGCCCAAATTAATGGTGTCATTTTGCTTTGGTACATTCAGATGACATCCTTAATACTGCACTCTACTCAGTCAACCTGGGGCATTATGGGAACTTGCTAACACCTCCTCCCTAGTCCATTATCTTCCACAACAAAGACTGCAGAGGCGTTGAAACTCATCCCTTCCCCCTTGCTCCTGTGGGATTTCCCTTCAGCAGTGATCCAAGTGTTCACTGCCTTTATCACGTGGATGGAGTGGGAAAGTGTGCTACATACATTTGCTAACTCCCAATACCACTGGTCGTCTTGGTTTATGAAGCAGGAAACCATTTAGTACAACCGGGCAGTATATCTCGGTGGCAATATATCAATGCTTGCAAAGGCTTCCTCCCGCCGTCCAGCTGCATTACACTAGCTAGAGCGCTTGTGCTCTCAAAAATGGACTACTGTAACACTCTCTTCCTTGGCACATCAGAGCGCGATTTGAACAAATTGCAGGTGCTGCAGAATAATGCCCTCAGAGCGGCTCTCAGCATCCCGAGGCGATCGCACATCTCCAGCTTCAGACAAGATGCCCACTGGCTCCCTGTACGGGATAGAATCACCTTCAGATCACTTGTCATTGTCCACAAATGCCTCTCTGACCCACCCAAGTACCTGGAAGATAAGTTCAACAAACGCATATCAGCCAGACAAACCAGATCATTGTATTCCCACTACCTATCCATCCCCAAATTCTCTCTTAAAAAAGCAGGTGGGTCCAGCTTCCCGGTCCTAGCTGCCAAACTCTGGAACACTATAACCACTAACCTCGGAGCAGAACCAGCCTTTTGGACCTTCAGAGCTAAAACGAAGTCCGTGCTTGCCGACAAGAATTCTCCTACTGTCGGAAACACTAATGTCTCGTCACTTTTTACCTGTTCCTGTGTCTGCCCTTTGACCACCATGTAACCCGGTCATTTGCACTTAATGTTATTTTCTTGTATGCATATACTTTGCTGTAACTTGCTCTAAGTCTCCGGCGCCCAGTTACCTCAGGGTTCGGCGTGCGGTATAAATAAACTAAACGGGCTCGTATTGGAAGCTCTTTGTATACAAAACAATACTTTTTTATTTTTTAATTTTTTTAAATTTAATTGTACAAGACAATTTTTACAAAAGAACAATCCGGCGTCCCTGAAAGGGCCTGTAAAAGAATTTTCCGATTCCCAAGCTGGTCCGTTGGAACGAGAGTAAGTACATTCAAGAAGACTCAATTAATTAACGGTGAGTTCTCAACCCGACCTGCCTCATTTTTCCCCAGCGAGACAAGGGTCATGCAGGTTGATTATAATCTTGATTGTTAATTAATCATAACATCACTGGACTAGAAAGAGACCGTCGCAGTAGAGCCATCCAACCCTATTTGGCTGAAAAAACCCACTACTGCAATTGTCCATTGTGTTTTTTCACCACTAATTAAGCAGGTCCACCATTCGTGCTCACAAAAGGTTTGTAGGTCCTTAAAGAGAGGACCTAGCCAGGTCTGCCTTGCTTCAGTAACTCCCGAGCAGTATAGGAGGAGATGTTTTATCGTCTCCGCCTGGTTTGTATTCTCACAAAAACCATCCCTGATTAGGGAATTTGGCTAAGTAGAAGGGAAGTTCATTCAGTTTATTGTCTCTCGGTCGAAGGTCTTTGGTGAGAAGATATGAGGTGACTTCCTCTTGTTTCGATCCAATCAAAGAGGAGTAGCTTTTTATTAACCTTTTAAGGGGTTTTGTAATGGTTCTTCCTCCTGAGCTTCCTATTTTGTCCAAAATTTCTCTGTTTTTGTCCTTCCAGTTAGTTAATATTATGTTATGATCACCCTCCATTTCATCTCTAATAATTTGAAGAAGGGCCTTTGGTGAAGGCGAGATGATTTTTCTATAGAGCATTAACCCGTTACACTCCTCTATAGCTTTAAGAGACGTTGTGCAGAGTTCACGACAAATTGGGGCCGTTGGAGTTGACTGTGGAAGAGTCAAAACTCTCCTCCAAAATCGACCTTCCAATTTCTTCCACAGGGGTGTTGGTAGTGCTGGAAAGGCCTCAGCACCGTAAGTTAAACTGGGTTTGACTTTAGCTCTGAAGAAGTTCAGTATCGGTTGTAGGAAGAAACGGCTAAACTTTATATTGACTGCCTTTGTTTGAGCTATCAAGGATACCATCTTGTCGTCGAGAGTCTTGCATCTGAGTCTCCGTTTTGCTGTTGTTCAAAACTATTCCAAGATATTTGAAACTTGTAACCCTCTCAAGCGGGATCCCGTCTGCAAAAAGCTTTGAAGGTTTCTTCTCGGTCCCGCTTTTGGCGAAAGACATAACCTTGGTTTTGTCTTTATTTAGCTATAGGTTGTTTTTCATTCAAGTAGGCAATTAAGTTCTGCAGCTGTCTCTGAAGACCCACCAGCGTCTGGTCAAATAAGATTGTCATCCACATAGAGTAGTCTTAACATTTGTGTGTTTCCTAGCGTTGGCGGAAGGCTTGGACGTTTTTCTGTGAGTCCATAAAGTCAGCTATATAAGCATTATATAGCGCCGGAGCCAAGGGGCAGCCCTGCTTAACTCCACGTGCTGTGGGGATTTCGTTGGATAAGAGGCCCGCCCTATTCAGTCTAACTCTCATAGAAGTGGATGAATAGAGGGCCCTTGTAGGAGCAAGGATGGAATGCGGGCAGTTACGCTGCGCTCATTTCTTCTAAAGTTGGTCCCGGTTGACCTGCTCAAAGGTTTGGACCAAGTGCACAAAGACCAAATAAACCGGAGGATTTCCATCCAGTATCTTGGCCTTCAAGATGTTAAGCAGTAGAATATTCACCGTGGTACCAAAGCCTTTGATGAATCCTGCTTGAAGGGGATCTTGATAACCAGCATTGAATGTCTATTGCTGCAATTTGTCCAAAGCAAAGGACCGATGGAGTCTAAAAGGGAAATAGGCCGATAGTTGCAGGGATTATCTTTGGCCCCTTTTTTGAAAATGGGGACGACGTGGGCTTGTTTCCAAGATGGCGGGATCTCTTCAGTTTTAATACAGTTTAGAAGGTTTGCACTAACGAACGTTGCCCAAGTTTTTGGGTGTTTTTTCAGCTCGTAGTTGGTAATCCCATCTGGGCCAGCTGCTCTCAAGTTGTTTAGTTTCTTAATCTTTGTCGTTATTAGCGCTGTCTTAGTAGGAATGTCCCAGTCTAATTCATGAGAAGACTTAGTCGAGGGTTGTTCATCGACTGGTGACTTGTATAGTTCCTTGAAGTGAGCTATGCAAGTATGTTCGGCGACGTTATTTTGCAAGACAGTGTTGGTCTCCATGGCTCTTGGTTTAATCAAGGTCCAAAAATCCCTGCACCTCTTCCCGCACCAAGTGCGTAACATTCTGAGTTAGATTGGCAAAGTTCATAACGCCGGTGTCGCAACCATGATTTATACATTTTTTCCATCGCCTTAGCTTTGGTGAATAGTGTTGGGTTGCATGATTGTTTGGCAATCCTCCATGCTCGTCTCATCAGCCGTCTCTTCTCCACCAAGATTTGATCATAGGTGTGAGGGTTGGGTTTTCTCGAGTCAGGATGTAGAGACTTCTTTGTCTTGTACGCTACAAGTAGCGGGTTATTGTCAATTTTGGCCCGATTCTCACTATTTAGATGATGTGTGGCCAATTTATAGGTCTCTGAGAAATCTTGAATAGCTTTTGCCGATATTCTAAGGCGTCTGTTACCATTACAACTTTCAACATCAGCCATCATAAATGAGGGTGTTAAAACAGTTGATTTCCAGGCTGTTGTCAAGATATTATGGTCACTGTTCTTAGTTCTAGTCACTTTGAAAGAATTGATTAAGGCCAGGAAGTCACGTTATACAAAGGTGTGGTCCAATGTCAGACCTGTGCGATTGCGCTCCCATGTGGGACACAATGGGCCTGCACATTCTTTGAATTTGTGTAGATTGTGGAGCTCCTTAGCGGACATTAGTAGGTTCCATTTTAAACCCCTTCTTTGTGATGTGTGGCTGATGTCTTTCAAGGATGATTTTGTATCTCTATCAAGGCATGTAGCATTTAGGTCCCCAGTGATAATTATGATACATTTTGTGGTTGGCCTGGGCATCTTCGAAAAGCTTATCCATCTGCTTGATGTAACTCACTATAGAAATTGTGGATGGATTCCCGCACGAATTAATGAGGAGTATCGACTCTTCTGAGGCCCTTTCGTTGGTCTTCTTTGGAAACTCCATGATAATTAAAGTCGCCAAGATTAAGTCTGATGTTAATATGGTGGTCTTCAGGTGGAGTCCACTCCCTGATCGTATGGCAGTAAGCAAACCAGAGAAGGGGCGGCCTTCAGGGCCTTTTGAGGCTGGAGAAAAGGCCAATTCATAGCCGTCTAAAGGTGGTTCAGATACCAGCCAGGTCTCTTGCAAACAAAGTACATCGAAAGCTCCAGATTCACGTCAGAGGACCCGGTGAGATGTCGAAAACCATGAGTATTCCAAGACCCAAAAGTATACAATGTTTCCTCCGAACTCTTTGGCGGTGGAATCTCCTGTACTCCCCCCCCCCCCCCCTTGGTACAGAATAGCCTTGATAAACTCTTGAAGTCCAAATCCAATTTTTTGTTTGCTTCTTGTTGCTGTGAGGTTCCAGGGTGGCTGTCCTTTGAGGCGATTTCTATTTATTTATTTTTTCTTCTCCTTTTGGCGTATCCTGCTTGAATGTTATTTTGAGGTCAGTAAAGGGACCTTTTTAAGAGTCTGGCCCTTTCACTGACTCTGTGCTCCTGAGCTGCGTCCTTGGCTGAATCATGGCGCCGACTCATCTTGTCAGGCGAGTACACTTCAACTGCAGTGGATTCATGCTTCCGGGCCACTTTTGAAAAGAACACTTTCCTTTGGTCACGGTTCAGATCTCTGTGAGGAGCTCCATTGTGGGTCCTAAGGTCTTTAGTTGCCTGAGTTGCGTTTCGCAGGAAGTGATTTCTCAGAGTCTCTCTTTACATGTGTCTTTTTATCAATGCTTTGGGGGGGTGTGTGACAAACTCCCCAGGCAGAATTTCTTTAAGATCATAGCAGAGGGACCAAAAGTTCTCTACAGCCTTATTCAGTAAGATATTTACTTTGTAAGAGGAGATGTGAAGAAAGGAGGCATCTTTGCGATCTTCGTATACAGGTTCCACTATTTTGATACCATCGGAATGAAGGCCTCTTAGGCCTGGAATTAGGTTGCAAAGCTTCATTAGAGTTCGACGTTTCAGAGTTAGGTTGTCCTTCTTGAGGTTAGATTATGTCTGTGTTCGAGGCGATTGCTCTCTCCATCGGTGGTCGAAATTCTCTGATTCGTTAGGCGGACGGGCATGTCTTTAATGAGGGTCCCCGAATGCCTAAAATGGTTTTTGCGACTAGTGTTGTGTACCCCCCTAGTACTCCGTCTTTGCTGATCACCCTTGCGGTAGGACTTGGCTGAGGACAGGCGCTCCAGAATGGAGGAGAACAGGGGCCGTATTTAGCTGGTTTCCTTTGAATTGGTTTCGAGCCCACATCAATCTCCTGTGGCTCTGCTTTCCTTTTTTTTTTTTTGGGTTGCACCATCAGTTCTGAATCTGAGTCCTCTATTGTGTAGAGACTCATGTTCAAAAGGTCAACAGATTCCTTATCTGATATTGATGCACCATGGTTGTGCTCTTCGCTGGTCCTGTGGCCTGGAGTGAGATTTTGACTGGAAAGAGCATCCTTGCCAGACACTTTCAATATAAGTGAGGCGGGGCCCTTACCCCTCTCCGTTAAAGAGCTTTTGTTGGAATATTTCTTTGTGTCATTTACTGTGGCATTCACTGTGGAGTCTCCTAAGGTACCCCCTATTCTTTTGGAGAAGATTCCATAGGAAGAGGTAGATTAATTCCCTTTCTCCTCCACGACCAAGGTTTCAAGGGCTCTGTTGATGGTAAACCGGTGATAGCACCAAGGCTAGATTTGCCAGGTATAGCAGAGCCATTGATCCTGGCTTTATTCGCCAGAGTGTGGGGTTTCGATGCGGTTGCACTCGGAACCTTTCTCTTTGTACATATAGAGTTAGGTACTTTCTGTTGGGCCCTCATTGATAGCGCCCAGTCCGACATTTCGGGGAGTCTTGATCGGCGACGTGGAGTTACAAACTTCCGTAGGCGGGGCGCACAATTTGTCCGTTTGAGACACCACGGTTACCTTTGGTGCAGTTAGCCCTACACAGTCAGTCGGGGCATCCTTTGTTGCGGTAAGAGTTGTTTCGCCTGGTGTTTATTATTATTATTTTTTTTTCTTCTCCCACCTTATTAACCATCACGTACCCTTCGAGAAAGAACAGTTTTGTGTGCATTAGGGCTAGGAGAGACGTTTGGTCTTTGTGTGTCATTCAAAGACTCATACAACTTACAGAAGGGGGACAGGGCTACCGTAATTGTTGACATTATCGTCATTTAGTCTGGTTTCTTGGAGGGAGTTTCTTTTGTAGATGGAATGATTAGCTCACTAGCCCATCTTTTTAAGGGGGTGGCTGGTGCTGAAAATTCCCTTGGCATGAAGTAATCCAAACTTTTTCTCGTCCGCTGGTCATGTACTTGGTGATCTGTCCTCATTCTAGGTGGAAGGCAGGGGCTTGCGCCCAGATTGTTGGATGTAGAGTGAGTGCTCAAGGGTCTTGAAGGCGTTGTAGGGTCCTCCTCAATGGAGGGGTAGACCCCTGCCCTGGGACTCGATGACTTGTTGGTAGAGGGATCATTACGGAGAGGGAGATCATTATGTGTGCCGTGATCACTCTCGCTGTTCTCAACTACTGCTGGTGTAGTCGGGGGATGATCCCGAAGTGCCGGATCGTCACCGTCCAATGGGGATAGAATAAGGGGACCCTTCTCATTCTCCCGTAGATTTTTTGTGTGCGGTTTGCCAAAGTGCCATTTCCTCACTAGAAGAGATTTCTCTAGACCGTCTTTCTCTGTTAGCCCACAAACAGATGAAGAGATGCAATCTGTTAGGCACCCCCCTTTAATAGACATTTTCGGAACTCTCCTCATTGCACAGTGGATTAAGTAGCGGCGGGGCGTTCAAGAGTTCTGCTCCTTCAATCAATTCGGCATCAGAGATTTCATTGTTCTGTGCACAAATTGCCATCAGTTTGGTTTTTAAAATATTTTTGGAGCGTGTTGGAGATCACTTGTGTTTTTTTTTTTGTTTGCAAATGGGTTAGTCGTTTTAGCTTGTTCTGTTTATTTGGAGGCCTTTTTCAATTTTTTCCCAGGCTTTTTGATGGTATGCTGGTGAGCTTTCAACGGGTTGTGAATAGCCCCCGTTGTTTGTGCTTTCTGTGGGAGCAAGTCCACGAGTGTGCTCAGCGGGGACAGAGCAGCAAGCCCCTCCCCAAACTGTTGGGCTCCTGCTGCTGCTCGGGCTCCTCGAGGTTCCCCCCCACACCCCTTGGGCATTGTACACTTTGAGATCTTGCTGCTGTTTGTGCCTCATTATTGGCCCGTTCGGCCCGTGTTATCTGTTCTTCTCCCCCGCACACCTTCTGCCCTCCTACCCTCCCACCTCCCGGCCCGCCCACACCATTGATTGGCTCTTCCTCCGTGTGTGCATCTATACTCTGTGAGCCGGGCGCCCGCTCGCCATTTGCCATCCAGGCTGAGCAGGTGCCGGCAATCCTCTCCGGTGAGAGTCCCCTTGGGTATTGTACATTTTGAGATCTTGCTGCTGTGTGTGCCTCATTGTTGGCCCGTTCGAGGACAAATATAAAGCTGTATTACAGTGTGACTGTACTATTAGTACTTTATAACTGCATCATTAAAACTGGGCCCCATCTCCCCTTCAGGAAATCTCTAACCTAGTTGTCTCACCTGTCATAACATTAACTGTGCTCTTGTGAGCTCCTAAATCCTGAGGGTGTCGTCTTGTGCTGTTGCCCAACTTGCTTGCCTCTCCATGTCTCACCTGCCTACTCCTCGTCCTCGCTAGTGTCTCCCCCTCTCCCCTTCACCTCTCTCCTCTCCCACCCACATTATGGTGCTCTGTCTCTCCTATTTTTCTAATTGCTTCTCTATTGACTATCCTGCTCTCCTCACTAAATCTGGCAGGAAGAAGTTTAAAAAGGATATCCTGGTCTCCAACCCAGGCCTCCCTATCGCTGACACCTACACCAGTACCTCCTCTAAGGAAACTCTCACCAACATCCTCTTTGTTGTTCCTTCGCCAGACCTATGGACCTTTCATATGGTCTCTGTGGTCTCTCCTTTCGCTTATTCTCCCACTAATGGTGGCACCCGCTGGGACGCCCTCCTGGACTCCTTCCTCTCCTCTAAGGTCATCATAAATGTTTACTCTAATGGGACCGTCTTGGTCCAAGGCCCTCATGTCAACATGCACCTTTTTGATAGATGCTTCCCATGCCTCATCAACTTCCTTCCTTCTCCTGCTGTCCCCCCCTCCCCTTTCCTTGGCTACCTTGCCCTCCCCCCCTCCACCTCTCTTCCCCTTCTCGGGCTCCTTCTACACCTCCGCAGGGCGTACCTCTGATCTGTACCCCTCCCCAGAAGTCCTTCAAGGAGGGCAACCTTCTCCACATTGCCACTCTCAACTCCCGCTCTGCTGTCAAACATTCCTCTGATATCTGCTGCCTTCTTGAAGAACTTGACCTTGATGTCCTCGGTCTCACTGACACATGGTTCACGGCCAGCTCTGTCACCAGCTTTGACACGCTCCTACCGGACAGCTACAAGATCCTCTCCACGCCCAGGCCCAACCGCTCTGGTAGGGGTGTAGCCCTTATCTTCCCTGAGTGGATCCTGCCTCTGTCACTCCTACGCAGGCCTACTCCTCTTTTTTTGAATGCCTCGTCTGCATGCTCTCTCTCTTCCAGCCATTCCATAACTGTGGCTACCATCTATCGACCACCTAGTCAGATTTCTTCCTTCCTCACGTCTGGCCTCAACCACTCAATTCCTCCTTGTAGACTTCAACATCCACCTGGATGCCTCCTGTCCCCCCTCTGGACTCTTTTGCGAGCTCTGTGACTCTATCTCTCTCTCACTCACCATTCTCCCCTCTGGCCCGACTCATTCCGCAGGGCACACTCTCGATGTTCTGATTTCCTCAGACCTTCCCCTCTCTGTCCTCTCCACTCCTCTCCTGGAGTGATCACTTTCTCCTATCCTCCTACCTCACCCTCCCAACCCCTCAGGCCAAGCCACCTCCGTCACTGCCACCCACCTTCTTGGTCATCCGACCCATGAAGCGCGTGTCAGTCGAGGCCTTCGCCGCCACCTTCTCACCCCCTCCTACCCCTTTGGCTGACTCCCACCCTGACACAATCCTCTCCACGTTCCACTCTTCTATATCTGATACGCTTGACATCCTTGCCCCTGTCACGAGAATCCGCCTGAAGCCCAAAGCTAAGTGTAACTCTTGGTATGACTCAGACCTTGTCACCCTAAAACGCAAGTGCAGGGTGCTTGGTATGACTCGGACCTTGTCACCCTAAAACGCAAGTGCAGGGTGGGCGAGAGGAAATGGCGCACTTAAAGTTCATCCTCTGGCAAACTGGCCTGCCGCCTGTTGCAAAGGCAATACCGACTCTCTGTCCTCACCAAGAAGAGAGCTCATATCCAAGCCCGCTTCTCTGGGGCATCGAACAACTCGGCTGAACTCTTTAAAATCTGCAAGGAACTGGCCAATCCTGCCGCAGTCTCTACCTCTCCTGTCCCTTCCCAGGCCCTTTGCATGGTCCTGGCCTCTCACTTCACCTCTAAATCTCAGGACATCCTGTCCTCGCTCTCCTCCTATCGCCTCCCTCCCTCTATCCACTGCTCTCCCTCTGGCCCTTCTGCAGCCACCCCCCTCCCCTCCTCTGCCTTTTCCCTTTTCTCTGCAGACGAGGTTTCGAGACCAGTCCGATCTATGAAAACCTTGTCGAAACAGGTTCACCCCTGTTCCTCCAAAACTATCAAGGACCACATCGACTCCCTGGCTCCTGCCCTGGCTGATTTCTGCAATCACTCCTTCACCACTGGAGTCTTCCCATCCCCCCTGAAGCACTCCCTTGTGCACCCTCTTCTTAAGAAACCCTGTGCCGATCCTTCCTGCCCGGCTAACTATTGCCCGATCTCCATCACTCCTTTCCTGGGCAAACTCCTGGAAAAGCTGCCCATCTCCCAGCTCAATCATCGCACTGAATCTGTTGGTTGTCTTCATGACCATCAGTCTGGCTTCAGAGCTGCCAGAAGCACGGAAACTGCTCTCCTGAACATCCGTGAAGACCTGCTCTCCAACCTTGTCTCTAACACTCCGTGTGTTATCATCTTGCTGGATCTCTCCTCTGCCTTTGACACTGTCAACCATGCCATCCTGCTCAACCGTCTCCATGATAACCTGGGTATCACTGGTCAGGCTCTGGTGTGGTTGACTTCTTTCCTCTCTGACCGACCCTCCCAGGTCCAACTTGGGTCCTTCCTCTCCAATATCTTTTTCTCTACCTGTGGTGTCCCCCAGGGCTCTAACCTCTCTCCCCGGCTGTTCAACCAATACCTGGCACTCCTTGCCCACCGCATCGCCGCTCTCTGCCCCAACTTTCAGTGCTATGCGGAGGATACCCAGCTCATCATCAGGCTCCACTCAGCCACCTCCTCTACTTCCCTCATCTGTGACTTCCTGTCTGCCATTCAGGAGTGGTGTGCTGCTAACGACCTCTGCCTTAATGCCAGTAAGACTGAGATTCTACTCATCGGTACACCCTCTCCCTCCTTCCCTGCAGCTCTATGGCCGGCCTCTCTTGGCCTCCTTACTGCTCCCACCTGCAAGGCTAAAAACCTTGGGGTCATCTTTGATTCCACACTCTCCTTCTCGCCTCACATCTCTTACATCGCTAAGAAGTCACACTACCAGCTGCACCTCCTCTGAGGTATTCTCCCTTTCCTCTCCTTCCCCCAGAAGCTCGCTGTCTCCAGAGCCCTGGTTCTCTCTAAGCTGGACTATTGTAACAGCCTCCATCTAAATCTGCCTGCCTCTACTTTCCGCCACTTATCCAAAACAGGATTGCAAGACTTTTCCTTGGCCGCAAGCCCAGGGACCGTATCTCTCCAGGACTGAAAGCTCTGCACTGGCTCCCAGTGGCTGCGAGGATTAAGTTCAAAACCCTCTGCATTGTCCACAAGGCCTTCTGGGGCTTGGGGCCGCAATACCTTTAACTCTCTCTTCCTAAATATCTTCCTTCTCAAGCTCTTCGCTCATCCACCTCCAACTGCCTCAGGGTCAGTCGCTTCTCCAATGAGTTGGTGGTAGATCTCTCTCTTCAGCAGGGGCCTCCCTCTGGAACAGCCTTCCTGCCTCCCTGAAACTTGAGGAGAACCATCTCCGGTTCCGGAAGCACCTCAAAGCCTTCCTCTTTGCATCTCCCCTGCTGAATTCCCGACAAACTGCACTGGTTACCTGGCCACCCTCTGAACTTGGGCCCAGGCCCCGCCAGTTGCCCACCTGCACTGCCTCCCTGGCAACCCCTGCACCCGGGGACTGTTTTCTGTATCCCTACCGTCCCCCCGATTACCACTTATGTCTGCACTTACCGTGCACTTGCCACTAGTTGGCCGTTTTTTATTTATCTTATCCTATTATGCTATTATTCCATGTACTGCACTTCTCTCCCCCCCACCACGCCCTTCTCCCTTTCCCCCCTTCCCATGCACTTGCGCGATCTGAATGACACTGGGCCTAGTAGGATTGTTGTCTGCCTTCCCTTTGTTCCCCCTCCCTTGCCTCGGCGCGCCTTGAGACACTTGTGTATAGGTGTGTTATAAATGCCATATCATATCGTATCAATATGCCTGCTGCTTGTACCCTCCAAAGCAACCGCCCCCTCCACCCCTGAAAGGCTATCGCCTGGTGGCGAAGTCAGGTCCTCCCGTTCCAAGCTCGAGTGCACCTCGATATCCACCGTCAAGCTGGGCAGGAGAGCGGGCCCGCTCGCAAAAAGCGGGGAGGAGCGCTGGATAGGAACGTCGGGCAAAACCGATGGGATCCCTCACGGTTGATCGTCCACAAAGTCCAAACAATAATAATGTATAACCTTCCATAAATTCAGTGGCATTTCCTATTTTCTGACACTTCTAGAACATACATGGGCATATGCCAATCAATTTTCACTGAAATGCACCCTCCTTTACTAAACAGACGTTCTCATTTTGTTTATAACGCACAATTATGCGAAGACTGTATTCTCTGTTCAGCATTCCATCCAAAGTTACAGGAATACATGGGAAAGATTAAGGGAATCGCAGCTCGTGCTTTTCAGGATCTGTCTTTCATTATTGTGATGTGACGTGGCAGTTCTCGGAATGCATACTTGCCGTTGACACTTTGATGTTACAAACTATGTTTAGGGGTAGATGGTACACTTTGCTTTTTTAGTAATTGATTTTTCCTATCGTTTGGCTTTATCAAATAACCCTATAAATATAACCATCAAAGTAGTCGTCGACAGGAAGAACTAAAGTATGCACATTATAATGCATTGATCATGCCAAACGCTAACACTGCTTGCAAGAAATAGTATGGCTGTTGTATTGTTAATGAATGCTTTCTGGTATGTGGCACGTTACTCCTTTGCTAGTGGCCAGTTCAGAGTCCTCCGTGGTATCGCTCATTTGAAATGGAACATTTGCCCCACAATTCCGTGAAACTCAAAAGCTTGTTCTTGGTTATAGAGAATAATGTGACCGTCTTTGCTGCAGCTATGTCTCACCGCTTGGCTGCCATTGTTTTCATCTTCATTTTACGTTATTGTCAGCAGGGTAGGCAACGGACCGAAGCAAGGCAGAGCTGCGCTCCATCAAAGTTGGCCCTCCTGGGGCGTCTTTCTGTCCCAAGGACCCCAGAGTCGCCCAGGCAATTCCAAGATTTTTTTCAAAGCCAAGCTCGCAGCCAGCACTTCAAGAGTGGCACGTTAGAGCGTGTAATCTCCGCGCAGAGAGAGCCTAAGCCTCTTGAAATATAAGTCTCTGCAATGTACACACATTTTTCTGTTACAGTGAGTATTGTGACAGATGAAAAGAGCAGAGAGCCCAACTACCATTACTTGCACACAAGGGTTTCTCGCTGAATCCCTTTCAAAAAATAAAAAAAATGTATTGCAAATATAACATTGTGGGCCTTTTTATGTTCCCAGAATGCCCTTTGCTTTCATACAAATCGCCAGGCTTGGGTTCATTGGATAGATGGGGGGGGTTGTGTGACCTGGGCTGGGGCTCCGCCCCTGAGGCCGCCCACATACTCACTCCAAACCCCCCTCCCTCCCCACACACTGCAAGAGAGCAGGGTTTTTTCCAGCAATAATTGTCAGCAGTTGTGGTTCTGCCAGTTTAAAGTAGAGAAACCCGTTCCAAAGATGATTTGGCACGTAAAGCAAGCGCACTTCTGTGGTTTTTCATATTGTGTATTAATGGCAGTGGATTCACTTTCATGGGCATGTTCTGGATAGAGGACAAATAAGATCTCTACCTTTTGAACTCTGAAAAGCCACCAACAAAGCGCGAGAATCCCCGTCAGCAGCCAGCAATCTAGGACGTGCACACAGAGTAACCAAAATACTGGGGGACGTACAGGCCTGAGGGACTGACGGCGCGAAAGTGGTGACAGATGAGAGATGGAGCTGATCTCATGAAAGGTTTACATGAATCTCAGTGCTATCTTAAAAGAAGAGCAATGATGCTCCCTCGCCCACCCCCCTCACCCCCGGGGTGATGGAATTGGGGCACCTGCCAGTTTCATTTATGTGGTAGCGTCTATGGAGCAGCATGCCTGGAAACCCATCTAAGCGTTTGTGTAGGCTCTCTGCCAAGAATTTGACGGTCTTGCGTTTTCCAGCATGATGCTACAGTGCCTACGATAGGCAGGTTAGAGAATGCCATAGCCCGCCACCACTGATAATATATTTTTAAATAATACTTTTTATTTTCTCGGAAGGATAGCTCAGTGGCAACGTGCTCGCCTTGGAAGCAAGAAGAACACAAGGTTCGATCCCTGGGTCTGCGCTTAGAAACCTCTGGGTATTTAGCGCGTTGTAAATAACCAATCGTATCATATCATAGAGTGCTTGTTAACTCTTGTTTTTATTGATCTTGGAGTTAGATTATTCTCGACTGCTCAAAAAAAGGGATCCCAGTACTTTTCTAATTGCAGCCGCCCACCCACCCTGATCTACAACTATGTTGGCCCCCCGCTTCCCACCGGGGCCCCTCATTATGGAAACATGACTCTCACCAATCTACGGTAAATAGGATTCTCGTCAATGAAAGTGGTCTTAAAAATGTGTAAACTATTCTTGCCTGTCGGCATGGTATTCATATGCTGAGAACAAGGAATTGAAATCAAGATATGATGAGCAGGAGCTACAATCAGCTTCTGTGTACTAGAGGTACCCAGTAAATCTGAGCTACTGCTCGGCAGTGATGAGCCAGTACACACTGTCAGCGCATATCTAACTTCCACATGAGATTTATATTATGATTGTCCATTTTATGACCCATTAAGCTTTAAATGTAAACAAGTGACCACAAATGCTCCTCTATACATATTCCTAAATGCACAGTGCATATGTTTATAGATATGTTTGCATTGGCAGCGTGTGACCTGAGGAGTCAAACGTAGCTCCTTGATAGCTGTTGGTGCCAGGTCAAACAGGCTCTTGTAGGCAGTAAACGCGAGGTCCTGACTATTGAAACCCTGCAAGAACATATGTGAATGTTGAGCAGTGATCGTCCCAGTATCCATGCACAGTGCAGGCCCTGCACATTCTTAAAAATCCCACTAGACCTGCAGGTTCACACTCTACCTAAGAGAAATGCGCTCGTGCCGTGGTGACATGGGAGAAAATATTTACCAGTGCTTTCTGTAAAATGGTGCATGTCACCACAAGGACATTTCATTTTTGGTGCAATGCTGTCACTCAGGCCAGCTTTGCAGACTTGTATTTGCTATTTAATGCAAAGTTTGTTTGCAGTAAATGTCAAATAAAAGTTTTAAACGTCCCCATACTAGCCAGCAAGGTGGAGTACCACGCAAATGGCACTTGCTCTTCATAAAATCTGCCTGCTGTAGATGTTGCGAGCACTGCCAGTTCCTTGATGGGGAAATAACCGAAGTAAATATCAAATAGGTAGATCAAGGCTGCAACGATGTGGTACCACTGATGACGATTTCGAAGTATTAGGCAGAAATCGTTGATGTCGAAAAACGGAAATAGGTTTTTACAGCTGGGCCATGTTGTGAGAGTCTGCTGCGGCACCGCTGCTGGCTCCTCGGTGCAGTACTTGCCGGTGAACCGAGGGAGGGCCTGGCACAGAGCCGGCTGCAGTGCATAAAGACTGAAGCAAGGCTCCCTTCAGAACTGCCGTGTTTTCAGGGTCAACGTGCGGAAGCTGCAATGCCCATCCCTTCCGGGGGAAGGGATTCGTCAAGGAAACCGGCTGAAATGATTTCCCGGCGCCTTCTGCAATCCGGTTTCAGTACAGCTCATGATCCTTTTACACGTGTGGCCAAATAACATGATGACATTGTGCCTCAATCCCTCCACTTCTACTCTCCAAATGCCCGTGTCACTAACGTTTCGCACTAGCATTAATGGAATGTGTCCGTTTTGCACTATTTCTAATCTCGGTCTAAATATATAGTGGAGCATACTTTGTTTTCGTTGCATGTTTAACCGCACATTTATCATGGAAATATTTTATTTGGAAATGTCTTGCATTCTTTGGGGGGGGGGGGCGGGTTGTCAAACCTATCGGATCATTGTTTTGTCATGTGCAAACTCGCATTAAATACATTCAAGATCCATCTGTTTACCATACACGCCCACCTGTAATGCCAGTACGCAAGGCAACTGGAAACCTTAGGTACGATAGCTTCATCGCCAGAGCAACTGCAATGGCCAACACCAGCCTCAAGTTAGTCCTTAACATTGACTGGCACCCACCTGTTCCTCCAGGGCTTTGGTACAGTCTGGCATTAGCTTCCTGAAGCAATGATCCAAACTCTCCCCGCTGTTGTCTTGATGGTTAGTAGCACTTTTAAACGGTAGGTGTTGCCATTATACCTGTGGTACTCCTTTTTGTTTGCTTCCCAAACTATGAAGTACTGAAGCAGCCCCTGCAGAATTTTTTTTTATCCCGTTTCTTTATTCGTTTTCTCCACAATCCAGGTCATCAACATTGCGTGGAGTCTCTCAGGCGTAAAGTGCCATTTTGAGGAGTATTTTCAGCCACATTAACTGTATGGATCTGGTTAGCTTCGGGATGATACCCCATGTGTATTCCCACTGTTTCCTTGTTATCTTCTCCCCTAGTGCCGTTTGCCACCGCTTCATATAATTCCACTGTATGATTTCCTAATGACTATTCAAATATCTATATCAATTCGAAACTAATTTCCTTGAGCCTGTATCAGTTGTTAAATATGTCTCGAATGGTGTCGGTTGTCTAGTGGCTGCCTGTCTGATGATGGGAGTTGCCAACCAGTGCTTCAACTGGGTGTATTTATACCTTTCATACGCCCTCAATCCCATGACCTGCTTGCAATCCTCAAATGATCTGATGGCATTTCCTTGATACATATCCCTGATAGTCCTGCACCCTGCCTTCTCCCTTTTGTGTTATGCTCTTGAATCCAGCCCCAGTTGAAATTCTGGATTCCCAAACATTGGGTAGCACGGGGAGGGGTTCACCGTTAGTGCTTCCCTCTTGACAGCCTTATCCCAGGTCTCAATACCCACCCCTATCACTTCACTTATTTTGACATTTTGATGTCTGTGCTGCCGTTTCAGCCACAATAGTCCGGAGAGCTGGGAACCCGCTACTGCCCTATCCTGCCTTGCCCAGATGCTCTGTGGACTCTGATTATGAAACAGTGGGTGTGTCCTGCCACATGTGTTTTTGTGTTGACTCACATTAATCCAAGTAAGTCTTCTATGACTTGCAACCAATTTCCTTGGTTGGGGCTTCCATTCGTCTGCCCATACACATCCTCAACTAAGATGACTCTATATCTGCTAGTATAACTATGCAAATACACGTGCAGATTTAAAGGTTTGAGGACCCCCCTCAAAAAGCCATCCTGTCCTATATTGGGAGCGTATATAGAGGCCACCGCCATCTTCCGGTTTTCCAATGTAAGATTTATAAAGACGTACTGCCCCTCCTTATCCACCAGGGATCCCTCCACTCGCGCCCCTACCTTATCACTTATCGCTATCATCACCCCTGCCTTTATCTCCCTTGCATTGGCCTGATATATTGGAGTATACCCTCTTATTTTCAAATTGCCCTTGTCTGCCATACTTATGTGCTCTCTTGATACATCAATATATCGACCTTCAATCCCCTCGTACGCTGTTCCACCTTTTTACTCTTGACGGGGGAATTCAGTCCCCTTGCATTGTACACGAGTACTTTCAAGGTTTTCATTACTTTAGCTAGATCAATCCTGCTTAACCCCCCTCTGAGTCCTGCATCTGCACCATGGATTCCCTCCCCCCTATTTTCCCCCATCCCCACTTCCCTTACCCCAACTTTTAATCATCAATACAAACCCCCCCCACCCGAGGAGGGACCTGGTTCCTATGTTCACTCAGGCATCTTGCCCGCAGCGCCTGCCGCTTATTCAAACCCAGAGTCCCAGTCATGAGTAATCCTAAACCCCACTTGATTCCAATTACCCCCCTTCCCCCCGTCCATTATCTGTTCCTTTCGTGTGTTTCTTTAGCCTTTTGCCGAATCTGAATTTCCTCCCCTTATTCATTCACTTTCTTTCCTCATTACCTCATACCTGTGTATGCCCCACTTCCTTAAATATTCATGTCTTAAGTCCCCCACCACCTTTCTTTGGCACCGTTTTCCATCCTTCTGAACCTTTTTTGTAACACTAGGTCCTTCTCGCCCGCCCATTTCTTCCTCTTGTAGGCTAAGGATCCGCTGCCCTTCTTCGCACATCGTAATTCTGTATTGTCATCCTTCCTATGTAAACAACAGTCCGAATGGAAACGTCCATTTGTATTTGATCTGTTTTGTGACTAGGAATCTCACCACCTGGCCCATTTCCCCCTTCTTTTTTGAAGCGTTATCTGTGACAGGGCCTGATACAGCTGTATTTCTTCCCCATTGATCCGCAATTGTCCTCCCGTTCTTGCTTTTCTAATAATCTGATCTTTCTGAGCACATGACGTTACCGCCACTAGGACATTTCGCGGACGTGAGCCCGGGCCAACTGCTCCCCTGGGGCCTACCCTGTGGTATCTGTCCAGCTGCATCATCGCCTCTGGTTCTCCTGTGATTACTTCTGCGAAGAGCTGCTGGACCGTGCACCTCAATTCTTTATCCTCCACCGTTTCAGGAAGGTTTTTTTATTCTAACATTTGATCTCCTAGAGCGATTTTCCAAATTTTTGCATTGGATTTCTACATTGCTTGCAAGATGGGACAAGTGTTCAACCGCTTCAACTGTTTTCCGAGTGTCCTCTTCAGTATGCTGGACCACCTTCTCCAGGGTATCCATCCTCTCCTCTAATTTCGCCACATCGAGCTTTAGTACCTTGACTGTTTGCTTCAAATCTTCCTTCAAAGCTTCAAATTGTGTCTTGAAGAAAAGCCAAGAATTGTTCTTGAAATTCTTTAAACCACCCTTTCATGTCCTCTTCGGAGAGCGCCATGGCACCCCCTTCTCTCTCTTCTTGTATCTGTGGCGATTTGTTTTGGGTGGGGTTCCTCCTGCCTTCTCGGGTGTCCCCCCGTCCGGGGTCCACAGTTCTTTGAGATTCTTTGCTGGCTTGACCTGCAGGGTTTGTTGGGTCACACCTGCTGCCTTCGCTCTTGCTTTGGACATATGGGCTTTGCCTAGGTCTCGCTTTTCTCTCCCCCACTCCCCAATCCTGTCCTGGAACTTTTATGGGGTGCTTGTTCGGTTACCTCCTTATCTTTGCTTTGGTAGCTTTTCCCCTTCTATTATCACCTGAGCGGTCATTACACCCCTCTTTTCCTCCTTGCCCTCACTGATCTCAAACCAATCACACTTGCTGGGGTTTCATTTATACCATAGTCCCGGGGGGGATTAGGGGCGGGGGAAGGGGGAGAGCCCTTCTTGCGTCTCCCCTGCCCCCTCTCTAAATGTAGCACTGATTTCCTGGGCGAGCGCACTTCCTGTTGGGGCTTGTATCCCGTACCTTACAACACCCACTGACTGGTCCGGGGCTGCTCAGCACCAATGTCTCCTCTGCCCATCTATTCCTTCCCCCTGCTCTGCCACCCGTCTGTTCTATTTTATTCAACAACCATCCAACCCAAATAGGCGGGGTGGCAACCGAGACGAAATGACCTGTCAAAAAACACATACAAGAACATCTGTCCTGCATAAGGACCTAACGGGAAAATGCCCCCCTGGTTGACCATTTTAAACTAATGAAACATAAGGCCAAAGATTGAATGGACAATAATTGAAAAAGTGAACTGCCCCAGGAGAGGGGGTGATATGGCCAACCTGCTACTTAAAAGAGAGCAGAAATGGGTCTTTCGCCTGAAGACAGACCAAATTGGTCTCAACGAGAATATTCCTTGGCAACAATTAGCAATGTTACTTAGATCTCGGTTTTTAGATAAGGATACATCCTTTATCGTTTATTTGCCAGGCATAGCATAAACTATATACAAATATGATGACAAACGCACATTTATAGTTTTTTGCTAAATTCTTGTTTATGCGTGGTGACCACTCGTGCAACTTTATGCACGTTGTGAAAAAGACAGCCCCGCCGGGTTTTTCTGCATTATATGCAGATACAAACCCGACACATCAACCAATTCACCACAGGACTGTCAAGACACAGAAGGGAGTTTTTATTTTGACAATTACTACTACTAAAATAAACTACCTGACAGATGAACTCCGTTATCTCCCCAAGAGAGTTTGCTGGTCATTTTAATTGTTAGACACAACACGTGTTAAAAGCTGGGAATGCGTCGTCCATTCCATGACGGTGCTAGAATAACAACTGACTTCCTGATTGTGACCACACGTTCCTAACGTAACGTATACGTCACTTGCCGCGCGATCAACGTGACCATTTCCATAAAGACATGGAGTGAGTCACTTGTTCTGCGACGCACACGGGAGCTCAAACAGAGAGGAAACTCTGTACTCGAGAAGGTAAGCGCACCCCCTTTCCTGCGCACAAGGGATCGCTTAATAGATATTCCATGGCGCGGACGGATTCGGCAAGCAAAGGACTATTTAAGATGTTGCCGATTCATTACGGGCAGCAATAACACCGCCAACCTTGTATTTTATTATGCAAATATCGGAAATGCTTTGAATGACATGCAGAGACCAATATCCTGATACATGGTTGCCTTTTCCCCCATTCTAAAAACAGGAACTAATATCCTTTGATATGAGGCACTAACTTGTAAAGCCTTAGGAACGTGACTGTACCACAATTAAAGGTTCTATAGAAAAATGAGAACTGGCTACCCCTCTCTCAGTGCTGCCACCTAAGGCCGAGTAAACTACAGTGTATTAATGAGCAGAAGGAATCACTTCTCAGTTAGTACAATTGCACAAGGGAACAGAGTGACGGAACATGGAACCATCTTATATCAAGGTTAAAATACAATCACACAATGTCATCTTTTATATTAATTTATTCAAAGTATCAAAATTGCTCACCAATAGTTAAAACAGGTAGAAAAACACACAGCGAGAAGTACGACACACATATTACAATTACCATTACACAATCCTATATCCTTCTCATTTATAAAAAAAGAGCAAAAAACAACAAGCACAGTCTATTTCGTATGGGATTCAACAGGTTAGTCATGACCACTCTATAAATTAGAGTGGTTTTGCAGATATTAGACTATTTATTTAGGTTAGTCTATTGTCATGTGTCGACATGTTTCGGCCATCTACATATATAGGACACTATCCCTAGTGTCCCTACAAACAATCAAATATAGGCCATCTTCAGGACAGACAAATTTCTTTTTTGGAAGATGCACCTCTTTCCCAAATCCCCATTGCCAGACAAGTGCGAATCTAAAAAACAAACAAATATCATTTATTACATACTAAAAAAGAAGAAAAAGACTGGTTCCGTTCACAAAATAACATCTCTGGTTCCTTTTTACTACTTTTTGTTTTTTTTTATACATTTGATTCTTAATATGACATACAAATTTCATGCACTCATAGCTTATAGTATTAATCAAAAGGTATATAGTTTACATTAAATACTGTAGGTTACGGAGCCTTTACTTACATCTTGGCAGCACTCAAGCTTATAGTTGAGTCCCCCTTAGTAATGATAGAGACGGATCACTATTTCCAGGTGTTATCACAAACACCACTCAGCCTGACTGGTTCAAGGCTTAAAACAGGCTCTGTAATAGAAGAGCCGGACGCATATTTAATACATGCTACATTTAGTCATCTGTTGGTCAATTTTATGTAGGCTCCCTCATTATAATACATGGAACCCTTTTTGTTGATTTTTGGTCAGCCTTATTACATGTCTACGTATGAATCTGCAGAACATTGCAAAGTCCCACTTCATTAAGGTGGCTTAATTATGCCATCTGTTGTATGATAGGTCTGTGCGATGTTGCACTAATGCATCCACTAATCGCTTACATTGACACAAATACCTTTTACAAAAACCAGCGCTGCACTTACGCAATATCGCCTGGTCCGTTGTCCACACAACATGGGTGAAGCAGCGTGAATGTGTAACAGCACACAGGCACTTTACAACTTCCACACAAAGCTGCGTAATTGTGGCGTCCTGATCTGGTTTGTGGACAGGACGTTTGATATATCAAGTCTGCAGGGGGATCGACAGAAAATAGCAGAATCACAGCGTCATTCTAACCAGAAACTGTTTTATGTTATACTTTCCGAATACCCCAACCCTTAACGAGGGGAATCACAGACAAGAATTCTGGCATCTAATACGCGGAGGAAGTGTTTAGATGGATGCTGCATTCTGTTGGTCCCGGCCACAGGAGCAACATGGGAAAACAACTAGGAACAAATCCGAGTATTTTACATAACTAAAAAAGGCACACATTACCCGGCTAAACAGAGAAACAGCCCGAACGCTTACCTCATCTGAGCGAGATCCTCTCTTCACACAACGGTGCGATCGCGAGACATCGGCAGACGTCCGATCGCATCGGTGTTTGGTTTCAAATTAAATACCTACCTTACCTGATCACGTTAGCGCTGCAACTACTCCTCTTAAAGGGGTAGTGCAGCTTGCGTGCAACGGTGACTGTATTTCGAAAAGCACCTCGGCAAGTGCATAAATATATTATGCAACCCAACACTCTATCATCTTAAATTATGATGGAGTCAGTTTGTTCATAAAGTGCAAAAGGAAGTGTTTTTATTTTTGATAAAAAGGCAGCATATTACAATGCAACCAAGCGAAAACAGGGCAGGGAGGGGAGAAAGGGAATTCAATTACCTCAGAGTTATGATGGAATTCCACTCCACTGCCGAATGTAGACCCGTGCTGGACGTGTTCAAAGAATAGATCCATTTTTGTTCGCTCAGAGTCAATAGCTCATCTGTTACCTCCTCTTGTGCTTGCTGGAATGGTTTGTAACACGAACCACAGCATTTCTGTGTGTTTGTGTTTCTTTGCCTCGTGGTGTGCGACTAAAGGTTTATTGGGAACTTTGTTCTTCAAGCATGACTTAGGTTCAGAGATGCGTTGTCTAATGCATCTTTTGGTTTTCCCAATATAGATTAAGTTACATGGGCATTTGATGCCATAAATAACCCAGGACGATCCGCAGTTAGTGAAGCTGCGAAACTGCCACTTTTTTCCGTTTAGATCTATTTCTTTTAGATTGTTAGTAGAGGTGCAAGCGACACATTTGCCACATTTAAAATGTCCCACCACTGGTGGCAACTGCCACAATGTGGTCTGGGTTGGCAAAATTTCTTTTCTCGGGTATGAGTGGACCACAAGGTCTCTAACATTTTTCTGTCGCCTGAACGCAAACCTAGGACTTACTGGTTCAGAATCTGGCATTTTAAGAATATGCCAGTTCTTCGTTATGGTCTGTCTGAGTTGATTACTTATGGGACTGAACGTCGTGACACATGTCATTTTGTCTTGTTGTATTTTAGGTTCTGGATGAAGGCATCTGTTCCTGTTTGAGTGTTTTGCTCGTTTATAGGCTGTATTTACTATTCTTTTTGGGTAGCCTCTGTTCTTCAGTCTCTCTTTCAAGTCTTTCCCTTCTTTTACAAAATCTGTCATGTTAGAGCAGTTTCTCCTGATCCGGAGGAACTGACCAATGGGAAGGTTTTCACGTAATGCTAGAGGATGGAAGCTTTGAAATTGGAGCAGAGTGTTCTTATCCGTAGGTTTACGGAATAGAGTAGTTGACAGGTGCCCACTTTCAGTCTTTTGAATCAACAGATCTAGAAAAGGAATTGAGGATGTGTTCCATGTCATCGTGAATTTGATGAAAAGGCTCTGATCGTTCAGCCATATCAGAAAATCTTCAAGGAGCAACACATCTGCTTTCCAAATCATAAAAACATCATCTATATACCTACACCATTGTCTGATCTGCTCTTTGAAAGAATTATTGGCGTGGTATATAGATGTGGCTTCATACTGATCCATATACAAGTTCGCCAGATCCGGGGCAAAGGTGGCCCCCATGCTTGTACCGTGGATCTGGCGATAGAAAGAGCCATCGCATAGAAAGAAATTTTCTGTCAATGCTAGACGGATGCATTCTAAAATGAATGGAGTAGGCACCAAATCAAGTGTGGCTGTCCTTTTATTTAAGACAATCTCCATAATTTTTAGGCATTCCTCTTGCGGTATACTAGTGTACAGAGCCGTTACGTCTAGTGTCACTAACAAACTATTTGTTTGGCATGGTAAATCATTAATGATATTGACCATGCTTGTTGTATCTTTAACAAAGGACATCATTGTTTTAACAAAGGGTCTGAGAAACCAGTCTGAGTACATAGACAAAGGCTCAAGCACCGAATTTATTGCGGACACGATCAGTCTGCCTGGTGGAGTCACTGCATTCTTATGCACTTTTGGCAGAAGATAAAAGGCTGGAGTAGTTGGGTTATCCTTCACCAGAAAAGCATATTCATCCATTTCTATCCAGCCTTCAGTTATAGCATGGTCCATCAGACTTTTGATTTCGTCCTTTAGGCGCGGGGTGGGGTCGCGATCGAGTTTACGATAGAACACAGGGTTATCAAGATGTACTTTGAAATTCACTGTCGTAAAGTAGTTTATCCCATAAAACAATTCCTCCGCCCTTGTCGGCTGGTTTTATGTGGAAAGTCTGGTTGCTTTGTAGTGATAGAAGAGCTTGTCTTTCTTCTCGGCTCATGTTGTCTTTGTTTCGATTTTTAGAGGAAATTAGTTTTTTACTCTCATGAATGATTTTATTTTCAAAAACCACAATGGCTGGGGAAACCATGCCATTGCCGGGTACAAAGGAAGATGGAGGTTTACCACAATTAAGAAATAGAAGGAAAAGAGAGCCCTCCTACTAAGATCAGTGGAATACAACCTGGTACCACAGGGGCAGGGATGTATGCGACAGCTACCCTGCCTTAGCATAAAACATAGGAATAGGCTCATGATCATGTTACATTGTGAAACTGGCTTGAAGAGATCATATATATATATATATATATATATATATATATATATATATATATATATATATATATGCACCAGTTAATGCGAAATATAAATGTATTTTGTGGGATCACTAGACGTGATCTCAATGGATGATGAGTGGGACAGAGACCCATCAGTTGTGTGTGGATTTCAAAAGATTGAATGGCACCAATAGCAATGCTGTTTCAAAAGCCATGCCCTGGCAGTTATTAGTCTAGAGGTGACTGTGGTGTATTTTTCTCTTCTTTACGCACAGGTTCACCCATTCGTTGCAGCCTCATGGCACACAAAGAAGGTGGTAAAGTATAATTCTGGCACAGGTTAGGTACTGATTAGACCCAGCCTGTTCTATAGAACTAAAAGACTGTCCTGAAGAAAGTGGCCGTAGCAAGATTTATGCCACTGAAACCAGTAGACAGTGACTGCTATAGAGGCACAAATGCTGACCTACTGTATGTGAGCAATCTTTTTACCCCACCCCACCCCACCCAACGCTCCAATACTGACATCTTTGAAACTCTGAGTGGAGCGTGTATTGTCTTTATACCAAATTGTCACACAAATTTTGGTTGTTTTGTGTCTTTTAAAACACAGTGCCCCTGGTTTACAGGAAATCCGCTAGGCCATTAAAATTGTGAATACCCTTGTGGATGGCTGTACCTAAGACCAATGAGGCACTGCTTTTTATTGTCTGGCTATTTGTCTCTTCCAACACACACACATAGTGGAAGAGAGTGGTTGATGGGCATTAATAGTACAAGGCTGGATGTTTTACAACTGATAGAAGAAAGTAGTTTACCTTCTTATCCTATCCCCTGTTTAACAGGCGTATATTAGCGGTGCCTAGGCTAATGTGTGGAGATGAGGAAGGGATAGCTAGAATTTTTCTGAAAACAGTCTGGTTTTTCTCCTGTTTTTCGGAAATCGAACACAGGCTATAACCAAATCACAATACAGATGTGTTCTGCCCCATTTTTGTGTTATACAGTATCTAGAGTTAGGGCCACAAACCAGGCCCAGTACCCTGTTAACTCATTCCATGCCCCCCATCTCAGGTTAATTCTATTTTATTCACACCAGGTCTTCTTACTCGCTCTTGCCGCCTCCCTCCTTTATATGCTGCTTGCTCATGGGTGAGCCCTTGCTGCTGTCTCTTTACGAGTAGCCTTCTTCCTAGCCTGATACTGCCCGGGCCTGCTGAGACTTGTTGGACCCGACAGCTTCCTGGCTTGCCGGCATTCACACCCGGCCTTCTGCTTCCTGCAATGTCATCCCTGCGGCGCCCCGCATACTGTGTCCCGCTTCGACGTTTCTGAATTCTCTTCTGTTCGTGCCTCAACTTTCGCCGCTGTTCATGCGGGTCATTAATGCTTGTACTGGCTCCCAGTCCTTTATGTATACCGTAGTTGCAACACAATTAGGCTCTTCAATGTCAGCTTACTGTGCGGCCGGTGGGGAGAGATGCTCCCGCTGCTGGCCGCCATCTTGGAATCAGCCCCTGCAGATTTGAACATATGAACGACATGTTGCTTACAGATTTTCATGTGTCTGACTCACGCTGCCCCTTTCATCGTGTATAATGTGTTGGACGGGACATAATGAAATGCTGGCGAGATTGCATTTATATAGCCATTATTTGGCAAAGCCAACAATTTTGGCTTTTGTGAAGGCATGGGAAATTCGTTTGCCAAGCACCACCATAATAGTGCTACCACCTTGCCATAAGGTGGCAACAGCTGGAAAATGGAGTGAATACCTTGGCATATCATGGCAGTGCCTGGCAAATGCATGTCTAGTTCCTGGACACAAGCCAAAGCGGTTGGTTTTGCCATTGCTTGTTTTTAATAGGACTTCAGTGCAAGGAAGAGATACAAGGACACATACAATGTTTATAAATCAAGTAGCTGAAGAACAGGGGTGTTGCTGGGTCTGGAAAAGATCCTGGGTTATGCTAATGTCGGGACTCTGGGATAGCCAGTCTTTTGGTTCTTAGCACATGAACTTCTATCCAGGGCTACAACCAAAAGACCCCGGCCTATAGCCCCCCGGTCCGACTAGCAACGCCTCTGCTGAAGAACCACTTGTTTAAGACATTTTGTATCACAACAGAGGTTACAGATGTAGTTGAGACATTCAGAGGACTGTTAAATACCACTGGCAAGTCCTACACAGCACGAAGTCTGATGTTACTGCTTGATAGAGCTACTTCACACTGAGACTAGGAGTATGGCCTTTGGGCAGGGTAGGTGGTGGCGGGGTATGGGCATACTAACTGGCATGGTCATGGGTAGTCAATGGGTGGGTAAATAACCAAACAATACCCACAAGTGTTGCTCCACCTTATATACCACCTCTCTGCTTTCTGTATTCCAGTTCAATTTTTCCGGTTTGCAGTTGGTGCTTAACCTCCATCTAATTTGCAAAACTTATAAAAGATTACAAGTCAGAAGAGTGTGGGGTAAACATGGCACATTGGCATCTGTAATTATAATTTACCACTCAAGGTCCTGGTTGCAAATGTGGAACGATGTGGAATAAATATTCTTACACAGTTGGAGAAATGTTTGATTGCTATTAAGGAGAGAGAAGATACAACATCCGAGATTGCTAACTGACATCCCTTACTTAAGTTGATTTACAGCAATTCAGCAATTATCGTTGAAGGACATGCGCCTGGTTTGTGGTGTAACTTTTCCATAATAAACGATTACACCACCATCTTAATGGGGCGAGTTAAGTTTCCTTCTGCTACTGCTGCGCACAGGGTTTGCTTGACACAGAATTTTAAACCCCTTTTATAGACATTTGTAACACAGTACACTATCCTGCATCCCATCGAGCCTACCTGCACATTTATTTACCCCCCCCCATCACTAGCACACGTAAAAGCAAACTAACTGCACCTCTCCACTAAGCTTTCACCATAGCCAACAAGTCACACTCTCTAGAGTCATTCAAGATCCCATTGCCAAGATGGGGCTAAGTGCACAATGGCGAACGGCGCTGTGCTTAAGCTTATAGTGGTGTGTGCATGCTTTCTGTTCACCACGTTAGTAGTATAGAGGCAGGACCCCAGATAGGGTTTTGAAATGGGAGTATTTTACTATCTTACTTTTTAAAAATTGTGAGTTGAAGGATTTTTCAAGAAATAAAAACAAGTAGTACTTTTGTGTGAACTGCTGGTATATGGGTGATTTTGTTGTAAGATATACTACTACCTTTTGTTCCCAGTAATTGGTATCCAAGAAAATGTTTTTAATGTTGTAGGCACTGTTCAGTTCAGATGATGGAATAGGAGAGCTCATCTGTTTGGCATGAGATTTTAATGTCGCTGGTAGTAGCACTTTAACACAGCGGTGCAGTTGGCAACACGGGCTACCCCCCCAAATCCCGTGTGCGTTTTGTTTTTTTGATTGGGAGTATTTGCCTAATTTTAGTCAATACAACTGGTAGGCACTCAGCTTTTCTGCAGTGTTTTTTGGCAGGGCAGAACAAGTTCAAAAAGGGCTTGCCACTGGGGTTGGTTTCGAACTTCTGTGCAGTTTTTTGTTTGTTTGTGATGTTGTGAATTCTTGTGACCGAAAAGTAAAACGCCCTGTTGCACTGAAATGTCTGCGGTTGTGCTGTAAACAGATTGGTCGAGTACAAAATAAAACACATGATCTAAGATAAGGGATCCATTATGTGCATGCGCTACAAGAGCGAATCGGAGTCCTCGTCAGACCTACAAAACCATGATAAAAAAGTATGAGCTTCAAAAGGGTATTTCTTGTCAAGATTAGGTTGGGATAAATGTCTATGGGAACAGGGGGTTGATCTACAACTAAAGCGGATGTTCCAGTTTTGAAACTAAGGACACAACTGGCCAATAGAAGGGTTGCATCACAACTCGTGTGTCATGTTAGGATGGGTAGGGGTAGTGTCCTGGTTCTCAGTCTACTACAATACAAGATTCCTGAGGGATGTGAGGGTTTCCTCTTGGCCATAAGGATTGAGAACTGGTAGGCGTCTTGATACTTCTGCGCTGGTCAGGAGGAGGAGGTGAGCAACACTCATAGTTGCAACCGAAAAGGAGGTACTTTCTTGGAATGATCAGTAAAAATGCGAGGATGAGTGAAATCTTGCAGTCTCAGGCTTCTATGCCTAATGGGGTTAGTCGTCTCTATCCTGCAACTCTCCTGGAGATACAGTCACTGATGTGTAGTGCACAGCTTGCCTCTATAGCCCAATCACAGTCTCACAGATCTAGCACCAAGCTCATTCTTTGCCACATTCCCACTCATGGGGATATAGCACCCAGCCTGCTATTCGCACTGCAACGGCAGTTATAGTGCTTGCCTCACTTGTTTCTGCTCCAATAGAACCAATGCCCAGCTCAATGTTAAATTCCTCAGGCACATGGAGTGCCTGAAGAAGTTTCGGGTATATAGTGCACAAGTCACTACGTGTAGCTCAGAGGCTTTCCTAGGGCATTCTGCTCCTTCGGTTCTCTCACATGCCTGATTTATATCCGGCCACCTTGTTTTTTCTTCTGCTTGTCTACTATCCTGGGGCATGGTTTTGATACTTGCCAGCCTTGGGTCCACCTTACTACAGTCCCTTACTACTGCTCCTCTTACAGATACTGGCACCACCCTTTCCTCTCAAATCCTCGTATATTGGGACCCTTGCATGAAATGGTTTTTGCTCCCGTTGTCAGTAAAGTGTCTGTGTCAATTGCCTTGCTTATTCCACCTGATGATGTTCCTTGGCACCCCAAGGCTTCATATGCCTGGGCCATCATCTGTGATTTGAACAGACGTCCTACCTGCCACCTTTCACTCCGCTCCTGGGATTTTCGGCTAGTTGACAGTGTTGCTGGCACTAGCGATGGCTGTCTCATCTGCACAGAAGACGTTTGCCTCATCTGGAGAAGTCTGTGTAGATCCCCCGCTGATGCATGGGATTCTGAGGAGTGGTACTGCAGGCCTCAAACCACCCTGGCTTTGCTCTCATTTCAAATATCTGCTATCCAACCCCTAAACCCCCCCCCCCCCCCGTCCACCACATGCGAGGGTCCCTTTTGGTGCAGGGAATTAAGCTGCGTCGCAGGGGATTCTGCATTTGGGGCATTACTTCTGAGTCTTTAAAGTGAGATTTTATTTATTTATTTTTTTCTGGAGGGTTCTGATGGACAGATGAGACCCGAGGGCAAGTGGGGGGGGGGGGGGGGTGTGCATCTCAGGTTCTGCATTTTACTGACTGATCAGTGTAAATGATGGCCAACGACCTTGATTTGGGGCCTACTCCACTAACCACAGCCTAGATCTTTAGGAGCGGGGCAGATATTCCTCACTGTAGTCTCCATCTTAATGATCCAGGTCACCAGCATTTCGGAACGGGCTGGGATTAAGAGTGGGCCACTGTAACTCTCACCTAGTGCCCCCATCCAGTTAGCTCATGGCTTTGACGGCAATGTACCTTAGCTTTCCTTGGTGGCAGAGTCCCCTTGAGATTTTGGAACAGTCAGGCAGCTGACTTTGTCAGTGATCACCTGCCAAGTGACTGATTATGTAAGGCCATCATTGAACACTCAGGGCATCAACTTGTTGTTGAGGCTGCGGCAGTCCCCTTGCTGCTTTGGTTGGCCATACCTACATGTGATCATACACTGAGTTGAAGACAGTCAATTCTTAACATAATTAGTCAAACCATGAGCCTCACAGCTTTGTCTAATATTTAGAAATTGAGCAGTCCTGTGCGAACCAGCACAAAAGTTATTTGGCTTGATTATGAATTAATAAATTGACCTGTAAATGGCTTACAATTAAAACAATAATTTGCACAGCTGTTAGGATTATGATTTGATATTTTAAGCAAGATGGCTGCTGGCTCGGGGGCAAAGAATAGCAGTTGGCGGGGGAAAAAGACTGTATTAAACGAAAATATAATTGGTTATTCAGGGGGGCACTGACGCCTGAATTTGATAGATGTGGGGCGGACGTTTCCCCAAAAATAAACATCAGGCGCAACTATTTAGACGTCCCTCCAAAACAAATGTCAAGACTGTAACAAATATGTTACACAATTACTGAAGATTGAACCTGGCGCATACTGATGTAAATTGCTGTGCATACGCTTGTATACACTTCATAAACATTGATAGTGTAGAGGATCAAATGGAGTAGCACTGTGAGCTAGGCTTGAACCTCTCTAGCAGTGCTCCTTTTTATAACATTGTGAACTATGTGATGAAACTCCCTGTCTGACCGGTGGATGGTGGCGTCGGCAAGGAGGCTAGATGGTACCACAGGTGACGTGATGCTGGGGAGGATCGCAGGGCTGACTCAACCATACCATGCTCGGAAGGGTGGGGATTCATCACCGGATAATGGTAGCTACTCTGGCCATTTGCATATTGGAAATCGAGGAACAGCGTTTCTGCAGTGCAAACAGCACAGGTACAATCTGCTACCCTAGAATTTCTTGATTCCAGTGCACCACAACGGATTTCTATTCCACCAGAGGGAGGCTGGAAGGAGGGGCAAATCCCTATAAAACCACGCATTTAGTAGGTGGTGGAGAAAGCAGTCATTCGGTGCTGGCTGGCAAGAGGAAGAGGAGAAACTGAAGGAAGAGCAGGAGACTGGAGTAGACCCATGAAGCCTGGGGAGAGCAGGAAACCATGGGCTAGAGGAGAGACCCAGGAGGCAGGGCAAAAGAGGAGACTGGAGACTGGAGGCTGCAGTGAGCACCTGCAGGGGTGGGTAAAGGTAGGTCCAAAATTCCTGAGCTTACAGACCCTGTGGGCTTGGAAAAAGAACACCCAGAAGGTTGGGAAAGTTAAGCGGTTGAAAGTGGCAGAAATAGGGGAGCAGTGGAAAATTGTGTTGGTTGTGAGGAAGGTGCCCATGGGAGAGTTGGAATAGATTAGGAGTATTTTAAGTGGTGTGAGGGGGTGGGGGGAAGATGCAAAGAAGGGAAGAGGACTAGACAGCTATTGCAAGAAACTATTGATAAGTGATGGATAAGTAAAGAACAGGAGGTAGAGGAAAGTGAAGCAGACTGGGTGGAGAAAGTATTTAGGAAGTGAAGGAGTGGAGAAACTTTGGGAAGGCGGACAAGGAGATGAAAGTAAAACGTGACCGGGCAACGCTTGGTATTCTCTAGGAGTTGAAGGATGAGTTAGTTGAAGAAACTGAGGAGTTGAAGGGGAGGACTGGGTATTGGAGCAAGGCGAGGAGTACAGAATTGTTAAAACCGAGATGATGGACAGTAAGATAAAAAAGGTACATCCAAGAAGACAAATAAGAGGGCAAGGATTTGTGGGGGCAAGACTTAAGGCTGGGTAGGGGAACGAGATTGGAGCAGTTGGCTGAGGTAGCAAACCATGACCGAGAGGGAGGAAGTGAGGGATGCAGTGAAAACCCTGTCTCAACCTTGCGGCAGCCTCCTGCCCCCCTCTGGTTGTAGTGCTTCTTAAAAAGCCCGCCACATATAGCCCCACTTAGAGAATCCTTCAACTTGCTCCAAGGATGGAGCTGATGCTAAGGATTGAGTAGCAAGTAAGAGTCAGAAAACCGTGAGAAATGGGGTGTCGGAGCGCACAATTTAGGTGGCTTTGCTGTGGGAGTACTAGCCCGCATTTACTGAGCACTGGCAGAACATTTTAGAAGGCTTGGAGAGCAGCTTTCTATTGGATCGGTTTTCCCAGAGCACTAAGCCACTCAGGAGAAGAATCATCTTGACCATGTTTAGTTTAACTCGGACTCCATGTGCTTATTTAAGCCACCCCTGTAGGCATCAAGTAATAAAACCCATTGTTAACCCGATTCCCTTTCTACCCTGTTAATTGATTATTTTCCACTGTGCGACACTGACCACTATAGTGGCCTACACGTCAAACAAAATAATATGAACAGTTGTACAAAATATAATTGTATGTTGTAAAAGAACAAAGACAGCAGCTTGCAGTGGCAAAGACAGAAATAGCTCCACCACACCTGAAATGCAAAGAGTTGGCTGGCGAGCAGTGGCTTTTACCTAGCCAGCAATTGCTACATATGATCACCCCCTGGCCCCACTTGAAATGCAAATGCTGGCAACAGTGTGGTGGATGGGGCAGGTGAGCATTGGTGAAGCATATATTTGTGGTGCATTTTGAAAATTGCAGTAGTTGAGGAGTGCATCAGTGATGTAGAGTTCTATCTTGATGAGGAATATTTTTAACATCCCCACACTGAGATGCACTTAATAAGGATTGCAGTGAAAACATTATTTTAAAAGCATTGTTGGGGCCGGTATTGCTTATTGTGTTGAATTGAAGCAACCAAGACTGAACGTCCCATAATACTTTTGATGGAGAAATTGAAGCACAGACTGCTGTAGTACTTGTGGGTAGATTAGCACTGGCTAGACACAGGCAGTGCCAACATTTCCATATTGCTATACTTGGCAAATTGCAAGAGTTGATTGCACCATAAAAAAAGTTGCTATCTTCTGCTAAATTATGTGAAAATGATGTGATGGGAGCAGGGCGAGTAGTTATATGGACGCAGCTGGCCATTGTGAAATACTGTTTCAGCTGATCACTTCTCCAAAACACACATTGGATGAAAGGGTATTGGTTGACCAAATGGGGCTGAATTGAGAAATGTAAGGAACTCGTGGTGGCAACAGTAAAGGCAGACACAAGTGATCACAGTTCAAGGGTGTTTATTAAACTGTATGAATGGATAAGAAAAACGCCTTATCTAAACCTAAAGCTAAGATGGGAGCAAGTTACGACCATCAAATAATCATAAGGCAGTCCTGGTGGCGTCTTGAAGGGCTTGTACTAAAAAAAAAAAAAGATTGCCAATCCTTACCACTAAGTTGCAAAAAGAGTGGGATAATGGGATAATGTTCACCTGAAAAGAAAGAAGTGTTCACAAAATGATATGTCAGGATGGTATGGCAGGGTCTCCCTTCCCCACGTTTTTGGCACGGGACAAGGCGGTACTCCTGAGCACAGCACACTCCTGGGCTTCTCCAGCACAAAGTTCACAAGTCTATTTCACAATACCAGAACCCTTAAGAGTAAGTCTCTTTCCTCAATGTCTCTGGCCTTAGAAGGCCCGAGGGTTCAAAACAGACAAACAAAAGTTCCTTCTGTGATCTTGCACCTTTTGGCGATTGCTCTTCGTCCCTAGGACTTCCCTCCACCGGGCTCGCATCGTCTTTGCAAAATGGGCCTCTCTCTGTCGGGTTCACTACGGCCTTTCAAATATTGCTCGTAACTTTCAGGAGCTTTGTTTTTTTTACCCTTACACAAACACTGTGGACAACCCTCAAACGGGTTCACTCTTGTCGACACACTGTTCCCGGGTGTATTATTCTTCACCCCAACTCGTAGGCATCCCTCAGCCGGTTTCACGTTTGCCACATATTCAATTCACCCTACTTTATCTCAATGCGGGACTCCATCTCAGTAGCTTTCCCCTTGGCATCCCTCTGTCTGGTTCACATAGCCATCTTTAACACAGTTCATGAATTTCTAACACAGTTCATGCTTTGCTCATTTTCATCAGAAAGCGTGGGTTCCCTTCTCCTAGCTTTCTTTCGGCAACCCTCTGTCTAGCTCACACTTGCCTTATTCCAGAGTTCACAATCTTAACAGAAAGCAGGGCTGCCTTCCCCTAGCTTTCTTTCGGCGATGGATCAGAGACTTTCGATTGTACAAGGGATTTGACGTGACGCTTGTAGGACCACGCTGACATCTCGCGCCACCCTTTCCTAGGGCTTTCTGGTACTTGCGGTCTTAACACAAAAAGAGGCCAGCAAAAGTTCCTTGAATGAGCACTCCTGCGGCGCCTGACCACTCTGCAGCTGGCTCTTGTCTGGGCTTTCACAAAAGTTCAAACGCACACACATAAAGGTCTTTCTCTTCAAGTTCCTTGCGTTCTGCTAATGTTGCCACTTGCAACCTTGGGCTCAACACAGTTCAGTTTGCTATCAGCTTCCCCCGACTTACTGGTTGTGTTGAACCCGTTGGCTTGTCTTGCTTCTGGAGTCCAGGACGGTACCACGGTAGCCAAGTGTGCGTCTTCGCCTGCGCTATCAGTGCGGGATGCCCCCGTGCACCGTTGACATCTGTTTCTCCACACGCCAGCTGTAACTCCCGGTCTTATGATTTCCATTTCGTAGTCTTCGTAGTCTTCGCGGTCTGAGTTGAAAAGGGCATGGGCAGTTTTCCCTTCGTCGTCCCTCTAGGTCTTGCAGCCTTTCTCCTCCGTTTGAACTGCCGGTCCAGTATAGCTGTGTCATTGTGTGTTTGGCCTTGCTCGTAGTGTGCTCTGGTGCTCCGCCTTTTATCCCTGTGGGGATGGTAAAGGGCCATTGGGTGTGTGTGATTATTATCAATTGCCTGACCCTTGTGTTGTGTGACATGTCGGTTAAACGGCTCTGGTGTTAGTCTGTTGCCTGTCTCGGTGTCGGAAAAGGTGGGATATTACTTCTAAATATCCTACGGGGTAGGATGGGAAAAAGGTGTTACAAGGAAGGGGGAACCGCGTCTCAACCCTCAGTGTCCCACTTCCACTCCCCAAAGACCTCCCATCCAGGTGATTCTCCCCCACTGGTCCACCCCCAGGAACTGGATCCAATAGCATTGGCCATTTCCTGGTCACCTGGATGACAGATCCCCAGGGACTAGTAAGTGAGACGCCTTCAGGTTTCTCACAGAAAGTATGTATGTTTTTCATCTGTTGATGACGTCCTTCTGCAGTATTAGTTACCTTCCAGCATGGACTGTCTGAGGGATCAAATTAGGCACACTTTCAATATACCAATTGTGCCCTGACTGAATATGCCCACAAGGTACCAACTGATCAGCACATGGTTATTGATGACGTAATCTTTTGGGCTGAACCAGTTAATTCACCAGACTAAAAAATGAATTGGATCAGATCAGTGGTGTAGTTTGGTCCCCCCTTTTAACCATGGGCACACCCTGGCCCTGGAGATGCTTGAAAAGACACAGCATGCAAGAGACTACTATCGTGGTCTTTGGTATCTGGAAAACCCAGGCCCTTAATTGCAGTGTCTCCAGTTTGAAACGTCTTTGGTTTTGTGAGAAACTTCATTGCTCGATCGCCCTTGCCCCTGCCCCTTAGGGGTAACCAAGGCTGGAAACCACCCTTGCATACCTTTCCAACTTGCTCCTTTCGGTTGGGGATGCCTAATCCTTCACCTCCTGATACTGGCCATGCGTCTTTGTTTCTGTTGTGTATGTTTCTTTGCATTTCCTCACTGAATGTGTTTTTTTGTCCATCATGGTTTTTGTTTTGTTACTTTGCCTCAGCGCACCCTCAACACATGTCTTTTGAGTCTAGCCACTTTGATTGTGGCGATTGTATGTTCGTAAGACGATATCAGACATTCCAACAAGTATCATCTGTTTTAGTTCTGTTTTAGTTTTCTACTTATTAAGCAGACACGTCCCAGACGCTAAAGTGATCATGAATGGCATTGAACCACAGAACAATACATTAAATGGATTTTTATGTTCGGTTGTCTTGTAAACACGTCAGTGCCATCCAAATAATTAAAGAAACAATAAAGTAATTCATGTTTCTGTCAGCCTGGCTGGTGGCCCCGGTTAACGCCTTCCACAACGCGGTCACACAGGGAGCGTCGCGCCACTGCAAATAAGGAGGCCCATCGTAATGGTGCTTCAACTCCGTAACTTTATTAGCGAACTGACACCGGCTCCCCCAGCACGTCCCTTCCTCCATAACGGCTTCCACCCTAGCCCCACCTCTACATGACGAGGCTAAACCCTAGTGTGCCAACATGACAACTTCCCCCTTTCTCAAACCACCAGTCAACACAACTTTAACCCATCTCTTCAATTAGTCTTACAGGTTTCATCTTGGCCCTGATGGCCCCCCCCCCCCACGCCTCCGGGGGGGGGGGCTCCTCTGTGACAGAGGCTCCTGCGTCTCCCACTCTTGATCCAACACCTCACTGTCACCTTGGAAAGACTCCTCCTTATCCCACTACCTCGGGGAATCCATGTGTCCGGTTTCATTTGAAGTGAGACACATTTCTCGTGATTGTCTTGCCCCCTCTGTCCTCCGCCGTTACCATGGCACCTTTCACCTGGGTAACTGTAAGGACATTTGGGACAAATGGGGGGGAGGGAGGTTCTTCCTTCCTGTGTTGTGTCTGGCACACCACCACTCTATCGCTCTCAGCCCATGAGTCCTCTCGCACCCTCCTCTTGGCTTCCGCTGCCTTTTTCATCTTCAGTTTTTCATTTTCATTCGCTTCCCAGATTTGCAAATCCGAGACTTCCGGTATGTCCAGACGTGCACCTTGTGGGATGCGGGTTCTGATCTTAGGCTGAACATGAGGTCAGCTGGGCACACACCAGTGGTACTATGGCGGGGTGTGGCGATAGTCCCTCAGTAGCTGGTATGTTTGTTCAAAGGTTTTGTCTGTCACATGGGTGACTTGTAGTGCCCGTTTGATATTTCCCATAAACCGTTCGACCATGGATTGGCCTGAGGCCAGAGTGGTGTGATCTTTCTGTGCTTTAACCCCATATTCTGTGCGAAGTTGGCAAAATCCACACTCCTAAACGGGGACCATTGTCAGACTTGATTGCCTTGGGAATTCAATATGCTGTGAGAATGCGATCTAATGCCGGTGTCACTGAGGTAGCTGCCGTGGATGGTACCAGCTGCAATTCCGGTAATCTCGAATATTTGTTTGACCACCAGCACATATGAGCCGTCCCGGGCTGGGCCAAATAAATCAGTCACTAGCTCTTCTGATATACCACCCGGCAGCATAGACATCTGTAGGGGCTGGGGGTGGATGGGCCACCACACAGCATGTCGAGCAGTCCCATAAGGACCACTCAACAAGGAAATAAAGTCCTAGGACCCATACATTCTGTCGCAAGAGCTTCTTGGTGGAGACTACCCCCACGGTGACCTTAATGAGCCAGGTCGACTGCCAGGTCCACTACCTGATGACGCAACGATTTGGGTAGCACCACCTTGTTGCCTTTCATCAGGATGTGATCCTCCATGGCCAGAAGTTAATCCTGTACCAGAACGAGGCTACTGAGGTCCTCCTGGACAGATTGGTCAAGGTTCCTCGCCAGGTCCCTCGCATGCTTCCCAGTTGCAAGGCAGTGTGTAAGGGGTGTGTGTTCTTGGGTGATGGGGAAATCCTACGTGGAATTTGTGCAACCTCTGAGTAGCCACCTGTAGGGATCAGGAGAAACAATATAGGCACACTCCTTACCGCACCTGAGTGCAAATACGAAAGTCGGGGCCACACTGTTTGACCAGAATTATAAACCTGGGTCCTAGGCCTCTGTTGAACAGTCCCCACCAAGACCGTGTTGCTACGTCGGGAACAAATCTGCATGAAATAAAGGCACCACTCATGAGTTTGTAAGCACCAAAACTGGCTTTTATATGTTAGGCATCCATAAATAAATAAATGGCGTCAATTCATCGGTAGTGGGTAGGTGACATTTATATCCCAGACATGAGTTAATAAATATATGAATAACTAGCATCAATGCTTGACCAATGGAAGAGTGCCATTTGTGTCCTAGATATGAATTAATACATAAATCAGATAACATCAGTTTGTAGACCATGTATGCTGACGTAGATAAAGTCAATTACTTGTCCTACTCGCATATGCAGAAGGGCCCTGCTAGCAGATGCCGTGGGGAAAAAAAAGAAATGGATTAGTGATTTCATACATGGGATCCTTCTTTATATCCAGCGTGGGCCTGAGCCAACCGGAATACCACTCTTCCAATAAATTGCATTAACATTTCATCTAAATGATAGCAGGGCACCACCTTCCTATTGCACGGTCGAATATTTCTAACCAATATTACCTAAATAGCTATGGGAACAGCTTCGGGCGAGGACCAATGAACACCTCACACCCTCTTCCCACATATTGTAACTGCCGTCTACCACATATACATGACTGTCACTTACACTCAACACGATCAACACATCCTCCATAGGGCTAGTAGTTTAACAAACAAAGTGCCCTTGTGCGTAGAACTACGCTTTGCTGGCAGGCATACTACTTGGGACTAGCCAGAATGCTAAGACGACACTCTGTAAGACCCTCATTCACTCCATTACCCACTATGATTCTTGAGTGAAAAGTTAACCTGATGCAGTATCTCAAACTCCCTGTGATTCTCTATCCTGTTGCGGAGTCCCTTGTACTATAACCCCACAACTCTATCTGTGCGTGGAATGCACAACCCAAACACACTATCCCACCAGCTCTCAAGGTTGTAATGAGGGCTGTTCTACTAGGACTATGGCTACACGGGGCCCAGCTGACTCCCTCTCTGATCCTCTTGTTTCTCCTTATGGAGGGTACTATAGGTGAGGGGTAAAAGCAAGAAACGATACTAAAGGGCAGGGATAACATTCCACAATACTTAAATGCTCGACTAAACGGGAGTTAACCAAACCCCTACTTGCACCGCAACTCAGTTTCCCCTCACTCTCCCTCAGACCCAACTGGGTGAGAGATAAAAGACCCTGGCCGAGCGGCCCGACAACAAAGAGAAAAAGAAATGTATATGCCACATGAGGCCAGCACCCTTATCCCGCCCACAAGCTGTAAAAATCCTACTTTGTAAGGCACAAGTACCTGATCAACGAGACCTGGGCGAGGGAACTCGCGCGAGGGAGTGAAACACTCCCCACAGAAATGACAGTACTGCCTCCTCCATGCGTGAGGCTGCTCCCGGAACACAGAGCTGGAATGTGCGCTATCAACCTCTGGATTCCGCCAGGGAACGCACATTAGCTGGGCACCTTCCCGCTGGAAAGTAACACGCAACAACAGGCCCGAGTAGGCCCTCAGGAAATCCAACAGCCAAGCCCGCTACTGGGCTTTACTGATACACGGCTGGCTCTCTCTCGTTCCCTCTCGGAATCCTAATCTGCGCGGATCTCTATTTCATGCCTCGGGCACTCCCACCTGCATCGCCTCCATAGGGAGACTTGCTTGGGTTCCAAGGTATTTCACTTCAGATTGCACCTGTCTACTCCCTGCTGGTGGGGGATACCACTGCCCACCATTTTGCAACCGAAGGTTGCCGAAACCTAAACACACGAAAATGGAGGACAACACGGTATATGTGACAAAGACACACACACACACAGATGGAACCACAGTGCAATATGGTAGCACTTCACCATAAAGGGCATATTCGGTTACACTGGCAACAAGAGATGTTTTTTTTTCAAGTAACATTCACACATCTATAATAAAAATGATAGCATAGATTCTATTTAAATTTGGTGGCCCCATATGATGGAGTGATTGTCATGGTTTGTGAAGACCATGGAGATCTGCAGGGTTACACTCACCCCGTCGTTTCCCTTGTCCCTAAGGGTTTACGCTATCTGGGAGGCAACAGATATTATATTTATTTTTTTTAATTTATTTTACTTTTTTAAAGTGCTCACACACAGGAATTGTTTTTTTTTTTTTTTTGCGGAATTTCTTTTTTTGTCTTAGTTGTGTATTTATAACGCGCTTAAACACCCAGAGGTTTCTAAGCTCGGACCCGGGGATCGAACCTATGTTGCTTCGTGTTGTCTTGCTTCCCAGTCGTGCATGTTGCCGCTGAGCTATCCTCCCGGGACATATATATACATATATATCTATCCTCATCCCATGCCGGAGTGATATCCCACCAGGGTTATGCAGCTGGAACTGGTGGAGAGTGATCAGGCAGGAATTCCTGAGAAACTTGTGCTGAGGTACCTCTTCTGATGATTTCACATTGTTACAAACAGAGAAGAGAGTGGGCACCACCATGTATTCAAAAATGTTCAGAATATTCAAGTAAAAATCATATTTTTCAAAAAAGAATATACATCCAATTGAAAAGGAGCTGGCTGTGACAAGTCTGGAGACACCCGGACTTATAATTGCAACACACGCTGGAGACCAAGTAATAATACTGGGTCACACAACCGCTCTCATATGGGGCCCAAGATGGGCACGTATTTATATCTGATTCACGACAATATGTTCAAGTATCCATAATATACCATACTTCTTAGAGAAGGGAAGATGAGTCTTTCTGATCCATATCAAAAATGATTTATCCATAGTAGTTCAAACAAAAAGCTATCACTAATAATCCTTAGTGAGGAAGCAGTTGCCACAATCCACATGTATTAGACTAAAAAAGCCAATGCATTTTGGAAATTATTTCCTTCATCAGGGCGAGTCTCATTGGTGTGGTCAGTGGTGAAACACAGAACGTCCTGCGTTCATGTCCACTCAGCAGTGGGTTGTAAATGACATTATGCACAAAGGCATGGAGAAAATCCACTCGTGCTTACAAGGAAACCAATCTTGTAATACACAGAGAGAAACGATCCTCCACTGTGCAGCTGCAGGGCAGTGACTCAGACTGCAGTATATATATTATGGATACTTGAACATATTGTCGTGAATCAGATATAAATACGTGCCCATCTTGGGCCCCATATGAGAGCGGTTGTGTGACCCAGTATTATTACTTGGTCTCCAGCGTGGATTTCACATTGTTACCCTGAAGCATCGTAACTCGGCATCCTGGCCGGTTTGGGTTCTCAGTGAAATCTCCTGAGTCACCTCTGTTTCTGCTTGACGTTTGTGCTCCAAGTCTGAGCTTTCTTCTGCTACTGGAGGTCTGTTTAGACTTTCAGAGTCTGATATCTGCTTATAATCTCTATCTTGAGGAAAGACCGGCTTAGTATTACCAGTAGGAAGTTCATCTCCCTTCCTCTTGGAGGGACTATATGACTGGAGGTCATCAAAGATGGGTTTTCACTCTTTTGCCAACTTGACACATTAGTGTTCTCCGATTCATGCTGGCTTTGCTCTTCCCTGTCTTGACCACCAGAGGAACTTATTACAGCTCTGTGACTCTTCACCCCCGCCATTTTCTCTCCTTTGTGAACTGTAGGCTGCAGACCGTACAGTACTAGGCCTTATGTCCGTAGCGTTGTCAATACTATTAGGCTCCTCTACACAACTCCTAGTGATCATCTTGGCAGGAAGAAAAGACACTTTGGCCCCAGTTGGGTCCATCTCTGCATCATCCCCTATGGGTAGGAATTGATTACGGTGTAGAGTTTTGGCATAACGGGGATTCCCCTCTTCCCTCAGCCTGAACAGAGGTAGTCCTCGCAATTTCCGTTCAGTTAGGAAAGGCTGGGACTCCCAAGGATCTCTTGACTAGTTTCGCCCTCTTCTTTCCACACTCTGAATGAGCACTCTGTCCTCAGGGGGCCACGGGGGTGGTCCAAACCAATTCCTGCTTTTACTTCGTGAGCTTCCTGAGCGGTGTGCTCACTGTGGCATAATTTTCCAGGCATCGTGAGCAGTAGCTTGCTAGCCCAAGGAAGGACCTCGGGTCGGTCACATTTGTTGGATGAGGGGCGTCATTTAGCGCTGCTACTTTTTCTGGATCCGTGCACATGCCTTGTTCTTAGAATATATGATCAAAGAATTTTAGTGTCTTTTTCCAAAATTCGCATTTATCTTTGTTCAGCGTAACACGGGCTGGGCTGCCTCTAAGGCCAGGCAGAACTGATGCAGTGTATCGTCATGTTTTTGTGTGGACTCGCCAAAAACCAAAATTTCATTGTTATAATTGAGGCAGTTGATATGTTTGACCTGATGAATTTCTTGCTGGAATATCTCTGCTGCAGAGGATATTCCAAAGTTAAGCCTCTTATAGTGATATAGTCTCATGCGGGTCACGAATGTGGTGATATAGCGTGACTCTGGGGCTCCCTTGTTGAGGTTTAGCCTAGAGAATACTGTTGCCCCGTTAAGTCAATGGATCATGTCCGTAATCCGTGGTGCCTGGTGGTGTTCTCGCTGAATGGCCTCATTTGGCCGACGCATGTCCACGCAGAGCTTTATGGACCCCTCTGCTGCTTATTTGGGGACTCGCATTATTGGTGACAACCATGGAGTAGGCCCGACTGCAGGTCCGATGATATTTAGGTCGGCAGCCGCAAAATTTCTTCCTCCACTTGCTTCTGTATATTGACGGGGAACCCTCAGTAATGTTGAGCAACTGGTTTGATTGACGGGTTGATGTGAAGCTGCACTTTGCAGTTGCGCAGCTTGCCCAAACCCTTGAACAGGTTGGGGAATGTCTTCACCACATTGCCATCTGGGCCCAGGTATTTGTGCACCATCAATTGGTATAGGATGTGAACCAGTCCCATGTCAACTGCCGTTCGGAAACTCAATATGCACCCACTGTTGGCCTCTGTAGGCAGCACGTGTAGCTGTGTGCGTGCTGTGAGACATGTGAGCACACACCGTTGTGAACATGTCTTTACTCAGTAGAGGTTTATTGGACCCATATAGGTATGTGTCAACGGACGACGGCTTCAGCTCCGGTGCATGGGGAAGGAGATTGTATGCATTCTCACTCATCACATTGAAAGGCACCAGTGTCAATGAGACATTTAGTCGGCGTGTTATGGACCTGTAAGATCAATGTGGGGTTGTTCCTTCGCCACCACGTTTCCTAGGGCCCACAAATATCCCTTTTTTTCAGGGTTCATCCAGGGAGGAAGAGTTGCTCCCCGAGTGAGATCGTACTTCTACGTAGCGGACATTGTGTCTGGAATGGTAGGACCCTCTTCTGTCAGTGAGCCTGTGGGATCGTCGTGTTTGGGATTTATCACCCTCGCCCTCCCCGGGGCGGTATTTCCTGTATTCCAGGCCATTTTTCTTGTCGTCTGGGCAGTATTTCTGACATCTGCTATTCCTCTGGGAGACACTCTATGGAAGCGCCAGAGGTCCTCCCCTCTGCATGCCACACATGTTGGTCCTAGTGCAGGGCGCGTGCACTCATGGGGAACTTCGTATCAGCATCTGAAGCATGATTCGTTGCACCCTCTAGCTCCCTCCTGAGGTGTTGACATCCGCTTCTTGATGGATTCATGGTCTGTTGCCGTTGTGGATAGGGTCACCTTGTCAATGTTGACAACCTGTTGTGAATTGGCTGTGTCAGTTCTAGCCATGGCCAAGATCTCATCTAGTGACCTCTGTTTCTGAAGTAGTTTCTTTTGGAACTCGGGGGATTCGCAGCCTGCCATGCCCTGGGAGCAGTGCTTTCTCATTTGAGTATCGGTGGAATGCGCAAGGTTTTACGAGGATGCGGTCGTGCATGTCTTGTCCAGCGTTTCTCCTCTCTTGCCTGGGCATATGAAAAAACATGTCTCTCGTAGTGCACATTGGCATGCAATGCGAAATACGTGGCTAGAGCTTCCTGGATCTCCTTGAATGTGGCCTTCTCCTCATCCACTAGTTCAGAGAGAACATCAGGTACATGGGCTCCCGCTGCTAATGTCAGTATGTTTTTCTTCCCGTCATCGTCCATAAGTCCCATTGAGCCCATATAAACTTAAAGTTCTTGGCCCATTGAATCCCCATTAGACCCAAATTGCTGTTGTCAGTAAGGTCGAAAGCAATGGGCAACTGCCATGGCACAGACTCTCTTCACTCCCCCACCGCCATTTGGAACGAACCTGATGAACGCACAACACAGTCGCTGGTATGTCCTACGACATGGCGTAGGGCCACCTTGTGGCCTTGAAAACTGTAGCAGGGAGGCACCCACTCACACACTTGGAGAAGGAGTAACTCATTGTGTAGGCATTCGCAGGGCACCAGCAGATTCAGCACCACCGTTTCTTGGATGTAGTGAGGACTTCAGGGTTGTGGCATCAGGGACAGTGCGTGCACAATGTCTAGGATGCAGGGTGGGCTTCAGGGCATTATCAGCAGGCCCTGTTTGGGTAGTGTCCCCACGAGGCAGCCATGGACTTCCCTGAGCAAGCAGGCACGTACTTCCTGTAAACGTGCAGTTTTCAGCTAGCACTCAGGAGCGGCTGGGCGTGTTGATCAGAGCGCCGCGTTTAATGCTTCAGTCTTGATTATCACACCAGCAGCGTGGGCTCCTGCCGTAGCGGCCTGCTATTGCAGCGCTGTGACAAAATGGGTGGGCCGTGGCACTAATACCGCGCCTTTTCTGGCGCGGAACATGCTGATGAAGACTGGGGCTGAGCGGGATGGGATCACCACCGCCGCCGGGATCGTGCTGGGGAGGGCGCACCAGCAGCGTGCACCTCAAACGACCTGGCTGCCGCCGCAGAAGGCAACGTGGGTCTCGTCGCCAGTGTCGGCCTGGCTGGCGGCCCCGGTTAACACCATGCACAAAGAGGTCACACAGGCAGCGTCATGACACTGCAAATAAGGAGGCCCACACGTAATGGTGCTTCAACTGCGTTTTATTATGCTCCTCGGCACATCACTACCTTCATATAGCCCCCCCACTCTAGCCCCGCCTCTACATGACGAGGTCCGCTAACCCCTATTGTGCCAACATGACAGTTTCCATTGGAATGTCCTTTTTCAGAGAGACTAAGCAAGATATAAAAAAAAGGCAAAACTAATTATGCCTTGGTAAATATCCATGAAGGAGATTAACTCATGATTTTTAGACAGCATCTGATGCAAGCGTAAAGCATGTCACACTGGTTTATGTACGCTGCCATTCGGGATTGCATTTGAATTTTGAATGACTTCTGTCATTCCAGCCTCCTCAACCGTGATTAAATTAAGCATAGAATGGGGCGCCGTGACATACATAAATCCACTGGTAAAGAACAGTGCCATTTGCTCAGGCATGTTCGTATTAATAATACACGTGCAAATTATCTTTAACCATAGATTGTCTATTGAAAATGCTACTTGCGATTGCGACCGAATTAACCCTTTGCTTCTGTTTTCTTCCTACCTGTTATTGGGTGTATCCGACACATCTCTCTGGTGTATTGATTCTGGAATGCATAAGCCTTCAGTAATTACTACCGCGGGCAGTGCCCCATCATTGCAGTCCTTGACCTCACTCCATAAACTTAGTGATTGATTTGGGGTCAAGCCCATTACCCATGGCAGGATTTATGGTAATCACCACTCTCTCACTGAACTAGATACGAAAATAGGACTCGTGCCACTAAATAGCAGGGCGACTTCATATGTAAACCGAAGGAGAACGGAGGAGAGGGACAGGTAAACCGGGTAGAGAGGCGGTGGGGCTAGCGGTGGTTTTGGGCGAGGCAGTTAGATGCAGTTTTAGGTAGCAAGGATAGGGGGTGCATACCCAGAGAGAGCCATCCAACTATATTGGCATGACGTGTTACATGAGCATTACCCAAGTGAATACATAGGATACATGAAATGTGACGTTCTTTGCAGTCGTGATCATTTTGTTTTTAAGCTTTACGTCCATACTGCTTTATGCAATCTGTCTTCATGCCTCTATTGTACTGCTCTCTCAGGCCATTCTAGTGGTTGCCCGATGATGCAGAGCTGTTCTTGCCCTGGTTTACTGGCAGAAAATGCGGAAAGAGGTGTGCAGACGGTCTTTGTACTTTGGACTGCTCAGTAGGAGTGCCTCTTTTCACTACTTCTCCTAAGTCTAATGTGTATTCAGTCAGCCTGTAGTTGGTGAGTGCTGCTTACCTGTGCTTTGGGATTATGTTATGTTTCATTTCTATACTTTTGTACAGCACCGAATCTCCCCCATAGTAGTTCCAAAGTGCTGCAAGGTATATTGTGCACTCCCCCCGTGGCACCAAACTTTAGGCTGGGAAGAATACCATGGGCCAGGGTGAATTAAGAGGGAGCGAAAGTGGGAAAGGCGTTTGCAGGCAGAGAGCCGGAGATGGGCACGGCTAAATGCATTTATTAGTATGGATGTGCGTTTATCCATTCAGGAAACAAGTGACACCTAAGGGTATCACTTGAGCTAAATACTCACTGGAATTAAAAGGCATTTTTGTAGTGTTGTAAGAGTATTATTGGATGAGTTTGGGGCTCAAACGCATGTTCACGCAATACTGGTAGATGAACAAGTTCCTGACCCCTGGTAATGTTCTTTCGACTGGCTGTTCCTCCCACGTATTCCTCATCTTTGATATACAATATCCAGCTTCAGCTGCTTCTGAATTCTATTTTCGGCAGAGGGCGCTGTGCTTCGATGCAGTCGACTCAATGTCCCTTGAGGGCCTCCGTCTCGAGGATGTGTCATCGAAGGCATATATAGCACGCACAGTGCTCGTTGGCTTCAGTTAGTTTCAGTAGAACTACCAGCATCAACACGGGTTTAACCGTACTAAACTCTGAAAGAGCGAAAACTAATAAAATGGGAAATTCTACTGCGGGGTAGAATGGGAGGGCGAGGAGGAATAAGTGGGAGGAACATCCAGTCGAAAGAACGTTACCAGGGGTAAGTAACTTGTTCTTCGAATGGATTGTGTCCTCCCACGTATTCCTCATCTTTGATAGACTCCCTGAGCAGTGTTTCTTTTGGTGGAGGGAGTAAGAATGTATCAATGGTTTCCATGAACAGAATGGAAGACAGCTTTTCCAAAGCTTCCATCCTGACTCCGGGAAGAATCAAGGCAGTAATGCTTTGTGAAAGTGTTTATTGTAGACCACGTAGCTGCCCCACAAATGTTATTAATAGGAAGACCTCTTTGCAGATCCGAAGAAGTAGGCATGCGCCTGGTGGAATGGGCCCTCAAGCCTTATGGAGGATCTTTGCCCGCCAACTTGTAGCATTCTGAAATTGCTAGAATAATCCATCTTGATAAGGTCTTCTTTGTTATAGCCTGACCCTGTTTGTGACACTTATAACCTATAAAAAGTTGATCATCCAGACGAAGTTTGGACAATCTCGAAATGTAGAAGTTTAGAGCTCTACGTGGATCTAATCTGTGCAACCTCCCTTCATCCTTGTCTGGATGAGGTGGAGGATAGAAAGTGGGTAACACAATCTTTTGTCCTACATGAAAATCGGAAATGATCTTAGGCAAAAATGAAGGCTTAACACTCAGGATGACCTTGTGGAATACTGTAAAGGGTGGTTTAGATGATACTGCCTGCAACTCGCTCACTTAGTGCTACCAACAAAATGACAAAATGGTCTTGAACATTGGTAAACTTAATGGACATGAATGTAGTGGTTTGAATGGTGCACACATAAGAAATTTAAAACGCCAGATTAAGGTCCCAAATGGGAACCTGAAAAGGAGATGGAGGGAAAACATTGGTCAGTCCCTTCAGAAATGTTATCACCCGTGGCATCTTAAAATATGAAGTTTCTTCAGACGAGCGCTTCAAGATGGATAGCGCCGCCAAATAGCCTTTAATTGTTGCAACCTGGAGTGCCAGATTGGCTAGGTACAGTAGAATGGATAACACTTCTGCTGTTTTGCATAATAAAGGGTCTACATTCTTGTCCCTGCACCAGCTGCAGAATTTGTTCCATCGGCAGTGGTACAAGGACTTCATTGCTGGCCTTCTCCATTACGTCATCCGGGAGGTCCCAATCCTTGTATCTGCACCTCTCAGAAACCATGCGTAAAGGCTGAGTGTCTTGACCTCTGGATGGAGAACCTGACCCTCCGCTTGCGAGTGAAGGTCCTCTCTTTGTGGAAGAGGACATGTCCAGAAGGTCTGGGTACCATGTCCTCCTGGCTAATCCGGGGCAATTGGGATCATGTGTTTCCTGAACTTTCTCAACCTCCTGATCACGTGAGGAATGACTGGGACTGGAGGAAATGCGCGCAGGAGTGGAAACTCCCAGTCCACCACGAACACGTCTCCTAGAGCTCCTCTTGGGGGAAATTCCCTGAGCAGGACAGTTCGCACATCCTACTGACACTGTTCACAAACAGGTCCACTTGAGGGGGTTCCCAAAGGGTAAAGATCTCCTGAAGGACTTCCTGAGCTAGTTCCCACTCGTGGGAGACTGTGCGCTGCCTGCTCAGAGCGTCCACCGCCTTGTTCTTCTCTCCGGCTAGGTGAATGGCCGACAGGGAGATTCCTTCTTGAATTGCCTACTACCAGAGCTGCATTGACTCTCTACACAGTGGTAGTGACCCTACACCTCCTCTCTTGTTGAGGTAGTACATGGCCACTGTGTTGTCCATCATTATTAGGGCATTCCTTCCCCGAACAGAGATTGCTCTCAGCTCCAAAAGATTGATGTGTAGTTTGGGCTTGGATGGAGACCAATGACTGCTGATTATCAGATCGTTGGCATGGGCTCCCCACCCTGTGAGTGAGGCGTCCGTCACTACTGTTCTCTCTGGCCATGGTTGCCAAAAAAGGTTCTACCTTCAGAATGTTGTCCTCGCAGGCCCACCACAGAAGATTCTGTGGACCCTGCTCGGAACCTGAATTAGGTCTAACATGTTGCCTGAGAATTGAGACTATTGTGTCCTGAGAGCCCATTGAAGGGGATCTCATTCTCTAGCAAGCCACTGGCACCAAAAAAATGCAGGATGCCATGAGGCCGAGCAACCTCAAAAAGTCAAAGACTGGAAGACGCCAGGCACTCTGAAACTTGGAGAGCATCTGCAGAATGTCTTGAGCCCTCACCCCAGGTGGCAAGCTCTTTCCCAAGGATGTATTCAATATGGCCCTGATGAACTGAAGCTTTTGAGATGGTGTCATATGGAACTTCGTGTAATCGAGGGAGAAGCCCAGTCTTTGAAGAGAGGGGCAGGTGATGTTGAGATGATCCATGACTTGTTCGGGAGAACTCGCCCTGATCAGCCAATCGTCCAAGTTGGGGTAGACGTGAATCCCCCCCTCTCCTCCTGAGACTCACTGCCACCGCCTCCATCAATTTGGTGAATACCCTCAGGGCAGAGGTCAGCCCGAAACTGAGAATGAGAACTGCCAACGGCGAACCACTGGTACTTTTTCTGTGCTTGAGATGGACTGGCACATGAAAATAAGCATTATGAAGGTCCAATGACACCATCCAATCCTGGAACTGGAGGGCCTGAAGGATCTGAGAAAGTCTGACCATCTCCTAAGGAACTTGTTCAAGTATCTGGAGTCCAAGATGGGCCTCAGTCCTCCGTCCTCCTTTGGTATTAGGAAATATGGAAAATACCATCTTTTGTTCCTCTCTGTTACAGGTATTGGCTCTAAGGCACCTTTCTCTAGCAGGGTCGAAATTTCCTGCACAAGGAATGGATCTGGAACCTTCAAAGAATGTCTCCAAAGTGGATGGTTCTGCGGTCTCTGAATGAAGGGGAGGCAGTAACATTGGGCTATGGTTTCCAATGCCCAAGCATCCAAAGTAATGTCTTGCCATTCTTTCAGATGCGGAGACAGTCTGTCTCCCACTGGGGTGTCGTGACTTAAGTATTGGCTGTTGGGAAAGATGCCCCTGCTTGAGCGGACTTTGCACCTCTCCCACCATGAGGGCATCTTCTTTTGCTTCCTTGACCAGCCATTCCTCTCACTCTTCCAACTGAGGAGTAGTAGCAAAAGGATCATCCCCTCCAAGAAGGTCCACTGTTCGAAAAGGTTGAGGCTGCCTAATGGCGGCATCCAAAGATTTTGTTGCTGCTTTGGAGGTCTGCAGCTTCGCAAGGCTTTAGTCAGCCTTGCTGCCAAAAAGGTGAGACCCGTCAAAAGGCATAAGGAGTCTAGATCGCACATCCAGTGCAAATCCAGACTTCCTTAACAATGCAAATCTGCTAATTACGGTGCTTGCCGCCATAGCTCTGCTGATGCTGTCAGCAGAATCCAGACCCGACTGAAGAGACTCGCACATGGCTTCCTTGCTGTCCCAAACAAACGCCAAGAAACCGTCCCTTTTCACTCCTTTGGGAATATGCTCAGCCGCAATAGAAAAGCAGTCCCATTGAGTGTATGTAAACTTTGCTAAGGCACATGTGAAGTTGGCTGACTTGAGGGCCATGCTCCCAGCAGAAAATATTTTACTTGGCCATGCGTCTATCCTTTTGTCATCCCTATCCTGTGGGGTGGTTGGATAAGCTGCTTGTTTTGCAGTTGCTACCGGCACCACCAGATTTTCTGGGGTGGGGTGTTTTGATAAGTAGTTGGGGTCACTACTAGATGGTCAGTATTTTTTTGTCCGTTCTTGTTTACTGCCTAACTTGACTCTGGCATCTACCAATTGGCACTCACCCTTTTCTGAAGTGCAATGTGGAAAGGTAAAATGGGATCCTTTTATGGACATTTATGAAGGATGTCGGTTAGATCATCCTGCTCAAAGGGGAGGGCTTGTCTGCTCCATCCCAGGTAATCTACCTTTGGTCATCAACTTCCTGTATGGGGCATCGGCATGTTCATCAGACTCAGGCTTACCAAATTCTAATTCTGGTGAAGTGTCCACTCCACTGGCTGTTTGCAAATTTTCATAAAGGTCCTTTAGCCTGGACTCCTCCGATATAAAACTTTCTGGGACAGTTGGTGCACCATACTGTAACCCAAATGGCGCATCATTTTCAGATGTCTCATTGTCCTCATAGATGGAGGTTAGTGACTTAAAGTAATCCTTGCTTGGTAAAAGAGTGAACGTTTTCTCTGGTAAAATGTTGAGCTTGAGGAGTCTTCGATGAAGACTCTTTCAATGGCACTGAAGGTTTCGACTGCGTCTGGCGCTAGTGGTGTCGATGGGCTGGCTGGTGTTGATGGGGCAGCTTGCGTCGATGGCATCGACAACCGTGACTTATTTTTTTACTTGTGACTCAAAGGATCCTTAGATAATTTATCATCGTGTTGAGTCCTCCACAGCTTTCGATGCAGATCTGGCCTTCGTCCCAGGCTAGAGGAGGGTGCACGGGATATGGCTCGTGCCCTTTCCTTACCGGCTTTAGAAGGCGCAGTAGGAGCATGGCCTGTCGAGGGTTTTTGTTTTTCAGATGTTTTGAGCATTTCTAACCCAAATGCTTCCCATTCGGCAGGAGTGGGACAGAGGATATAGCTTTCTCAGGAGAGGAGTCAGACGAGGACGTCGAAGTGGGAGACTTATGGTGCCTCCTCTTCGACGAGAAGGGGTGGAAGCCACTCCTAGCCCTGGATCTTTTCGCCTTCTTTCTTCAAAGAGAGTCACCTCTCGCATTGTCAGAAGGAGGTTTCTTTGATGGGATAGTCGAAGGGAATTTCTTAGGGTTTCTACCTACCACCAATTTTCCCCTTGCGCTCCTTCAGAGCTTTTCCGGCCATTGATTGACATTTCGAGCAGGCCAAGGTCTTGTGCTCCACACCGAGCCACCACAAGCATACTCGATGCTGATCGGGTAGCGACATCTTGGAGCCGCAGTCTTGACAGTTCTTAAACCCAGTCTTCGGGGTAGACCGTGTTGAAGACTAAGACAGTTTAGTATATTTTGCGAAGGAAATACTGAAGCGCGCCGTACTTCTCGAAGCTTAAGTTTACTTGGAAAAATGGAACTGAAGCCAACGGGTGCTGCGCGTGTTATGTATGGCTTCAATGACATCATCCTCGAGACGGAGGCCCCCCGAGGGACATCGAGTCGACTGCATCGACGCATTTTTCCGAAGCAGCTGAAGCTGGATATTGAATATCAAAGATGAGGTATACGTGGCTCCTTTTGGGAATAATCTGCATATAACCCATCCAGTTCCACTCTTTCCTGAGCTGCAGTTGCCTAGTTAGATTCACAGGTGGTGGTAGGGAGAAACGCAGATAGCTTTGAGAAACGTAGTTCAGTTTGTTGGGCAAGCAGCCCTTTCAACGGCACTGAACAGTCTCCAAGCCCAAGTTTCAGTCTTCAGGCCGACAATGGAGCGAATAGAGAGAATGAGCTTGAAACACAAATGAATTGTCTCTAAAAACCAAGCAAGAGGCATACGAAATGGTTATCTGGGAAATGTATACACTGGCAGACCCTTTAAAATCAACCAGTGGATGTGCATTAAAACCTGTCACAACACAAGTGAGTTACTGAAAGTCTGATTCCAGACTTCGGCCGTTTACCAGCAGCATATTAAAAGCGGATTTGGGCAGTAGATGAGCTGGGAATTCCTTCAAAACCTTTTGTAAACTCATGCAGAATTACATTAAGCTTGTGGAAACGCATTCATTTTCACTACCACAAGACTGGCAGTAAGGAGAAGTGTATTTTAATTCATGCATTAAATATATTTTGAAATAGCTTTTCCATTAAGTGGCTTCCACAGAGAGCCGGGGGAGTGTGCAGTCTTCTTTTTCCTTTGAACTTAAGTTTTGAAAGGAGAGGAGAGGGTGTCTAGGCGTGACACTGGAAAAGAGGTGGGACAGTTCAGCAGAAGATGGACACTGGAAACATCGAAGTCTGAGAGGACATTTACTGCACACTTGATTGGAGGTATAGCTAAACCTGAGGAGAGAGTGCCCACAGTCGTAGGGAGATGCGGGCACAGAGACAGACATTTATTTCTATACCATAGAGGAAAAGAGCCCACCTAGATAAGATGAGGGATGAGACAAAGGGAACCATTTTGACTATCCGGGAGAAGATATCGAGATAGCTGGTATGGTGCTCATGCAGGTGTCTGTGCTGAGGTCAGGATGTCACCACTTGCCCCTCTGACTTCCTGGGGACCGGCACCCGTCCCAGAGGAAGCAGCACTGGCCTGAACCTGACCCACTGCGAACAGCTCTCCTTGCTCTGGCTCCCTGGAGACACAGCTCCCTCGCCACGTTGTAACCCTCCAGCCACACCGGATCAGCATTCCGGCATCCCGCTCTCCCTTGGTCCAGGTAGCAAGCTGGGCTGGGACAGAGAAGGGATCCCCTGCAGGACTCGGCCACACAGCCTGCCTTCTGCTCTCCCAACAGCTGCTCCCTGTTCTGCCAGGAACAACACCTGTGCTTCTTTAACAGGCTGCAGGTGTGAGTTCTGGGCTTTGCTGCCTGACTTGCCTCGTTCGTGGGACATTTGTTGTTTCTAAAGTGGGTTGCCCTTATTTGCTCTAGGTTGTTCTAATGTTAAAGGAGGGTAATCATCTTTACTCCTAGTTGCTGCTTCTTCGTCCTAGGGTTATGTGGAAATGGGGGGGGGGTTGTGTTTCTGATAATAAATGGACGATGCCTTTTACCTTCTCTTTCTCTCCTCAGGACTACAGTGATGTGCATGAAATAGACAGAGTGGTGTCAAGTTGCCAAACCTTCTGAAAACTTTAATAAACCTGTGTTGAACCTGCCTCTTTTGTGTCCGTGTCTAACATGTGCTACCATGGCTTCCTGACATTACTTACAATGTTTATTTATAGTCCGTATCATTTACTTAATGTGCTGTTTGAGGTCTGTATTGTAGAAGCAGTGAGTACACATGGTCTGTCTGCAAATGGGACGCTCAGTATGTTGGCTTTCTGTATAGTGGTTTGACCGCCCTCGGTGGATGGAAGAAATGGCATGCTTGATGGGACCATTGGTGAGAAGAGGGAAGCTGAGGTCCCAGGGGGCTGTTGTGTTGGGCTGTCTCCCGGGGCTTCGTGCGCCATAATCCAAGATCCTGAAAGGTGGCAACAAGTGAGGAGAATCAAGAGTATCCGTAAGATTTCCCCTTGTTGGGGAAAGCTGCAAAACAGTGTCCACAAGGTTGTTGCAGCTCAGGTGCACTCCTTGAGGCATGACTGCGGGTGTGTAATATCGACACCAGTCCAGGTCCCAAAGTGGAAGCTGTGTTCATGAAAAGTAGTAGCAGCATATGTCACAGATGCTGCAACAGAGGAGTAGCCTCATTGTGGTCACCAGAAGCCAGAGCAGACAGGAGGCACAGATGTGCTCACTGGTGGTGCTAGCGCATCCCCCGGAGCGGGGCCGAGACTTATGCTGTGATTGGCAGGTGCACGTTGCTGCGGGTGCAGCATTTCTCCTGCGCTGGCACTCTGCAAAGCAAGTGTCCTGAAAGGTCAGGAGTGGGGACACAATTGAGTGAGCGTGGTACCATTGCACATCTTTGTCAGTGATTTCTGCTATCACATAAGGGGGCGGCACGACACGACAGTATTGAGCTGCGGCGGGGCACGGAGTGCCAGAGTAGGCGAGGGGACGTTGAGCTGCACCCTTGTTCCAAGGAGCATGCTCCTTTGGAGAGCATATAATATGGGCGGTGGCCATATTCCAAATTCAGAGCAAATCACCCATGTTGTACCTGATTGAGGTGGGGAAAAACAGCCCTCTTGGTGGTCACATGCAGCAGAGAGTGTGATCTTTGAGGGATTGGATAAGACAGTAAGCGGGCCATCAACAGTTTTGAGACAGAAGACATTGTTTTTACCATGATAGGGAAGCCGGCAAGTGGTTTTTGTGATCCCAGATTCCCAATCTCCTAGTAACTAATCCAATATAAACACACGGACGCACAAGGTGAGCACAACTGGTCTGCTTTTCCTGAGAGTGACTTTCTTGAGAGCGTGGCCTGTGTATGCAAAGAAACGCCACCAGGCCAGAGGAGTGAGGACCCTTTTCAAGTGAAAAGGCAGGAGAACACACACCACCAGCTGGCAGAAAAAACAAGATAACACAAAAGAGACCATAATTAGAGAATACCTGTGAATCTGTTACCTTCCACTGTATTCTCCCAGCCCCCCTGCAACGTCCTTATCCTTCCTGGTTCAGGTTGGTAAATGGTATTGAACCTATACAGAAAGAGTGATCTTGCTCAGGTGACAGGAAGTCCAGAGGCCAGGTAACCTGCCTGACGCTAGTTGCCAATGGTAGCATAGTCCAGGAAGTGCAAGAGGTATCCCGAAGGGAACGAGGGCACAGCTACATCATGTCCATGAGACGCAGGGACCTATCCCCGAACAGAACGAGGGTGCAACTAAGTGGAATGGGCAAAACAACAAAAAAGTCAATCACAGGAGCATGGAATATAAAAGTAAATCCAATAGGCAATCAGTATCCAGGACCAGGACCCCAATCCAATCGAGGCAATTCCAGTAGAAAATCCAGGAACCAAGCCGAGTTCTGGTAAGTGTGTGAGCAGTGCAACACGTACCAAATCTGAGGGTGATCCGGCAGGAATATAATGGAAAACAGCGGTCAGCAATATTTAAGGCATGCAGGAGCAAGGAGAGTAACTGCAATGAAATGCTATTAAATGAAAGGGTCTAGGAGAACCAGTACACTCACCGGCGTGTGATTATAAAGGTCCTCTAAGCTGTACTGTTTCCTGTCGTCAGCAGAACTACTGGACCTGATGACGTCACGTTGTAGTCTGTGAATTTACCATGGGATAACTTGGTTCCCTACCGGGATCGAACACAACACTAGCCAAGTCGCCAGGGCAACTGCCAGTCTGGCCGCTGCACACGCCGTGGGTGCGTATGCTTTAGGAATTCGACAGTAGTGTTGTTCAGTGGTGCTCATGATGATAGTGTGACAGCAATTGAATGGACCAAAGCAGACGGCAGCTGTCTTGGGGCACAAGATCAGAGTGTGGCACACAGAATCTGCACTTTAGCCTGCGCTCTTTTTTTGGGGAGGTGGGTTAATTATATGGCACACTTTGCTCCCGCATATGCGAGGCAGGTCTGGATAGGGGTTGCAGTTCTAGTTTTGGGCCAGATAAGGGTGGGTCGCCTTGAACCGATAGCCACCGGATTTTACTTGCTTGTTGGACTTGAACTTAACCCTACTTGTGGCTGGCCACTGGAGAGCTCCCAAATGAGAGGTATGGTGTTTATATGTTGTTGTTCACCGCCTCAGCAGAGACTAGAGACCTCCTAATGGTTTCCAAGGGTTTTGGTTTAATTTCAATCCACCACCCACAGACTTGGCTTTTACAGTGGGAGTTTGGTGATATGTCAACAGGTTCATGCCATAGTTGCTAACTAGATGCTGTATGTCTAGGTTCAGCAGCCACCCGCTCTCCCTGAGGTAATTTTGGCAGTTAAACATAGTTATTAAGCATTTGCCAAGGACTGTAGTCGGGCATGTAGCCCTCTACTCTTTCCCCTTTTGAGCAGGTTGCCCTTATCCACACATGTGTTGCTAGTTGGTCTGGCGTGAGCGACGGGGGGCGGGAAGGGTATGGTGTTTGCCCACCTCTTAGCAGGTGGCAATGGCTAGCCACTTAAAAGCAGTAAAAATACCTGGGCTGCATCAGGCTACCTAGAGGGCACCTTGTTTAAGAATGCCAAGAAAACCTTGGATTTTGTAACAAGGCAATGTCAGGAGGCTTTATACAACCTGCAAACCAGTACACAAGCCTTGGGGAGTTACAGAAAAAAGGTTGCAAGTCGAGTAAGTAGCAAACATATACACAAGCTCCAAGTCTCATTTATCTGGGGATAGTACATTTTTTGAGCAACGCTAAATCTGAGGGACCATATCGGGGAAAATATTTACCACCTAAATATTAGTGAATTGCATAATCACTCTCTGCTAATGTGTGACCTTCTGCCAGAACTGGCTAATCTCCCTTTGGAGTCACATTCTTGCATGTCTTCCATCCCTGACCATGCTGCATACTCTAGTAATCCATTATTGTCCTCCTGACCTGGAACTCGCTCTGTTCCCGAAGGGCATCTTTGGTTTCCTAGCATCAAACAAATTGATGATCTCAATTTTTGAGGTTTACCCTTGGATGGATAAATTTAGACTGGTACAGAGACCATCTAAACAAGGAGGCTCAACTAACATCTCTAGTTCCGAATCTGAATCAACAGGTGAACCTAACCTCGTTATAACCAGACTGAAGAAATAGATCAGACACCGTTTGCACAAACTTCAAATTTATCAGTTACTTTTTTAGAGACATCTCAAGAAACAAGAGAACGAGGAGGGTGGAAGAGGGAATGCAAAAGGAGGAGGAAGGGCGACCAGGCAACAAAAGAAGACTTGATAGTTTATCACGAAGGGTCTTGACTTTATCTGAAACCAAGACCCTGCAGAAGGGTCAAAGCTTTGTACCAATTTACAGTACTACATTATTTGGTACCAAAGTCGAACTAGTTCGATTTATACAAAAATTTAAATTGAAGATATTTTTGGATGAAATGGCAAATCAAGGTGATCAGACTACATTGGATTCAGAAGAAGACATTAAAGAATTCAGAGGGAAAAGCACATTCATGCCCCCATTAATGTCACGTCCCTGGACATATTTCACAAACTGGTCCTCAAAAATGTGAAAAATATTTCATATAAACGCACTAAATCTGGTAATTTGAGGCCACATGAAGTAAACCTATTAAGGAGCCTGTATGGTGTTAAAGAACTCACTTCGCCCGGCAGACAAACAGCGGGCCTCGAGTGATAATGAACAAAACTAATTATGACAACGAAATGCCAGACTGTTACATGACAGAACGATAAACATCCAGTTAGATGAAGATCCCACAACATCTATAATGAGTACTTTAATGGTTATCCTTATTAAAGCAGAAGAATTAGAATGGATCAACCATCATGCCAACAAGTTTTTGTTTAATAATCACCCCAAAGTGCCCAACTTTTACATGCTACAGAAGATCCACAAACATCCTATAAATCCGCATGGGAGACCCATGCTAGCAGCAATGGATAGTATATTGAACCATTGGGCAAATACATTGATTATTTCCTGCAACCGTTGATTCAAAAGACTGATGCATATATCCGAGACACAACACACTTTCTGCAACGATTCAGACCGATAGAATACTCACCTGACAACACCATGTTCAACATAGACGTGAAGAGCCTCTACATGTCAATTTCAAACGACTTGGGGGGGAAGACCCAATAGTGGTTTCTCCTTAATGAAGAAGATTTGAGGGCATCTAAGGAATTCATTATGATTTTGTTCTAATTCATTGCAGAGAACTTGTATTTCCAATACAGGGATCAATTCTATCTTCACATTTCTGGCACCTCAATGGGGGCAATCATGGCACCCCCTTATTATAATTGTTTTATGTACAAGTTTGAAAAGGATCCCGTACTGCATCACATGGTTTGGCATACCTTGACAATCTATTTTTGGAATATGAGGAGGTACAAAAGAAAATCTTGAAGGATTTATTTATTATCTCAACACTAGATGAAAGAATACAGTTTACTAGTGAAACATCTGATACCAATATACTTTCTTGATGTAGAGATCATAACTGTAGAAAACCAATATTGTACCAACAGCTTTTGAAAAGAGACTGACAGGAAAAATGTATTACATCACTTGAGCTTTCACCAACCAAGCTTGATCAGAAGTGTACTGTACAGCAAAATGTTACATGTAAAATGGATGGTGAGTAACCCACAAGATTATGATAAACACATTTTGATTATGGAGAATACATTTCGGTCCCGAGGTTATAAACCCGAGGATGTCGGAGCATCAAGGGAACGGCTTGTGAACGTTGAGCGAACTAACATTCTTTTTGAACAGCCCAAAGTGAAGAAGGTCCCAGGGCTTGTATTTGTCTCTAAATAGTCTACACAGAGTAGAATGATAAAATCAGTTATTCAAAGAAACTGGAGAACACTAATCTGCGATTCACGAGTAGAACATTTATTTCATGAACTTCCAATTTTTGTTTACAAACGAAGCGCCAATATTAAACTTCAATGAGTGAAGACGAAGATAAACAAAAAAACACCTCAGACTCCAAGAACAGGAAAGTTCCCATGCCTGCACTGCACAATCGGCAGGTTTGTAACGAAAGGCAATGTGATGCATTACTCAAGGACCAGTGAAAAAATAAAAATGCAAAGGTTTGCAACATGTGACACCAGAAATGTTATATACACAATAAACTGACCTTGTGGCATATATTATATGGATCAATTCTCAAGACAATGCAAACTAAGGTGTAATGAACATTGATCGTGTATCCGGATATGCAACATGAACTCAGCAGTGGCAAGGTATTGGATTGATCAAAGATCTGATATTTTACAGATTCGTTTTCAAGTGTGGAGGTTGTCACCAAAAGAGCACATTATGATAACTTAACAAAAAGATTGGAACAAAAAATTACTTTTGGATAGAGCAATCAATGAAGACGTGAATTACTAGTTCTATCAGTAATGAGTACAACAAACCAATCATGGAGGATGATTGATGCTTCATTTTTAATGTGGAGTCGAAGTAATGTGCTTCTTAAAAGAACGTACCAACATGCACAGTATATTAACTATAGCAACGTGCATAAGGAGATGATGTATGTTTTTTCACAAATGCTAAGTTAAAGCATCACATGGCATTTGAAAGATGAAAGCTTTAGGAGCTGAAACTATTAATTGTATCAAAATGAGTTGAAATGTGGTGTGATAAACAAAATATGATGTAAGGTCTATAGAAAGAATGATGACATACTGAGAAATATCACATATGCGTTACCCAAGAATGTATATGGAAAAATGAGTGGGTCATTGGGACGTATCTCATTAAATTACAATATCTCTGTTGGAACAACCAGTAACATGTGTTTTATCATTAGCTTACAATACCATAGTTGGCTTTAGATACACACCAGAACATCCAGACCTACAAGTTTGATTACTCAATGTTTGATCATGGGAGCAGCATGCTATGGCAACACATATATACTTTAGTACAAATTAGAATAATTCTGTGATAAAGAAAATATAGAGGACACATAAGCTTTCACGAGCTGTTTGTTTTTGTTTACAAGGCAGAGCGTGACATCGCCATGCTTTTGGCGTCACACGTTTGTGATGTCGGCTCGCAGATGACATCACACGACCTGCCGATCAAATTAGAAATGGCACAGGTAAATGGAAAGCGGTGATGGGCGCTGCCATACAGCTGCTCCTGGTTGCCAGTCCGCAACAGATTCTTGAAACAGAAAGATACGAATTTTGGCATTAAGAAAACCCATAACCTCGTGCAATATGAGAAAGGATTGACACCACAAGCACTTTTATTATTTTTTTCTTAAAAGGATCACAACACTCCATCAGCTGGCTTCACGCCAATCTAGAAGTACAGGTGATTAAAATATAACAACCATTGATAATTTAATCTGATAAAAAAAACTACATTATAATTGGGTCATTTATTTACTTTTAAACAGTCAGTTCATGAGAAGAGGTGCACAGGTATTTAAGTTTATACGTTTTTCCTTTTTCTTATTGAAGGATACATGTTAGTATTAGCATGACATTACTAATACTGTTTGGCTCTCTCTTTCTGTGTTTGTGTTATTTAGTTTTGTTTTTAATTAAAAGTGTCTAGCCCTGAGGACAGACAGATGGGTCCGAAATGCATTGGCTAAACATGAACTGTGTACAAAAATGACTGCTTCTCGAATTAAAATGGCTTTATATAAAAACAAGGAGGTTTAATATTGAGTGTGTACATGAACACAAGACTATATGGGCAATAATTGTGAAACTAACCAGGATTGTAGCTTGGATGAGCAATATGAGATCACATAAATTCGCAAGGCTGACTTTGGGGCTGTTATGCTAAAACTTTCTTTTCCCACTTGTTCAACATTTCATCCTTGCTAGATTAAAATATAGCCAGCTGTCTTGCTGATCTTGGCAAATGCCACTAAAGGATACTGTAGGGATCTGGTTTTATCCTGCATCCTAATGGAACCTTGAGTCAGTGTCATGATTGACAATGAAATTTTAAGGGTTAGAATGTTTGTGTGACTGGGGTTCTCTTGAAGGGAGTTGAGAGATGTAAGCCTACCTGGGAGGATGCAGGTGTATGTTGCCCCGAACCCAGATGTACTTGACCTTATATGATTATCACAATGTACTGGAACTTAATTAAAGAAGGTACTCATCCATACCTTGATGTCAGAGTCCTTTTGCTAAAACACAGAACCCCACAGATAAGTTGCATCTTACAACAAAGCAAATGATCTTATTGCTTATATAGATACAACGTATCCTTTTGTGGACACCTTGCTATGAGCATATTGTAACCAGTGGTAGCTCCACAGCCAGGGACTGAAGACATTGCAGGGGGAAAGCAGGGATGTCACGCTGCTCTCTTAAATTTGGCTTACGTTCGATGCTCCATCTTGCTCTTTTTTTAGCAGTGCTGTGATGGCATGCAAGGATTCAGGGAGGTCATTTGCTGAGTGCAAGTGCTGGGCCAATCTGAAAATGGGTGTAAGGCAACATGCTGGAACCTTTTGGCTCTTGTTTCAAACGAGCACCATCAAAGAACCAAAAGATACTAAATGGGTTGTCTATATCCTGTTAAAGTATCCTGGTTATTTCTGTACCTCAGAATTGCCCTGTCAGCATCTGCCGTTTCTATGAATTTATCCGCATGTCATGTTGCTGGTGTGTTCCACAATGCACTAGTTACCACCCAGTGTGGCCTTGTAGGGCAAGGGTTGGTTTGTGCCACTGTTGGATATCAGTCCAATTTTCTATTGCACTGAAGAAATTCTCTTCCAAAGTGTATGACCAGTAAAGGCGCAAAAATGTTCCTTGGGATTGTCACCAGTTTCATCAGCACTCTGAATCAGATGTGCACAGAACGCATTTTCTCCAGGGTCCCATCACATCTATTGATTTAGATTTTTCTCTAGCCAGAAGGAGCAAGTGGTAGACTCTAAAAACAAACAAACCATGCCCATTGAGAGAGCTGTTTTCATTGTGGGCTTGTGGCAATTTGTGGGGCCTATTTTCTTAGTCATTTTGCAGACTATGCAAGGGAGTCCAGGGGATTTTGCAACGAGGGTAGTTGTTCATTATTATATACTGGATGGGTTGTGAGGAACCTGAGGGTGTCCTCACCTCTTTTCTTTCCCCAGACTCCTCCTCTCAGGTTGCCAGGGAAAGGCCATCGCTTTTGGATGCCGACCCTGGGGGTGAATGTGCAAAGGGGATCACCTGGGTGGATGGAACTTCGGGAATGGGGAGACGGCATCCTTAGGTGAGACGTAGTCCCCCACCTTTCTCTTCATAATGAGCTTTCTATCCCTAAAGCCGTTATGGGATATTGTCAACCCCTTCCCTTCTTCTCTTTTCAATCTGTTTCACAGAAACAACGTTTTGTTAATGAGACGAGGAAGAGGACTATGGAAGCATACCAGAGGAATAACCAAGCATGTCTGCCTAATGGAGTCCTCCAGAGTCGGTCACAAGAACTCAGCGACCCACACCAAGGGTCACTTAACACAACGGAACTATATAAAAAGGCCTACAGTTCTGAGGGAAAAGGAATGGGCTGGAGACCCAGGAGACTTGAACTGTGCTGTGCAGGAGAAGCGGACGCCATGGTCGGCTGCGCAAGGGTCTTCAAGTCCTGCCATCTGCTGAAGCAGGTCTGGTGGGGAGGAGCAGTGCACCTCCCGTGACCGCAGCCACCGCCAAAGGAAGCCAGGAAAGTGGGCGGTATACGCGGTGCAGACCCTGAGGAAAAGGCAGAGTCGGGAGAAGACGCAAGGTAGCAGAAGCCTGCCGGAGCCTGTCGTGAAGGATCCCAGGAGGAAGAACGCTGCCGGGTGTCACCAATGAGTGTAAAGCCAATGTACACCCTGCCCGGGGTGCTTCGCCAATGTTTAGTCAAGTCCTCTGCAGCTGCTGAGTGAAATTCAAAGAGATTGAAAGTATTGTTGAATGCCAGAAAAGAGTATTATTGGGAGATCGAATCAACTATAACCAATTGAAGGCACTTTTAAAGGGGATTGAAAGCAATTGTGAATACTGCACAGAGTGAAAAGTATTGAAAGCACTTGGGAATGCCGCACAAAGTCAGTTGAAAGCTTATGAATGGAACAAAATTAAAATGGTGCATGAAACGAGAGTCAAGCAGTATAGTCTGTGAAATAAGTAAAGACAAATTGAAGTGAGCACTAAGGAGGTACGATGATGGAAATTGAAATAGTGGCCCAAAGTCCAGAGGGCACATGCATGGCAAACTTAGAGACTTGTGTGGGCAAGAGTCGGTGAAATACAAACAAGAATAATAAAGTGCATGATGGCTAACGCAGCCATGGGACAGTGTCTGGAGAATGTGACAATGAGGAATCAACTAAGCATCACTGTCAGATGGAACCAGTGGCTAAGTGTTGATGGAAGCAGTCAGAAAGGGTATCAGTTGCGTGACCTGTAATGGGTGGACCGTGTGGTCCGACAGCTGCGCCTAGACCGAGTGCCCTATTTGGATAAACCAAGGAAAGTGTATTTGAAGTCAAGTTTGTGTTGCTACATCTTTCTCTGAAAGATTGAAGTTAAGAAAGAGAACTGTGTTGTTTTCGAAAGCTGGAAGTTTGAACTCTTGGGGGAAGGAAACCCAGACTTGGGAGGTGTCCCAAGGAACTGTGCTATCTTGGAAGCAAGAAGGTTTGAACTCTCGGGAAGGGAATCCCAATATTTGTAGAACTATTTTAAACTTGGAGAAGGGGGAAGCTGATCCTAAGGCAAGAGCTGGAAGAAGCTCAGAACTTTCTTTAGTTCACTATTGTTTTGAGACCAACATCCCTACACATTGTATACAGTTAGTTGTGAGGGTATGTATAGGTTTTGGACACAGACTTAAGTTGGACATCCTTAAGCAGACTATCCTTAGTTTTCTTTAGGTAGGGGAAAATACCACCTTTAGCATAGGGTAAGTGGGCCTTACTCCATCCCACTTTTATGTTAAATAACGCTTTAAGTATACATTTGAACCTGTTTTCTATGTCTTGCTTCATGATGCCTTCACACAGAATATCTATACTCCTGAAATGTAGCTCTCCAGTTTTTTTAAACCCTGCCGAAACCCGCCTAGGCCATCGTCACTCTTGATGACAACCTTCTGCAGCCCACCCCTATTTCAGTACTGTGACATGTTCCCCACTAGCTGTGCACGTTAGCTATATATCGTTACCCTTAATAGTATACTGGCAATCCATGTTATGGTGTAGTGCCTCTTTCCCTCAATGTAAGTAACCGTCCGATATATGCCTATAACCCCTACTAATGTACAGCACTATGGTGCTTACCAGAGCTAAATTCGCATTCAATATATACCCAATATAAGACACATTGATTAAAATGCTTGACTTTAGGTTTGGATATAGATAGCCAAGTACAGCCAGGTGTCTTGTTTGGTGCGAATGTTTGAATGGGCCCATGTATTATCAAAAGTTGTTAGTATGCATTTAGGCCACAACACATTGTGACTTCATCACATGGAACTGCCTGTAAAGAGTTTCAGGTCGGTCTTAAAGCATTTTGAAATGTCAGTCTAGTACAATCGATGAAATCTTATAATTCAGCGTTTTTTTCAGATTCTGGACTGTTTGAGAGAGATCTGTCTTAATGGAAGATCATCTTATATGCTATTTCTCCTAGACTCTTAAGATTTCTTTTAATATGCCCGGGATACATGGTGATGCACTTTGAACAGCAACGTTGCATGCAAATTAAGGATGCATTTTGAATCTGCCATGCCCTTCACCTTGGATTAATTCCTCACTAGTTAGAAAGCTGGGCTATATATATATTCTATTGCATTGCTGCCTGGTATCTTCGACAGTCTGTGAAAGAAGGACCAATCTGTTTTAGAAAGTCAAAAGGTATTATCGTGTTATAGCACTCGTTTCAGGCAAGGTGCCACAAACCCCGAGCTTTGCACCATTGTCCGAAATGCCAAACAAAAAGGAAGTCCTGATCTACCTCAACAAAGCAAAAAGTACTGCATCCATTTCTTGGCCAGATGAGCTGGGATGCTTTCTATAGATGGCCATAGCGCGAAAGGAGATGAACATTAATGCACATTACATTTTTGTTTAGCGAACGAGTGTTCCAGTCATAGAAAATATTTTCTACACACCTTATTTGCAGTTTTGATTATAAAGCTTTGCAACACCTAGGCGAAAAACCTGGCTTAGGTTTGGCTTGCCACACGACCTTAGGAAAACCAGCTGGTGCCACCTAGGCATGGGGGTGAGGAGCCATCCTGAAATCCACCTCTACTGATTAAACTCACACCAGGATGCTCTAACTTTGTACACAGAAGCAGCAGCATATTTTGAAAGCACACCATGTCTCCTCCATCTCTGTACTCAACCATGTTGCATAAAGTTCTCAATCAAGCATGACCCCACCAAATCTACCAAACGGGGACAACAAAACTAAACCCCACAAGGATGGACAAAAACGCGGAGCCAGCCACCAAAGAACTAGAGTGCCCCTCACATCTCCGGACCCATGTTTCCCCCAGACGGGCCTTGCTGTTTATTTATTATTTTATTTATTTACAAAGCTTATATAGCACTTTTATCCAAAGCGTTGTACAAAGAGGAACAATCCGAAACACAAATTAAAATCTGACCGGTAACCATGAAGATATGCTCACAATAAAGACTGAAGCAGATGAGTTTTTAAAGAAGTGAAGCGTAGGCAAAGAACGAATGTCCAAAGGGAGACCATTTCAAAGTTTGGGAGCTAAAAGTTAGAAGGAGCAAAACTTATCCCTCATCCAGACAAAAGAAATTGAGAGGCAGAATGGAGCTCACAGGAGGGGTTGGTATAAAGAGATGAAGGAACAGAGATGGAGCAAGGGCCTGGTGGATCTTGAAGACCCATTCAGTGTTTCATAGGGAGCCAGTGAAGACGTGACAAGACGGGAGAAATGTTTGAGGACTGGGAAGGCCGAAAAAGAGTGCTAACAGCAGAATGAAGAATTGAGCATTGTGATCAGAAAGCATAATTAGGGAGGGCAATGTAAAAAGTACAACAATAGTTGAGACGTGACACTACAATGGTTAGTAAAAGTGTTCAAACGGAGTTAAAGGAAAAAAGAGGGTGAATTTTCCAAAGAGGTGGAAGTGACTGGGGTGAACAATGGTAGAAATTTGAGGCTGAAAGGAAAGGCATGGATCAAAAAGAAATCCAAGATTATGTGCTTGATGACCGATGGGTAGCCGGAGAAGAGGGAAACATATAGATGGTTGGGGGGGATAATGGAGGAAAAAGCATGAAAAAACAATATTTCTGTTTTGTTACGTTAAGACAAAGGAACCGAGAAGCCATCCATGATTTGACGACAGAAAGTTGATGGTGAAGTGAGTCAGCAAAGGAAGAACAGGAAATGAAAATCGGAGTGTCGTCTGTGTAAAGATTTACCTGAAAGCCAAGGGAATTAATGCAGCCAAAGGGACTACGTAGAGGGAAAATAAGAGGACCGATAATGGAACACTAGGGAATGCTGAAAGGAAGGTGATGTGATTGAGAAGTAGACCCTTTCCACGAGACGGTGAGCAGACAGACAGGTAAGAGGAGAAACATTGAAGAGCAGTGGCGGAGAATTTTAGAGAAGAATGTGTAGAAAGGAGGGTTTAGTGGTCCACAGCATCAAAGGTGGCACTGAGATAGAGTAAGGCAAGTGTCGATGATTCTGCTGTTAGGGCCGAAACCCTCCAGAGGCAGCATTTGTAGTAAAAATGCCTCTTGTGTCTCGGCACTGATGCAACCAGTGGTAAAACACTAATGTGTAACTTCAATTCCTACCCTGACACATTCCAAGTCGCCACAGAGACCCTCTGCCTTTAGCGACCATAATCCACCTCACTCTGTTCTCCCTTTAAAGTATAGTACATACATTTTAACAACTTCACTCAAACCCTTTCCTTGACCACCTTATCACACACTGACATAACACACAAAGTGCTTTCCCATGGTTATGCACGCCTATACTATGCTTCTCCTTGCCAGAAGGCCTGAAGCAACTTCACCATCCAGAGATCACCTTGAAGCATGCACATCACCACATGTATGTTAACATATAAATGTTAACTCGAAGCAGAGCATGGTGTATCTGCTCTGTGCACTACCATTGTAGCAACTGTGACCTAGCTGCCCTCTGACTAACTATGCCTCTTGTGAACCTAAACCAAACTGCCAAGGTGCCATGCAGAGGTCAAAAACATGCTGTATATATAGAACCCAATCACATAAGGCAATGTAACATAGCATAGCATTTTAGGCACTATGCTGTTTTACTGTTAGAGCTGCATATCCTCTGCCTGGTACACAGAGTTACTGCGGCAATCGTTTTGACTTCTGGTAGTCCGTGTTTACTTACTTAACGTACTAGGCAATTTCTGCAATCTAGTGGTCTTGTCCTTTGAAACTAGCCGACTTAAATGCTTGCTTTCATAACACTAATATTTGGGTTCTGTCCAGTGTAACAATCCTGTTGCTGTTCCGAGGGAATACAAACCTACAAAGTCCAGATGATCCATGAAACTTAGTTATGGAGTGTATTCAACAGGCTAATGCCCCTGCAATGCCGGGCTGACCTGTCCCATAGAGAATGCAAAACGTTTCACATATCAGGTGTCTTGGATGTGTAGATAATGCATCTCTAAGGTACAGTCTTCTTTTCATGAGTACCAATGAGCAGGGTTATGCCGGCCGAACCCAGAGATAGAAAAATGCAATCAGTATTGCAGGACGACTGACAATAATGTATGTTGTTTTATGTAGGGCTACATACGTGCATTGAGTGTCTGATTCTGAGCTTATGATAAAGTGTGTGGAAATACGACATTCTCCCCTCCAGTTTCCAGCAGCATCATTCTGAGGTTAGTGGAAATATTGCAGGGGGATATGCTTTCCAGCAGCAAAAGCTGCTAAAATCTCACGTTGTGGGGGAAACATGTGCTGCAGTGACATTGTGAACATTTCTTTTATGGACTACCATTTTTCTCGTTTAAGAAAGTTTTCTTAAACTTTCATGAAACCACACAGTGGTGCTGCAGTCTAAGAAATGCATTGTTTATAAAGGGGAAAAGGTGTGCAGTGGAGTTTAGGCACCTCTAAGGTACCTTTTTTTTAATGTATTTATTTATTTTTCGTGCAAAACCAGTGCTGCTGGGAGGAGACTCCTCCATGTGGCTGCCCTGCATTCCTCATAGTTGCTGTTGTCCAGTCCTAAATCAGGCTAATGCAGCAGCCGAGGCTTACATGTCCCTGTATCCCATTCCTTCTTCATCAGAATATGTTGTTTGTAAGTAAAGTCTTCTCCTTCATGGGGAACACTTTCTTACATTTGCATGTACCTCAGAATCTAGCCCAGCGTGATTTGAACGGGTGTTAATTACCATCATCATTACCTGCGTTTTTGATGCTTTCTTTACGAACTCCAAAAGATGAAGGTAAGAGTCGGCCTGGAGGAATATTGAACCTTTGTTTGAGCTGCAGCTCCTCCTCATGTGAGATTCATATGCTATATCTAGAGCCACCCTTCATACATGGTATATTACTGTGCAAATCACCACCCAAGTGGCCTTACATGCAAATGATATCCACTGAAATTCATTATGCGTACAAATTTTGGATCTTCTGAAAAACGAAATTAATTTTATGATGTGTTGATCTGACGAGCCCATCAGTTATAATAGTACCGGCTCTTATTCAGCTCGCTATGAAAATGGCAGCAAGCACTTTCTAACATATAGATGCGTTATTTCTCTGCGTGGTCAGTTGAGACTTGAAAAGGCCTTTTGTTGGTTACTGTTTTAAGTAGAATTTGTCATGGTTTGTATTTTAGGAATACTGCCGTGCACACCTCGCATCGAGTTTTCTTTTAAATATTCTGCGCAATGAACTTTTTCAGACAAATATTTTCCTAACAAAGCCTACAGTTATCTTGTCTGTTTTCCTGAATTATTTCTTTTTTCCAAACTAATGCTTTTGTTTTTATTTAACAACAATTAAAGTTAAGCAAACGATGCTAATATGTCACAGCAAAGAGCAGGCTGGGGAACATTTTTATGGGTCTTCCGGCTTGAATTGTCAAAATGCGTAATTTTATGCTCCATCCCTCCATTTGAGATAAGGGACAGAGAAACTACCTGGCACATCTTCGACACCTGGGGTTCCACCACTAGCACAAAAAAACAGAATAGACGGGGGGAATCCTTGCCTGGGTCCTTGGTCAGGGAGAGAGCTGAGAGAAAACTATACATTTCTACCTGGGCTGTGGGAACATTGCGGACACTCCCAAAATCCCATTTGCCCTTTGTTCCTTATTTGAAAGGCCACTCTATATTATTGAAAGTCTTCTCTGTGTAAAGGCAATTCAAGCCGCAGAAATGTGAGTTTTTTGGGTAATATCAATCAAACCTTCAAGCATTGTCCAATGCTTGCCTTCGTTCATTTAGCCCACACTGTTCTGGCTTCACAATTTTCCAACCTGTCAGCCAAGACTTTGGTGTAAAACCTAGCATCAGAGTTCAGCAGAGCTATTGGGCAATAGGACACGATCAAAGAGGAGTCACAGCTTGAGAATGACCAAGGTCTTTGCTTCATTCATAATTGGCGTAACTGCCCCATTTGACATTACCTGTTTAAAAAGCATATGAAGTGGCTCCCAGTGGCTCCAAGAGAAGTTCGAAAAGGTTTCATAAAATATTATATGCCTAAGCCATCTGGTGCAGGAGATGTGGTCACATGGCTATCGGTGAGGTTTTGTATAAAGGGCTCACATTGCGGATGGGAGATCTTTAGGAGGCACTGCTAACTTTCTCAGTTGCACAAGAGGACCTTCACTGCCCACGGTCTGCCCATTGTGGTGGTGATGCGAGTTTCTGGGCAGCAATATCCTGTGTTATTGCTTGCTGATTGAGGCAACTGCCTGGGCAAAGCGAGGCCCCAGAGAGCACGCTCCAAGAGGAAAGTGCTTGCTAAGATATCACACAGGGCATGCAGAGCTTTCATGAATTCTGGGAGCCGCCTCTCTCATATGGTACAGCTCACCAGGCTCGTTCCTGCTTGCGTGCTGGGCTGTGGTCACCCCCTCTTCAGCTGTCTGTGTGCTGGGGAAGCCATACGTTGATCAGGAGGCTAAAGCAGCGACCCAATATTCCGTAGGTGGTGCTCACTCTCACAGGTACAGCCACCGTTTTAGGGGGCTCTGTGCTGCTCTTGAGTGAGCCCTGAAATCTGTGCTTTCACAAAGTTTGGGAGCTGGGGAAATGGACTGTCTGGCCTCTAGTGCATGGGATCCAGGTGGCATGGGAATCGCATGCATTTTGGTGTCATGCGCAGGGGATGTTATGGGTCCAAAATCACTGGGGTGACGAGAACTCATCTACCTCAGCAACTAACCATGCCGCTCACCCAAACACAGATGTTTAGATCAAATCTTTGTGATACCAGTGAGGGAGCAAATGAAGCACAACGACCAAGATGGTTACTTTCCTGGAGGAAAACAAGGGAAATAAACTTAGATGATGCTGTAATGGTTGAAGAACAGAAATGAAAATACGGGGTGAGAGGCAAGACGAGAAATTTTGACCAGATCACTGATCAGGAACAGGACACAAGACATGGATCAAGAAGAGTACGATAAGCCATACATTGGATGAGAATGAAATACATTTATAAGAGAGGCTTATTATTTGCACCATCCCAAAAGGATTACACAGCATCAACTCAATGAATTATTCACAAGAATAGTTAAACTAAAAATCTAATTTACAAGCAAAAGAAAAACATTGAAGTTTGGTAACCAGAAATGGTTGTCTACATGATGCAGAGAATATGGCAATGATTCTATCGCACACATTATTCAAACATGTGGCGCTGGCTAGGGAAACCATCATTCAAGACCCAGAGATTGAGCAATTTCTGAGTAGGGATACATTCCACAGTACTAAATCTGAATTTACACCTCCGCTGCCACCCAGCAACCATATTGAACTGTTTTTTAAATGTGTTAAAATACATTTTACTTTTTCTATATACAAAAAGAAAGTGCTATTTTCTATTGGATGTCACCTTTCACTCTTCCCACATCAATTGGAATATCTTAATAATTATCACAAATTTTATTAGTCACAAATCAGCAAGTTTCCTAAAACAATCCTAAAAATGATCATAGTATATAAAACGCATACAATATACTAAAACAACACAAATGGAAACACCATGAGTGAGTTGCAATACAATAATTCTTGAAGGATCAAAAATATGTAACCAAATAACACTTTGATTCCAATGCCTCACTAATTTCAGCTCGTTTCTTAGTGGAATGTCTCAAAAAAAACCTGACTTGTTTTTGTCCTTTATGTACAACATTCTTCAGGGGAGTGTGTCTTGTGGCGAAATTAAAAATCTTCTTTAGTAGGGGAGAGTACCCTCTCTTGCCTTGTATTAACTCTTGGATCTTTACTGATTATTACTGCAGATTCCAAATTTCTTATAGGAATTCTTGCTCTTCCTCCTCTCTTCTCTAATCAGTATAGGATTCTCCAATCCACTTGTTTTGTCTCTCTAAATTACAACCTCTCTGTCTGTATGATAACAAGTTGTGGCTATGGATAAGGATGTTAATTTCCAAATTTCATCAAAGGGAAGCCCTTGTTTCAACAGATGAAAGTGGCCTCAAGTTCTTTATTTAACTCAAGCTTTCACTCTCTGGCTCAAGCAATATGCTCGTTCTCTAAAATATTAGAAGTGACCATCCCTAAATACTGATTCCAACATAACATTACAGTAGCACAATGAGAAGCGATTACGAGACTCAAATCACAATTTTCTAATCGAGGAAGCTGACCAAGGCGGGAATAATCTGATCATGACTATTATGGACTATTTCCAACAAGGTATGAACTATCTCTTTGACAGGAATTGCTATGAAATAGTTAGGGAAGACCCCACAGTCCCAGTAGTCACTTAACAATTGAAACCTGGTATGTGGCAATCTGAAAGCCTAATATTGAAGGATGAAAAATGTTTATTAAGAATAGATTGTCCCAAAATAACCACCATCTACCTGCCTTGTAAAAAATCCACAAGGATGTGTATGACTCCCACTATCCCCCCCATAACGGCCATTATTAGTTGGATAGGGTCATTATGTAATTCACAAACATCAAATGGGAATTTATACGATTTTATATTCTAGCGACACTAGATGAGTACATCATACCACAGGAATCAAACATGGTTTGGGCAAAGCAGCACTAGGGACAGCTCTGAACTCTCATTGGCTAGTTACTTCCAGGATTGCTTGAAATACCACTGAACAGTAATGTATTTATTTTCAAATGGCAAATTGTTAAGGTAGTTGACGTCACCATGGATGCTAAATTTGCGAGACTTTGGCCAGTATATTTATGGTGCAATAGGAAAAGCAACATGCATGGAAAAAAGAATACAAACGAAACACCAATCGTTTTGTAATATGAGGTTCAAACATCAATGTTATTCTCCTCATCTGAGATGGGGTGGAAATTTGTTTGGAATATTGTAAGGACCTAAACAGCGAGTTTAAGGTATAACTCGCAATGAGTCGAAGTACAGAAAAATTAGTTTCTCAGAGCTAAAAGAAACGTTCAAATGAAAGGGCATACAACAAGAAAATGAGAATAATCAAGAGAAGATTTTCTACTAGAGGTTATGAGTCGGAGCAGTATAATTGACAAGGCTATCACAGAAGAATGCTTAAGACCAGGAACAAGTCTACTTTGACTCCAGAACAGATCCAAGATAAATCTAACAAAAGCCTGCCTGGTCCTTGGATATTTAGGACACAATCATCCAATCCACGAACGTACATAATCACTAGACAACAAGATTAAGCATTTGATGGGCCTCCGAAGATCGTATATAAACATTTACAAACCTTGGAAACTGTTTGCTAGTTTTATTGGACAAAAGAACGAAGAATAGAAACATTTCTTGTCCTAAGATCGATGGGCTTCCACAAGTGTGGAATTTGTGCAATATATCCTTTTTCACTAAACAAGGGAACGGAATTTGATAGCAAAAATCACTTCATGTACAAATTTAGTGAGTTCATCAATTGCAATATCGCATTTGGAGTGTACATTATCTTCTGGTAATGTAAGAAAGTTTACCATCAAGCCTGATAAGGCTAGATTTACAAGTGTTTAAAACGGAGATGAAGGGCAACCATTGCCCCCATGATGGTAAGCCGATCAACCAAGCAGTAATCTGGCTGATTTGAAATTTGCAGTTGTCCAATATATCAGTGACCTCATGTAAAGGAGATGGAGCCTGCTCGCTAAAAGAATCTGAAGCATGCTGGATCTATCGCTTTGTTTTCACGGCAGATGGTTTGCACCAGATCACTTGTAAAGAATGGCCTTTTTGTAAGGTGGTAATTGTTTTACAGGTGCATATCAACCATCTGATTTCTATTACTGTACAATGATCCGTTGAATTTGCGTCAGACTTAATACTCATTGATCTGAAGAATGCGTTTTCAGTGCTATATTGCTTTTTAAATGATGAAATCGTGCTCTAAATTGAGACCTTGATTTTTTTCTAATTGCCGATTTCTCTCCTCTGCATTCCACTCTTTCTCGTGCGCTTCCCCTGGTTCAATTCTTGAACATTTACTAACCGATCTGTAGCAGGTTCCTCTGAAAGCATACCCTCACATTTAGGCATTGCTATTCAATTCCATGTTCATATATGAAAACCTTGTAATGTTTTTAACTCGTCACACCTAGAAACACTTATATACAGGTCCGTTATAAATGCCATATCATAACTCAAAACTAGGAAGTCTACCTGTGACGTTGGAGTAAATAAAATGCAAACATATATATAGCAACATAATTCTCACTTTATTAATAACCTTTCCAACACTGCTGTGATGCTGCTGCCCCTTCCTTTCAAAGGTTTCTGTCAAAAGAATTGCAACAATTTGAGTCCTACCCTCTTGCTTCTAGAATTTCAAATCGGTTTTGACCTCAGAAAATGACCTCTAATGTTAGGTTTTCCTAATTAGAACCTCAATACCTTTTCCTCACAAATTCCTAGTGCTGTAGAGTATCAATCACATAAATATGCCTTTTTGGGTAAAGTGTGCTACAATTAATACCTTTATTAATAAAGGGTCCTTTAATGTTGGTGGCGGTGCCTTTACCGACCAGGTTCGCCTGCCGCTGAGGGTCATATCGCCATTAGTACACGTGAGTAAGCACACGTGAGCGCTAAAAACTAAAAGGAAATTAAAAAAAAAAAGAAATATATATCTTCTTTCAGTCCTGTGACGCTGCATCTGGACAGGAGTCCGTTTTCAGTACAGATTATGATAAAGTAATCAACACTGAAAGCGGACTCCCTTGCACAGAAGCAGCATCACAGGATTGAAGGAAGGTACGTCTTTCCTTTTTTGATATTTTTTTGTTAGCCTTTAGTCACCCACGTGTGCCTATTTGCGGGTTCTAACGGCAGCATTGAGGAGGTGGTTGCAAGGAGACTCGGGGCGAGGGGGGATGCTGCACTGGGGGATGGGTAGCAAGAGAGGCTCAGGGCAAGGGGGACGCTGCACTGGGGGATGTCGAAAGCAGACTTGTACCAAAGCATACAGCCCACATTCCAAGCACCCTGATTGGCCAGCACCCCTGCCCAGAGTCCTACTAACCATTGTATATCCAAACTTAACCTAATGATCATCTTTGTAACTGTTTAAGCCTGACGGCTTGATTAGGAAAAAGTTGCAGTGACTCAGAATTCACCACGATCTATGGTGTGCCTACAGTGGTAGAGATAAGATTCGGAAGTGGGAGTATTTTACTTCCTAATTTTTGAGGTAAGTCCCATTCCCAATGTAGGCAAGTAAAAATGTTTTAAATGTGAAAACAAACATTTTGTAATTAATGACTCTTTGCACTTCGTAATTCATGCAAGTTACAATATGCATGTGTACCTCTTCAGATTAGGCAGTAATATGATTTGATATGATCATTTATTTATATTGCACCCATACACAAGTGTTTCAGGGTGCGACGAGGCAAGGCGAAGGGGTGCAAGGGAGGAAAAAAACGACGATCTTAACCCTGCCCAGTGGCATTGAGAATGTGCAAGTGCAGGTGCGAGAGATGGGGGGGAAAGTGCAAGTGGAGGAGAAGGAGTGGAAAGTGCTGAACACATGATGAAATAACAAAAACAGTGGTGGCCAGTAGGTGGAAAGTGCAATAATTGAGCACAGAGAGCAAATGTCTGATAAGTGCAGGTAAGAGGACTGTAGGGTTGCAGATACAGACCCAGGTGCAAGGAATGACGATAGGCAGTGCGGGTGTGCAGGTGGGTGGGCTGGTATCTGGGCCCGGGTACAGAGGGTAGCCAGGGGCCCAGTGCAGAAACGGACAGAGATCAGCAGGGGAGAGGAAGAGAGAAGGCAGAAGCAAAGAGGAAGGTCTTGAGGGGAGAGGAAGAGAGAAGGCAGAAGCAAAGAGGAAGGTCTTGAGGTGCTTCAGGAACCGAAGATGGTTCTCCTCGAGCTTCAGAGGGGCAGGGAAGCTGCTCAAGAGGGAGGCCCAAGCCGAAGACGGAGATCTACTGCGAACTCGTTGCTTGAAGACGCAGGTTGGAGGTAGAGGAGTGAAGAGCTCGAGTAGGAAGGTATTTCCGGAGGTTGAGTTGAAGGTATTGAGAACCTAGGCACCAGAAGGCCTTGTGGACAATGCAGAGGGTTTAATCCTTGCAGCCACTGGGAGCCAATGTACAGATTTCAGGGCTGGATAGATACAATCCCTGGGCTTGAGGCCAAGGACAAGCCTTGCATTCCTGTTCTGGATAAGTTTCAACATATGGTTTCATGTCACTTACTTAATAGATCCCACTGGAGCCTTTGCTTGTGCCTCTGGGTTAATAACAGGTTTATGACAGGTTTATCCCTGATTTTTACATTTTTTTTCCCCCAACATTGAGGTGCACTTGTCCACGAAACTGGTGTCTGCTGTTAACCACCACTCAAAATATTACAAATCGCCAAGTTCCCAAATATCCGAATGATTGAATGACGTTCGAGAGCAGATTTGTGTTGAAATGTGTTCAAGGGAACAGGGAAGTGTGTACAGAGCGCTACGTTGGTATCCTGCCCAGGTATCTTCTTTTTGGTTTTATTTTGCGAGACGTAAAGAGACGCCTCTTACCCGGGCAAACTTACTCAGGAGCTCTTATCAAACATGAGTACTCGGCAATGCGAATCCAAGGGATGCACTTGTTGTGGATTGGCTAGTTTCCGAGCCATATCACAGTGTAATCCCGTGGACGCACATACATGCTTCATTCACCGGGTAAACTGTTGTGTTAAAACCTACCGTCTTTTTTTTTTTTTTTTTTTCTCTTTTTTTTTTTTTCATGCCACCATGGAAGTGGAGAAGGGATCACACTTAGTCCCTTCTCCCCTTCCATGGCGGGCATTTTCTTTGTTTACTATGGCTGCCGCGGAAAGAGAAAATGAACTACGTTTTCTGGCAGTGGTAGGCATTTTTTAATGACTTTTAAAAACTTTTTTTCCAGCTGCGAAGCGTCACGCAGATGGGAGAAACAAATTACTACCCCGGGGTACTAATGGTGATAAGCCCCTCGATGGCGCGCCATTACCGCCTACGGTAATGCCACCCGGGCCTTTGCTTACTATGTATTACCTTAGGCGGTAATGGCCCGCAGTCTCGGGGCTTATTGCCTCAATATTACTTGTCCCTGGCACAGCGACTGTTTCTACTTTTTGATTCCTGTCCTACATACAGGAAAGGGGAGAAAAAAATCATCTTCCTTGAATTAAGTGAAAAGCCGCAGAGATTGCGTAGCATTGAGAGCTCATCAAACGTACATTACCACAGTGATCTGATGGGAACCTAAACGCGCTGCCAATTTTTACAGACACGGAGCAACCGCGGGGTCACGGTGGCAGGCAGCGGTAAAGATGCGCAAGGAAAATTGGGGTACCTTGGCTCTGACGGATCCACTTCAAGACTGACTTCCTGTAATGTGTAATGTGGGCGAACGCAGCGTTCTCGGATACGTCCTGAGCATTTCGCAAGCGCGTCAAGTCACGCGCCGAGCGCCAGTTCAGGGCAGCAGGTGCGAAGACGCAGCCCATGCTTTCCTCCGCCCCAGGCTATACAATTCTAAATGTGCATCAAGCCGCAGCTTGCTTTTGCCGTCTGTCTCTACGCTGCACGCCCCAAGGAGGGTGTGATACTACGGAAGCAACCATTCGGTCCTGCGAGCCGAGAAGCCATTGCTGCATATTTCAATACCAGGCCGCATTCTGCCTACGTGTATTCATGCCATTTCTCTATGAAAGGCCGGTTAACAACCTGCGTCTCCGTTTTGTATCATTATAAATAGGATTATCATAAAAATCGGTACGATTGTTTTCAATGTCACATATATTAGTTTTTACCCGAAAGCCATACACAACACGATATACAGACATTTGTCAAACCACACCCTCTTCATATTGAAAGCTTTACAAAGGTTTATAATGCATTTTATTCATGTGTGCCTTCTGTAATGGGGGACGAGCTTATGATGTAGCATGTGATGTAAATACTGGCCTTTAATATTAGTTTCCTTCCCATCATCGCCCAACATATAAATGACTCCAGGAAGGCATCTTGTACTGACTGTCAACACACACATACAACTCTTAGTGCTTCCACACATGGCGTTTGCTTCCTTGACCCTCGTCTTTGGTAGTTGACAAACTTAAATTCAAAATGACACTCCGATCTTCAGGCCTACAGTACTTGCCAACATGTATAATGTCTGGCGACACGTGTTGTAGCTAGAGTTGGATGGGACCATACATTGTCTCGGCCACCAATGAAAAAGTGGCCCACCATTGCAAATGGAAATTCATTCATTTTGTGACACTGTTTGAATAGTACCCAAAGGGGAGGTTTTTGATGAAATCTGATGCAAATTGTGCAATTTATACGAATATGAATTCAACAACACTGGTCACTATGAAGTAACTCAATAAAATGGCCCACATTTGCCTAGAAACTGGCCCAGTTTGACCCAGAAAACTGACCCACACCAGCATTTTTCCATTTTTGGTTATGCCATGGGCCTATTGCCCTGTAGGCCAGCCCGAGCCTGGATGTAGCCTTTGCCCACTACAAGACCCGGCATCTCGAGAAACCACTTCTTGATCATTTATTTCTCATTCCCCTATCGTCAATACACCTAAAAACAATCGAACTTCACGCTCCTCATGGTATGGCATTCGATGAGTGTGGGCAACACAGTTTGCAAGCTTTAAGCCATATTGCATGATCTACCCACTTGTAGGATGGGCACTCAATGCAATCCCCCAACATGGCACCAAGCATATAGTAACCTAAAATGAAAAGGCTCTGAAATGTAAACTTATTGGCCAAGTACAAAATAAAACGAGATGGATTATATTACATTACACGCAGGCTCTTAAAGGGGGGAGCAAAAGGCCTACCTGGCAAGTGACTCAGTATGCAAGGCCAGTGCTTTAAGTGGGCAGGGGTCACACGGGGCCGGGCCTCGGCACTCCAGAAAGTGGGGCTGAGCCAGGGCCCTGCCGTGGCCCCCGGTCCCACAATAACATTGGCGGGACACATTATCCCACCACAGCCGTGACTGGAGATGCGCCCGCATTAAATCAGGCAAGCTGACAGAAGTGCCAGCCAGCCACAGCTGGCACTTCTGTCAGTCACTGTAAATTCCTCTGGTGACCCCTCACACGAGGGGTCACCAGAGGAAGTTACTGTGCCTTTATTGCCCCAGGTCGCCGAGGCGTCTTTAACCCTTGGCGAACCTGGGGATTCCTTGAAATGGTTTGAGGTTTATTAAAGATGGCTTGAAAAGTACACAATTCAAGCCATCTTTTGTAAAGCTTTGCCGCCGGTCAAAGACGCCTTAGGCTTTGTCCGTCTGCAAAGATGGATTGAATTGTGTACTTCTCAAGCCATCTTTTATAAACATAGAAATATGTTAAATAAATGAGGGCCCCCCCTCGATTTCTTACCCCACTTATAGCCCCGTGCAAGGCCATTGTTGAACACGCACGTCATCCGTCGGCTGTCCCCTGGATATTTGGAAACACCAAAAGGAAAATGGGGAAATCAAAATAAATATCATTGGTTGTTTGGGGCTGAAGGGGCAGACCTCGGCACTGTGACCGTTGTAAAGACGATCTCTAGCTATCCCAGTAGCAGATGCCCTTTGCTTCCACAGGATCATGGTAATGTATTTTATAAACATGCAGAAGAAAACAATACTGTAACATTTATAGGTGCTTATTGTCTGAGTTAGATACACTACAGCATTTTGAACTTAACCAAGATACAGGCAACCATGTAAGAAGCCTGTAGGCTTTTCTTTTTGTCGAATGGTACATTTTGTCTGAATGGTGGCAAAGCTAACCTTGCCAAGGTTTTACTATGTATATGGGATTTTCGGATTTGTAAAAGGATGCTGCTACCTGTAGCTCCTTCATCCAATCAGGTTTGCGTCTGGCCTTTACAAGACATCACCAAGCACACCCTGATTACATCAATGCTCCTGTCTCTCCAATCCCTCTAGTCCCTCCTCCATTGGTGCCACTTTAAAATCGTTCAGTATATGTTAAGCATCATCTTAATTGGATTGGCTGGTTTATAGTTGAACTCCTGTCTGGAGGACTTCTCAACCCAGGCACCCTGAAGTGACAAGTCTTCACTTCACCCAGGGCACCCAGGAAGCTCGCTTCACCTCAGAGGAGCGGGTGGCAGCTTCATCAAGCTTTGCTTGAACCTAAATGTGTGCCAGGGGACATGACAGTGCTGCCCTGCTGCTTCGGTGTCTGCGCAGATGGTATCCTCGGTTGGGATTCTGGTTCCCCTTAGTGCTGGGAAAAATCCACTGTTTTCACAGATAAGCCACCAGCAGGGCAGCCAGTGCAGCAATGGGGCAAAGGATCTAAAGTCTGCTTTGCATTAGGACTACTTCAAGGGGACCGGCTAATGGACTGCTTTGTCCTCCGTTTGGGAATCCAGGGGAAGGATCTAGGCCTGAGAAAGCATCCCAGAGCCAAACATTCACTGTCAATTAACCACTGCCTCACAAATACCCTCTCCTCTCAATCAGCTGTCAACTTCTCCTCAAACGTTTCCTGCAGGCAGTTCGAACAGTGTTGGAGGTGGGTTGCCTTGGCGTGAGCTCCATCCCGTACAGCATTGAGTATACCTTTTTACTTTTTCAGTACTTTGGCACCTGAATCTGGTCCATAATATTTCTAATAGGATTAATACATAAATCATGTTGATATTCTTCAATTTGCTTATTCATTTTGACATCAGCTGTGACAGACCATCTGAGGGGTTTGACACAGGAGTTGTTAAAGGGTACTTTTGTGCCATTGCCTCATACCTTCGTTACATATCACTTACTTGTATATAAATTATAATTTTTTGCAAGCAAGATAAAAATATTAATTCCTTAGCAGACTTCCTACAACAGGGATTGCATACAGTTTCAATGGGGATTTTGTGTTGGGGGTTACGTGCAATATCCATCTACCCAGATATATTTGTATAGAATTGTATTTTTTGGTTCGTTTTGCATTATGCATTTGCTTATCATTTATCTGATCATTTTAAAAGCATATTTTATTATTTGTCATGCTCTTATGTTGGCAGCATGTCTGTCTTGCCCATTATGCCCAACTCAAAGCTGTATACCCGACACTGACCTCCTGAACTAAAGTTAAGACTTTACTTTCTGTCTGTTATGCCACAGTCGAGTGATCATCAGACTACTCCAATCCAAAGTATATTTTCCCTTTTTTATTCGATTCATCGGAAAACCAGGAAGTTAGGTTTGACTGAGCCCAGATGGGAAGGGGGTCCAGATGTATCTGCTTGATCCTCCGGGTCTTGAGAAGTACCTGGCCCCACCACCACTACTGCCTCGAGTTGTGTTGGAGGGAAGCAGGCTTCTGACTTACTGGCTGCGGTTGAACACTGGGTTTAGCAAGATTTTCTCCCACCTATGTGCAGTGTGGGCCTGGCTCCGCTGATTATTGTTCCAGGCCTTCAGCTACAACCTCTGCACCCTCTCCATTACAGAATATTCCGCACAGGGTAGGTGTTCAAGGGACGTTCCCTTCGTTCTCCACTGCTCTACCATCACAGCTTTCTTCCTCATCTTCTCCCTTCTTCTCATTGCATTTTTGTCTCGGATTTCTAGATCGTTCACTTCATTCCCACCTTCTCACTCTCCGGTCTCTTGGCAGTAGCCACAGGGAGTCTCTCCACACCATCCCCCTGGTCCATCATTGTACGACTTGTGGAAGCATCTGGCCCTCTTGGTGATCCCACCATTCACCTCTGGAGTCGGGCAGGGGACTTTGTTATCGTCCATATGGAACAGTTCATATTTTAGACTCTGGTCATATGACTATCCGTTATGGCATGTTCTCTTTAAAGTGCGGTGTGGTCACTACTTGTGCTAGCAATACATGCTGTAATAATACACAGACAAACATCTTGAATACTAACAGGAGAAGAAATAGTCGTTAATGGAATACGAATTCAGGGATAAAAAGGTGGTTTCGGAATGGATATCACTTTTTATTCTTCCATTAACTATAGGTGTAGTAGGCAATATCCACAAGTCAAATTGACCTGTATATTCTCTTTACCCAAGCAATTATCTTTTAGAGAATCCCCCAATATTCATCTACGGCATTGAAATAATTTGATTGTTTTTGTTAGATGTCTTTTTAATAAATACATTTATTCAGCATAGAAAGTGACACCGTTGTTAGAATCTGATTAGTTCGACAAATACCAGGTGTCACTGTGCTGATTGAACACCCACACACTCGAGACAATAGTTAAAATATGTTTTATGAGCTAGAATAATACAAATAAGCAGTGCCTAACAAGCGAAGTTGTAATTCCAGCTCCCTATGTCTGATCAGCCTTTGGGGAACCCTGATCTCTCTATCGGACAGTTGCATAGGCCTTGCGAATTGTGACGCCCTCTTGCTTAGGGATAGAGGTACCAAAGGCCTGTGCAAAACATGTTGCCATATATCACACAAAGCGTCAGAAAAAAAGCGTCCCTTTACTTTACCATGGAGTATGCCAGAAGCTGGCACTGTGACCTGACGGTTTTACAATTATTTTCAAAATTATCTTCTACCAGCTCAATCCAGCCTGTGTTCTAAGGCTGGCTCATCTCTTAAAATACAAGTTTGAGAAACCAACATCTGCAGGGACCAAAACATTTTCTCGTTCTCATCCCAATATGCCTCCTGCTAGAGCAGAGGAAAAAGTCAAAAATCCTAAAAACCGGTATCTCGGAACAAAGTGGTCAACATGGGTTTAATCCCAAAGTACCACACATGCCTGGTTCAAATAATTAGAACTATCCTGTTTCATATTACTATGGTACAGTAAAATTTATTTCTTTATTTTTTTGGGGGGGGGGGGTATTTCAACACTAATTTTTTTAAATTTATTTATTTTCAAGATTTTCAATAAACAAAATATACATTACCAAAAGTTCAAACAGAGTTTCAAACATAACACTCAGTGTTTCATAGGTACAGAAGCAAAAACAAAGTCCAAATCATGGATAAAAATTGAAACATTTCTGATAATACAAGACACATTTCATTTCAATCGCGATATAAGATACCTAATCCAAAATATTACAATTAATTTAAAAAATAAATAAATAAGAATAAATAACACAACATAGAACATTACAAAGACATAAAGACCACACACAGACTACATAAAACAGAACAAAAACAAAACAGGGAAATCCTCAACTGATGCACATAAATAAATCAGATAGTCGGATCCAATAGAAACAGTACAATTTTCTTTTAGGCAGAGGTCTGATTATTATAAACCTAGTTGTGTAACATTAATTTGTAACCCACATTAATGTATAACCTTACAGTTCAGTGCTGCCACTAGACACTGTGGCAAACTGCACACATATGGAGTGCAAGGATTTGTTTACTTGGAGCCAGCTGTGACGTGATTTTCAAGGTCCAAATTGTCATACTTCTAAGGTCAGGTGCTCCGAACTTCCACTGCAGGTTTCAGGGTTCTCAGCTACTCTGTTCAGTCTCAGGCTGGTGGGCCTGCTTGTCCTTTACCTCTACATGCTTCTGCAGCCCTATTCTTCGTCACAGTCCCTGGGGGATTCTGGGACATGTAGTCCATTTCAGGGAAGATCTGTTTTCTTACTACTTCCTCCCAGTCTTCCTGGTCTGATTTTGCCCCCTCCCCCCATGTGATCCTCCCGCAGTACACCGCCCCCTGGGTTGGGATCACAGAGCGCCTGGGCACATGAGTCCTAGACCAACGTGGGGGGAATCCCATTGGATTCTCCACAGTATCCTGCATCAGGAATGTGATTTGTCATAGCAATACGTTCCTTGGTATTGTGCATAAGTGCTTTTGGTGTCCAATCTGAAGCGTCGTGTACCAGCAGAAATGACTCTAAATGCGCCTGGTTTATGGTCTTTCAGCCTCCCGGCAGGTACAGGAATCCCCGCCTGGATTCTTTGCATTGCATGTTTAACAGGCATTGCTTTGTGGGTTTCTCTTTCTCGCTGTCGCACTCGCAGCCTGTCAAACAAACACTGCCTTCCTATAGCCTCCTCACACCCACGCGCTTCGTTTTGCAGCGAAATTCGCAGGCCTGTCTCCAGGAGAGCGGGCCACTGCGCCTCGCGGAGATGTGTTCGACATCTCACCGTTTTTAAGAGATTTGATTTTTAAAAAAAATGTTTTCATGTTGTAAACTGTATACTGTTATGGATTCGGTCTGAAGTCTGATGTGCATTTTTTTAAGTGTCCCGATCTTGAGAAGTACAACAATTCTTCCTCATTACATTTGCACAATGGCTATGTATGTTTGAACGATTATCTGCCTATAGCGGGCTCTACTCTGTGGATGTATGGTGCAGGTGACTTTAGAAGGCTATGATTTCATTAAAGGTAAGGTTTAGTGGGGGAAAGATCTACAGACTAGCTCGCATGGCAGCAGTAAATCATTGCACCCGCTTTACATGTTGGGCACTTCAGGCTAATGCTGTTAATGTTAAAGGATATTTGTAGCGCACACTATCACCACTGGAGTGGTCCCCCTGGCGGCTCTGAAAGAGGGAAGGGGGTGAGTTAGTGGGAGTGAGCTGAAACAGTGCAAGATCGCAGTGATGTGCTGTTGGCAGCCTCAGCCCGGTGGGTCCGTTGGCTTGGCTTGAGGTGTTTTACGGTCGTTAGTCGTCGTGTGCTGTTGTGCAGGTCTATGTGCAGTTTGTTTTGTTGTTGCAGTGTAGTGAAGTTTGTGCGGATTGCTGCTTTTTAGGCTTGTTGGTGCTCAGAGTTTGAGAGGTGTATGCAGAGGGGTAAAATTGTTAGTGGATTTTTTAGTTGGCATCGCTGTCCTTGCAATTGTGTCTAGGTGCGACGCTTGCTACCATTCACTATTCCATTGGAGTGTGGTGCTTTCTAATTTTCAATATTCTGTCTAGATGTGATGCAGCCTAGTGATCACCATTCTATTCAGGTGTTGCACTAGTCATCATTCAGTTTCATTTAAGTGTTCTAACATTCACATTTCTATCTAGATGCGACGCCGGCTAAGGTTAAGAATTCCATCTTAGTGTGGCACAGGCTAATATTCGTGATCCTGTCTAGGTGTGACGTAGGCTAAGGGTAAGAACTCCATCTAAGTGTGGTACATGCTAACATTAGTACACCTTAAAGGTGACGCAGGCTAATCTTGACTGTTCTCTATAGGTGTGGCCCTTGTTAACATTGGCTAGTATGTTAGTGCGCAGTGCAGTGCAATATTTACAGTCCGGTGGTCAAGTCTTTAAGTATCCATGTTGTAATTCTATGGCAGTCTACGTTATGGAGAGAAAAGGTAGAGTGGTGAGGGCTTTCTGGAGTAGAGTAATTGCTCTACACCCCACCCATGCCACACTTAGTTTTGTCTGGTGTCTGTTGGCTGCTGGCTTCTTTGCTTCCCTTGCTGACACCTGCCGACACATCTTGGCGTCATGCTGCATGTGACATGCTGCAGTGAAAGCGTGCCTCGTGAGCTAGTGCTGCAGCCTTAAGGTTTTATTTTTTAGTGTGTGAGACTTTCCTGTAGTAGGGAAATCATGTGGGCTGCTGTTTATCACCCACGTGCCACTGTAGATGACTTTTACACCCAAGCATCTTGGGGTGGGGATGTGCGAGGTGGGGGGCTGGGTTTTGGAAGGGGATTTGAGTTGGACTTATGAGCCTGCGATTCAAGTATACCCTTTCTTTCTCTCACTCACAAGACCTTGACTGCTGGCTACCGCAGCATAACACCTCACTTCTTAAGCATACGTTGCCTTTCAACAGATTTGTACTCGGTTACCTATTCCTCGATTTTTAAAAAGAAATATTTTGAATAATATAATGCCCTAATCTCAGTCGGACCCTTAGCGTAACTATTGAGTAGCCTTTTGGCACCTTTCCATGGGATCCCATGTCCTTGTCTTGTAGAAAGGGATGCTGTATGTGGGGGTGACGTGTACTACGTGAATGGCTGAGTTAGTAACTTGTCTTAGGGTGTGTGTGTGTGTGTGTGTGTGTGTGTGCGTGCACACATGCGGACAGAGTAAGCAAGGTGCGTCAGGAAAGGGTGTGGTTAAGTTACACTGCAATAAGCGGCTGCGAGTAGTGCCACGGAATGCAATGCATTGGCCTTTCACTACATAATCCTTGATAACCTGGGGGCTGGGGTAGCAGTCCCGTGGACCTGAGGCACTTGGAAAGGGCTGCTTGACAGTCCTGCCTAAATGGAGAGACACCCCACCCAGGACAAGTAAGAGTAAAAATAAGGCACATTTGAAGGTAACATTAGGATTTCCCATTATTTCTAAGCTTAAAGTGATCCAAATTGAAAAGGGGGACCGGGTTTACCAGACTTAAAATGAACATTTAGGTGTACCATGAATAAAATCCTTCTACTAAAGAAAATGGGACTATGATCCATAGCGTGGGTGCTGGCAGCAGCCCTCCCTGCTCCATGGCTATGTTCCAATCAGTGGTGCGTAGCATCAGAGCACAGTTGCAGGAGTGGGCTACAATAATAATAATCCTATGTGATCAGAAGAGGAACCTTAAGATGACAAGGTGCAACGATTCGCTGTTTTAGAGTCAAAATATGTTTTTAGTTCTGTAAAAAGGTACCCCCATTGGGAAAGGGATTTTTTTTTTTTATTCCTATAAAAAATCCCTTTAATAACAAGTTAAAGGAATAGGTTCATCTTTCCGTGGCTGGGCCTGCTCTGTAATGTATGAAAAAGCCTGATTGCATGTAAATAAATAGACCCATTCACCTATGCGACCTATGTATGAGACCCTTAGCTGCACGTCTTGCAAGCATCTTGGGCTACAATGCGAAAATGGACACTGAACAATATAGTCATAATTTGCAGGTGATAACGCAAACAAAGCTTTGGAACATTTATTGCCCAAGGAGGCTAGAAAGATCTTTTGATGTTTGGGAAAACTTAATTCGTCATTTCAAAATGGTAATTTGGGATGTGGCCTTGGGTGATATGAGACCTGCAGTTACTGTTTTAGATCATTCAGTCCCCCCCCCCCATCGTCAGGAATGAGATTTGCTCAATGTGAGCGGGCTCAGTTATCCTCCCATTTGGTGAGTGCAAAGCCAGACTACAACTTGAAGAGGAAGAGCATTTTGGATACTCTCACAGAAGGCGCTGGGTTCTAAACCCTGCAAACCAGAAGGAGGATTGCTACGCTGCCCGATCTGTAACCTCACCAGAGGAAAAAATGACTCGCTGTGTGAGTATAGCATCCACATTCTTTAAGGTTTTTAACAATCAATGCTTAAGTTGAATACTTTTGCATGGCAGCTTGCGAAGGGGAGATGGGTATGGTTTAAGAATTTTGCATCTGGAGAACTATCTAGGCAGAGGAAGCACCCCGTGCCCCTGGCAGAGTTTTCGAGAGGCACAACTAAAATATGTATGTTGACGCCAGACGGATTGTATAACCTTTAAGGATTTTTATGCTCATTGATGTAGAGCCTGCACATGGGCACCATCAAATTATGTGGTCTTTTGATATGAAATAATCTGAATAAGACCCCAAGGTGACTTATGGATCATCCTAATGATACTTGAAGATGAAAACAAGGCTGCTCCCTTTGCTTTGACGTGAGCACCCGAGCCGCTTCTTGACTATAATACGTCAGGTTCACCACCATCAAACTGTGGCAAAAAGCTCAAGTGACACCTGGCCAGAAAACCAGTATTGGTGGAATCCTACCCTAGCCAATAATACCTGGTGTGGAAAATGGAACTGGCGAGTGACGAGCAAGAGCCACACGTTCCTCAGGGTGTGGTCACCTTGAATGCATTTGAGAACATGATCTCAGAAGCAAAGAGACTGCAATCCCCCTCAGTACTTTTAATATATTGAAAGTATGTACATTGGGCCAAGACTTATGAGGCTTTTTCATTCAGTAATATGCCTTGAAATGCTGTATGCGTGGCAAAGTGTCAATCCCGGCAAATTGTACAGTCATCGGAGATCTCACTAATATCGATACCTAACTGCTGGAGCTTTGGGGTTTGTCGGGCATGAGGGGGTTTGGAGGAAGATTAACTGTAGTTAGCCAATCATCTTTTAGCCTATAGTGCACAATGGGTTCGTTAGCACTCCAGTTTCTTAGTATACCTTGAGACGGTTACATACAAAAACAATTAAATGTATCAGAGAAGGTGGGCAAACAAATATGTGGTCTTTGCTTTTACCACTTCTAGTTTGTCTGCTGACAACTTCCGGAGCAGGAGAAACGAGCATTGGCAATGCCAACCGTTTGGGCCTTTGTGTTGGCATGGGAAAGGCATTTGCCAGACACAACCATAGTGGTATTAACTGGCCAATGATGGTAGCAGGTGCAAAATGGTGCAAGTGCCTGGGTATCTAATACCAGTGCCTGGCAAATGCCTAATACTTATGCACACTCAAAACAGTTTGCTTTGCCAATGCTTGTTTTCAACAGAACTTCAGTGAAGGGCACACAGAGTGCTTCTAAATCGAGTGACTGAAGTCAGACGTGGTGAGAATGTTTTTGTAGTAGGTTTACAACTCGATTTAAGTCATTAAATCTCGGAAGACTGCTTTGAAAAAACACTGGTAGGCAGTTGAGTGCAAAGTTGATTGTGAGGCTTCATTAAAGCGAGCTCAAATAGTTCCAATGAGTTTTGGACAGGGCAGGGTCAAGAACTTGGTGGGAACGAACATAGGGATTAGCATGGCCATGGGCAGTAAATGGGTGGGCACATAACCAAACACCTACAGGCTGTATGTCTCTCATCATATGCCATTCCCGCCCTATCTGTACTCTAATGCAATAGTTTTGGCTTGTAGCAACACCTAATATCCCAAACTAAAAGGGGTGTTTCGTTTGCCACTGGACACCTGTGAATGTAGCCCTGGCTACAGAAATGAAAACCAGACAAAGCCTGGCCACATCTAGTGAGCAGTAAAAGGCCTGCTGTGCCAACTAAATGCAGTCCGGGTGATGCAGGTGGCATTTAAGGTTGATGAGAGTAATCACATCGGTGTGTGGGATTCAACTTTGGTCAAGCAATATTTGGCGTGATCTGGCCTGGCCTTAAATTATGCAGTACCTGAAGCAATTTGGGGTTGCTGCATCTGGAATCTCGATCAGGCCTGCCAGCCAATGTGGCATTCCCCCATGCCCACCTGGAAACGAACAGGGCATGCTCTTAAAGCAAATGGGATGGAGGCTTGCTGTAGCCATGAACGCACTAGTTCAATTCCCTGCCCAACACTACAATACATGTCCTATAATGTAAATGTAAGCATAGGAAGCAGTAGCTGGCAAACGCCTGGCAAATCACTGTACAATGCTAGCGCTAAATTCAAAGCTACTGGCTTTGTCAATACTTGTTTTTCATGCAGAGAAACAGCATGGTAGTCATTTTCCCACCTTGCCTTTTATATTATTTTTTTCCCTACAGTATTTTCCATTTCATCATAAAAACATCTTCCTTGCAGGCTATGCTTTTTAGTTTTGCTTCAAAACGCACACTTTTTGCAGAAGCCAAATCCTCCTAAAAAGATTTCTGAATCTAGACCCAAAGAAGATGGAGACGGAAATGCAAAAGAGCAAAAGGATCTGTACATCTGGTCCTCCGTTCTTTAGAAACGGCATCATTCAAGATTGTACTGGGTCAACGTTCTGCGGCTGGGCATGCTCTGTAATCTGGAAAAGCCTGATTGCATATAAATAAAGAGACCCATTCTCCCACGCATCTACATGCTTTTTACTGTAGGAATGCGTATTGCGGTTCACACAGCATGCCTGCCTGAGCCATCAAATGCTTAGTTTGACTCCAAAAGCCCGCGTTCAGTGGTAACCAGCTGCCAAGCTTCCATGTTCATTTTGCTCAGATAATTACCATTAAATATTATTTAGGCCAAAGGCTGACTAACATTTTGGAACGTTTGATTAGTGCTTGGAGTGATGAAAGCAGCTGGTCATGTCAATCTGCTGGAAGCATCCGATTGAATTACACAGATTTAGGGAAATGTATTATGCTCGGCACAGAAACGTGCAATTCTGGCTTCCACGGATGGGCAATTAGCTCTTATTGGAAAATAATCCCAGTGGGGGTTCTGGGCACAATCAACAACAAGAGTGTTGCAGTGTGCCAGATTTTAGCACAAAACAAAGTGCATAACCTTGGGCGTCGGTAGCAGCACACAAACGGCTGATGTCGCAACCATGGATCTGCAACTCACTGGTCCGTATGAAAATGCTGTTGCTAGCATCATCTGCCATACAGGGTATTTCTGTAGCGTGGCTTCTACAGCGACGCACCTTCGCAGGGCTGACTGGCACTTTAAACACTGATTAATATGGAAGCGGTGCGGCGTGGTTGTGTGCGAGACCGTGCATGGCCCAGCAATGGTGTGATTTGCATCCTAAATTGTGTGTTTGTTTGTGTAGCACCTTATACGCAACCAGTGTGGGAAATGGGCCGGAGCAAGATGGGGCCGTTCTCCCGCAAAGTTTGTCGCAGCGCTGCGGGAACTCTGCTCCATCCAACTACTGAGCTCTCATGACGAGCAGTCAGGACTTCAGGTGGCTGGGCAGAAAAGAATGAAAGTGCTCTCAATATAGAAACCGCCAAAGCCCCACACCCTGTTCAGAAGCTGCCCTCGGACGCATTTCAAATAAGAAATTGTGGGCCGCTTTTTGTTTCCAAAATGCTGTCTGATTGTATGCAAATCGCCAGACTTGAGTTCCATGACGAGATGGGCCCTCATTACGAGTTTGGTGGCATCTGGGTTGTAAATGTACCCAGATACCACCAAACTTTAATTTGGTTTCGCCACTTGGACCAGCGGTATGGATTACAAGTTGCGTTGGCAGCGGTGTAAAGCCCAATTTTCCTTTTTTTTTTTTTTTTAGTCCATAGGACTTGAAACATTTTCGACGGAATTACTGCAGTGGTAATTCCGCTGTGGTAATCCTGCCGAAATTTGCCAGAAATCTGGCAGATTTACCTCCAGTTAATGGCTGGAGGTGAATCCTCCAACTTCCTGCAAAACCTATAGTTGGGTGGTGCAGTAATGCAGCAGTATACAGTAATACTGCTGCATTTAACTTGTACTTCCCAATTTGTAATGAGGCCCATAGTGTTTTGTGACATGACCTTGGTTACGCCAAGCCCTCTGCCGCCGTAATCCCCCCCCACCCCATCCCCCTCGCAAGGAAGAGGGCGTTCCCAGAGTAAATCTTTTCCATTTCCTGCACTGTATGCATCTCACGTTCTCTTACCAAGTTACTGCTGCGAATGCATCTCACACGGCTTGGGCCTTCGGAAACAACGTCTTCCAGTGCTTAACATCCATTCTCCCCTATCCTTTAAAGAGTTGAAAACGCTGTAGCCAATCTCCTCTGCCCTTCAGAAAAGCAACCCCTTTTCCACAGCTCCCTCCATTAGCTGCCAGCAGTGGTCAAAGTGTACAAAAAAAGTAGTGAAACTATGTTCCCTACTGGCCTGCCCCATTGCCTCACAAATCCCATCGCCAGTGCACAATACAAACGCCCAAACACATGCGCCTGCTGTTTAAGAGAACGTTTAGTGCAGTGCACTGAAAGTGCAAGTTTCAACTTATTTCTACACTTTTATTTTTAAAACAAATCCATTTCAGAACGGTTTTAAAAAATAAAATAAGTATAGAACCAGTCAAACTTGATTAAAAAAAAAAAAAAGAAAATTGAGATGCACAGCTCCTAACCGCTTTGTCCAGTCCTCAGACGCTCTCATTTAAAATCTCTCGTAGAGGTGAAGAAGAGCCTTCAGCAATGTAGGCCACTCCTTTCTTTGCCTCGAAGTGCGAGCACTGCTCTCCAGCCTGAAGCCACCCTTCATGTACGGCCAACCTTCTCTCCATGTCTCGCTTCAACAGATTGCGTCATAGAGAACACGCTTTTGTTGTTGTCGCACGCGCCAAGAGACCATCATGGTGACTCTCATGCTCTACTAGTGCTCATAATAAAAATGCACACTTCGAAGTGCTTAAGGTCACTTTAAACCGTGACATACGTCAGTGAAGGTATTCCATTGCGGTTATTTTAATTTGGATTTCCTTACCTTAGCATAGCAAAGATAGCAAACCTTTCCAACAAATTCAGTCACTTTTAAAATATCAAGAACATTAACGGTCTTCCATGCGAGTAACTGACGACTGAAAAATGGGTTGAAATAGAAAGATGATAGATGGCATGAAGTAAAATATAAAATGAAAAACGTTGTACTGTTATTTCTCCAAACACTCCCTTGCCAAGCAATCTACAGATTGGCAACCATTTGCCCTAAGCTATGTGGGGTTACTGGGGTTTATACCAGCACCGCCGCCATTTGCATGGTTTCCAGCGCTCTGGTATTTCTCAAACGGAGAGCGATGAGTTAGGTTGGTGAGAAGGGAGGAAAAAGATAGCTTTGCCGTTTTGCTATGTGCAGTGTAGTATGTTTTAATCCGGCACCAGTCAGGGGAACTTTCCAACGACCCCCAAACCAGGCATGCACAATTTTCCTTTATTTGCTCAAGTTCTTGTGAATCTGGGATCAGTCTAACAGTATTGATTCCCTACAGCCTCCCTCTTCTTCTTTTGGTTCAGACACACAGGGTTTCACAAGAGGTCAATGTATTAATAACAGAAGAAATACTTGACACAATTTAAATATCAACCAAGTTACGCATCTATGAAATTCCAATGGCAATGATACTCAGTTTCCAATACTACAGGTATAGGAATAGAGACTTTTGTAACACGCACATCACACATATATATTGTGTTTACCCTGTGCACACATGCACCATTGATTGAAAAATGCATGAGGGTCCAGGATAAACCTTTCATTTGTTAAAAAGCCAATTAATTCAAAGCATCCCTGCCTACCTAATTCTCTCTACTTCAACCCTTTACCGAAAATAGATACCAGCCCCTCTTATTCTATGACCATGTCACAATTTCAAACGATGTTCTGGAAAACACCAAATTGACCTACCGACTAATTGATATTCCTGCTTGTAAAAAGAAAATGTGTGCTCAACGTGTATGCTTGTTAAATTCCCCTCAGTGTGGTTTTTATTGCATTAATGTGAAAAGGTGTACATTTCTCATTTTCAATGTGCAACTTCAGGCGGGAGAATGGGTATTGCATAATCACCCTTTCCCCTTTGTCTTGAGTAATTAAGCACTAATAATATGATTCTGCTTGATGGTGCACCCAAGAAGTGACTTCAATTACTTTATTTTTCTAGGTATGCTCCGAGTCACATGCCATTTGCTCTACTGTGCTTGTACATTGCAGGAGTCGAGAAATCTCCCAGTATATACATCATAAAATCTATTTGATAAAATCTATAATTCCAGAAGCGCATACAATTCTGACATATTTACTTATTTCATAGAATGTGCAATCAATGTATTTACCCCAACCTCTCAATACTTACAAATGAAAGGGTCCAGGTTTTAATTGGTTGCCCTTTTAGAGGTTTTCTCCCCTCAGGATATTTTTCCTTTGTGTTTTACTTGCATCTGAATTTGTTTTGACTGTCTCAGACAGGTGGGCACCCTCTTAAGGACTGGTTCCACTCTCTGTCTAGGAACTGGTGGGAATCTGTCAGCAAGATGCGGTCAGCTTCCCTTACCAGCCAGTGTAGCTCTTCCACTGAAGAAGGCCTGGGACTTTAACTTCTGGTAGGCCTCACTTACAGTGGCCTGCTAATAATCCATCAATGGGTCCAAAAGGAAAGCATCTGTTCCTTTGCCTACACGTTATCAATTCTCCTTTCTCTCCTTCAGTAAGTGAGTTTGTGTCCAGAATCTATGGGCTTGACCTTTTATAGAAAGGAAACCACCCCCTTTTGAGGTGTGTGTAATTTCTCTAATCTAATTGGTCAATGTATGTGATTGGACAGTGTTCCAAAAGTGGCATCACATTAGACCTAACCATCCGTGGTCATTGGGCATATTAATGAAGGGGGCTGTCTGATGGGAGTAACTTCTAAACCAAGCTTCCTTCCCATTTGATGTGATGTCGTCATGGAGCTTTCTGGATTAAACAATACTAACTTTCTGTAACCACACATTCCATGCATGTAATCATGTTACCAATAGATTCACCAGACGGCCATCTCTGGGGCAAATTAAAGGACGCAATTAAATACAAACTCACCTATAGCTGTTGCTTGATTAAGAAATGTAGTGTGCTCTAGCACCTTGAAGCACCTCTTGTGCTAGATGGAATTACCAATAAAGATCTCAGACCAAATAACCGGACGGACTGAAGCAATATGGCAAAGTACTACTTTATTCTCAGTTTCTCAATTTCATAAAGCAGGGTCATCTGGCAGACATCAGATTGATGCTTCCACACACAAACTTGATTAAACAGAGGTCTTTTACCCCAATATGCATCTAAATCATCATCCTACGTGGCAAACCATAAAACCTATTAGCAAGAGGGATTGGATTAGGGTAATTTATATACTTATAGAAGGTATATAGGTTAGTACTTCATTGGCTGTCTCCTATCTGTAAGACCATCCTCGAACTACCTCTACATATGTATAATAATGGGAGCAGATTGATCTATGCAACATTGTATAGCAAGTTTCCCCATAGACCCACTCATTGGTTGACATTCTCATCCTACCTTGGACTCTCAACTCGGATAGCAGCACGTAAGGAAACTGAAACCCAGGTGCTTGAATCATGTTTATTTATTTATTCAAATTTGTTGAGCGCACATCAGCCCAGAAGCATCGTGGCGCTTGTTACAGACATCTTAGTTGCAAAGGAAATGTGTGATTACTAACCACTTTCCCAATTAGTCCATTATCTCATCAGTCTGGCCATGAGCCAAAGTTTCCTGTCTTTAGTTGACCTTGTAGCCTGTTCTCTGTTCTAGGACATTCAAATGAGTGAAAGCACACCACTATCTTTATTTGAGTCTTAATGAATAGCCCTTGTTTTCGACTTCTGAATTGCGTCTGAAGAGACCACGAATTTGTTAATTTCAGCCTCTTATTTACTGCTATTTGATTTATTTATAATGGTGTCATTGCTCCTTTTGAACTCGAGACTTGCCCACTCTACCTTGCATTAACTTTATACAATTTTAATTGTCCAATACTTGGCTCTTGCAAATGTTTTCTTCTTCTTTAATCTAGGAGAAATATGTCTCATATCCATTTTTAAGTATTAGCTGCAAAGCACCGTATGCCTCCCTTGGTGCTTTGCAGCTAATACTTAAAAATAGCATCCTTGATCCCAAGCCAACATCGACTCCTCCAGCACGCAAGCTGTCTTTCCAGCGTCACCTCACTCTCTAACCCTGATCAGCTTCTAAGGTAGTTGAATTGAATATTTACACAAGCCGGTGTCCATTTTCTAATAATGGCTGTCCTTGTAACATATATTCCTCTATAGCAAGCTTCTATGTATCTTTTCTACCTTGCATTACTGCGTATTTACACTTATTGGTCAGTAGGTTACTTTATCTTCTTCTGTATTCATGACTACATTATCGTCTCGTAAATGTTTTTCTTGTTACTTCAGTTACATCATCACTCAGAAGTATTTTCATATTTCACTACATTCGGTACGGTGGTCTGAGCGCATATCATCTCTCATACACCCGATGAGGTATACGCTTAACACATGGAGTCTCACATAGGGCCCTTCTGCTGTTTCAGTATGACGCCGGTGAGGGGGCGGGAACATGCGTCCACCTGCTCCTCTACAGTAGCATTTAAGTCTTTTCGTTGTCCATTGATATGATATATGATATGGCATTTGTAACGCGCCTATACACAAGTGTTTCAAGGCGCGAGACCCATTTGGCAATAGACACTTTAAACAGAGCAACATTGCATTTGCTGATCCAAGTTCTGTCCAAGACACGCCTTTAATGTGTCTGCATGTTTCATGATGCAGATTAGTACCCGGCGAGGGCGCAATCAGAATGAAAGGACCATTCTGATTTGGCCTCGCTGGGGCATTACCCGGCCGGTAATCCCTAAAATTCCATGCCTATGTCCCTGCCCCGAGCCTGCACACGACTGGAGGGAGGCTTCCATCATCCCCCGCCAGGGACTCGGGTGTGTTTTTTTTTTTTTTTTAAAAACAATTAAAAAAATGTTTTTCCCTTCCGCCCTCCCAACCCGACTTACCTTCTTCTCTGTAGTCTTTTGGGAACGGACGCACTGGGGGCACTAAAAGCATTTTATAGTGCCCCCGGTCACGCAGATCTTGCGGGCTGGGGTACTAATAGCTATATGCCCCTCGCAGCGGGGCATTACTGACTCTGGTAATGCCCCAGGTCCTTCGTTAAGGCCCTCGCTTCGCTCAGGCCTAGAACAATGGGCCCCGGAGCATTACCTGAGTCGGTAAAGCCCCCGCCGCTTGGGGGGGGATATTGCTTAATTATTAATCCTATAAAGAACAATATATACAATGAAAGGCCTGCAACAATGCATGCCCAATTCAGTTTTTCTGTAATCTCCAATGTGGTGCTTTTAATCTTAGATTGAGCAGTTTTCCATTTTCTAAAGGTTGCAGGGTACTTTCTGGTACCTGTAAATATTATCTCCAGCCTTGACAATTATATATTTATTTTAGAGGGGTGACGAACATCACCCATTTACCTTGCAGCTCTGTTTTTCAGATGCTGTGTTGGGAGGCCGCCTCTCACAATTATTATAAAAAAAAAAACGTTAATGGCGCGTTTCTGCATCTTTTCCTTTGGGATAGATTTCCCTGCAGCAGACTAGAAGCATCCGGAGCTTTGCCTGCTGGTCTTTGTTGAGGGAGCACTTGGGGTACCTGTGTCCAGTGGGGAGCCTCGTGTGTCATTAGTGCAAAGATGGTTTGACTGTCACTTTGATATATTAGTTGGTTGGTGAGGTGTAGCGTTCGGAAGTTTGATTTCTTTTGGGAGGGTCGTTCATTTGTAATCTGCAGCTGGGTATGGGTGCTGTGTGCTAATTATCCATGCAATAACCTTTATTAAGAGTTCACGGTAGCATGATGTCAATTCGATGCTGACACGCTTTCTGGAAGGTGCTGTGGGGTAGAAACTGAATAACCTCAGAGTCCTTATTTGTTTTTTTGGGTCATCTGATACACGACTTTGAAATTCTACACTCTAAGTAAGGAGAACTAACTGTTCTCGACATCTTTACCACCGACCACATGAAGCTGCCTTTGTTTTGAAATGTTATAATTTCAGGACCACTTCCTAGCACTCCGCAGTTGTGCCGGAGGTGGGATGACTTCCTGGGCTTGAATCTGACACCACAGAGCCCATAATGAAACATTTTGAGAAAAGGTGAACAAATATTTTGACTTCTCAAGATTTCAAAATGCCTGGACTGCGGAACCTGTTGATGGATGAGGCCCAGGCGACATAAACATATGTAGCTGTGTTGGAATGCTTTATATTTTAGGTGGTTATTTTGGAGCAGTACTATTTGTGTACTCTGCGTAGTTCTACTGACGTACAAAATTACAATAATCACATAATGATAATTAATATCTTAGTTCAGGCAGTGCAATGATGTCTTTCTATTTACATAACCATCTTGCTGGGGGAGAGGTGCCTGCAAAAAGAGCTGTTCAAGGAACGTGGTCATTGCACAGTCTGATGGGTGAGGGCTTATTGCGCACACCGAGGGATACATTACTTCTAGCTGCGATAGAAAAGAGACCAATCGTAGGACGCAAATCTGGAAACTAAAAAGAAAGACAATTTTTTGATTTGCTCTTGGCACCATGCAGAAGAAAAGTACCGCTTCGGGATGCCATGAGGGAGGATGAGTAGACAGTTGGCAGGTGAGAAAGTGCAGATGGGGGAAGTATGTTAACAAGGTAGCATACATGCAAAAAGAGGAAGAAGGCATGTTGAACAAACACCAGCAAAGTGGTGGTGGGTTTAAAGGACTTGATACAAAAAAAAAGCTTTCACCCGAGATGTGAAAGCAGAATTAGCCATTTCAGCAAGTCACACACTGCACCACCTAGTTGCCATCAGTGAAAGTACACCTCTAGTTCATAGTCAGCTGGGCAATGCATTGTGGATATTTGGCTCAAATGTCAGTCTTTTGATCCAGACAAAATGTCTTTTGTTTGTAGGACAGGGCTCTTTTAGATGGCATTTTTCAACCCAAGAAAGAGGTCTGTCTTGAAAAATGATACATATCAAAATAGCACTGCCCTATCGACAAAGACAATTTTTTGGAGCAAAGGCTTGACATTTGGACTAATTTGCATACCCACAAAGCATTGGCCAAAATGACTAATTCTGCTTTCACATTTCATGTGGAAGGGTTGTTTTCAAGCCATTTAAACCCATCGTACCTTAACTGGTGTTTGTCCACATGCCCCCATTCTTCAATCACAAGGATTTAGACAGTACTGTACTGCTGAATCCTAATAAGGGTGAAACATGTATGCAGTTGCCTGCATCATTGAGAGCAGTCTGTCTAAGGTTTAAAAAAAATGCTCTGCATGAAATAGCACTTCACATAGACGGTCCTCTTCCTGGAGTAAAGGCTTGAATTAGTAGCTAATTTGCATACCCACAATGCATTGCCCACCTGGCTATGCACTCAAGGTGAACTTCCAGTGATGGTTACTAGATGGTGCTGTGCATGATTTGGCCGAAATGGCTAATTCTGCTTTCACATCTCCGTGGGAGTTATTTCACCCAAGCCTTTTGAATGTACTCTAACACGTATATAAAACATAGCCACTGAATTACACGTTTCTCTTTCACTAAATATGCCAACTATTGTAATTTTATGATCAAACCAAACTAAGCATAACTTATTTTGTGTTCATAATGTATCAGAGTGAATTTACAAAATGTCTGTATTGTTTTGAAAACACCAAGAACATTGTTTTCTTCCATGGTTTAAAGGTTGCTGGAAATGTACCATCCCTTGGCATGGGAGCCGGGGCAGACCTTGTCATCCTGCAGGAAGGCTTAGCATAGCATATCATATCACCATAGCAGTCATGGCAGATGTCCGAAGAAATATTCTAGATCTGTATTTCCTATTGTTTTATATGAGTGTGCTCTAAGAGTGCTAAGTGGGCATATGCCTTCCGAAACCCTGGGGAAAGGCACATTTTTAAATAATACAAAAGCACTAGTGATTATTTATTTACCCCTATGGAGGTCTGAAAGTACATCATAGATGTAACCAAGCCTCCAGTTCTAAGCTATGCTACACCTGGCAAATGTACTGACCGAGTATTGACAACCATGCTAGGTGTGGGGAAAGTGTCCATCAACAGAAGGTTAATGGTAAATTTGAGCCCAAGTGGCCTAATATTCAAGATACCATACACGTGGAAGATACAATATGAACCAGTATTATGAAGGCAAGCGTCCCCAGCCAGCACGATCCTCCCCGCAATGAGAGACAATGAAGGACTCTCCCAAGTCGGGAATAAAGCCAAGACAGAGTGCGGGTGAGCTTAAATGGGAGTTTATCAATCAGAATAGGGCATGCAAAGAACTCTGCAAACTCCGAGAGCGCTCTGTCTGACAATAGCAAAGACAGGCGTATATATTTACAAAACACGTCATCAGAACCTACATACTATAAGGGGCACAAGTTCAATGGGATTGGGTGGTGATGACTAGCTATAGGCGCTGCTGCGATGTGGTTGGCCTTGGCTGGAGGACGTCACTGGTCAGCCTCGTGGGTTGGGCTGGGCCTGGCAGGTTGGCTGAGTTCATCCGGGCAGTGTTGTTGTGCCATCGCGGCCAGTGTCGGAGATGAATGTCTTTTCCTGACTTATTTGCCCTAGGCCATGCACACCACAGTCATTCAGTCATTGCAATATTATCTTCTTTAGTAAATCTTCCAATAGGTTATTCTACAGGTTAATGCAACACAGGAGGAATGCACCTTGTGAGGGGTCTGATGGTCATTCGTCAGGGCATGGTTACCAGTGTCCTGTTGACCGGAGCCATAGGTTGAGGGGCTAAGCTTCAGGGCATGGGACGGGCGGTACATGCCTTCCTATCTTGTTAGATGTGGTTATGAATGTGCCGCTGTGTTGCTATAGTATTGGGTGTCCTGATTGCACAGGGCCATAAGTCTAAGATGCTCCGGTGGGTTGTGGGGTTTACGAGGGGGCGCCTTTGGATTTGTGTATTCAGGCAGAGGTTTACTGCTGTGCTGTAAATAATGCAGGTGGCGGGGCCGTGGCCTTGGGTGCTGCAGAGGGGGCTCCAAATCTTTGAAGCGGCTCCAGTCTGGTTGGGGGAGGTGGAGCAGCGCGGCGCGGGCCTCTGCTCTCATGTTTGGCACTCTTGGCAGGGTGGGAGGGGGAATGGCCTTGCACATATTCACAAAAGGTATCTTCCTCGTGTGTTGCCGGCACAATCATTTGAACACTTTATAATATGTGTTTGAATCACTTGAAAACATACAGTTCAACTTTGCTGGATGTGTCTCGATTATATCCAGTCTGAGCACCTTATTCGTACACTATGTTTTAACAACTACAGTATTTAGTTATATGCATATACATTTGCAGTAAGTGAGGTAGTAGTGTGGTTGGTGGAGTACATAGAAAATGACCCGCCACTGTACGTGACGGTGGTGGCACATAAGGGGCTTAGACATACACACATGACAAGTGCATTCTCGCGCATCCTTCACATGAGCCCTCTGTATGGTTACATTCGTCTTCTCGTGTACTCTAGCAGCGTTAGTTCGGTTATGGCGCAAAACCATGGAGTGTAAGTTTCCCAGTGATACACATAACAAATAGATCCCTGGAACGCTCCTTCATTATTAGTACCCAACTGTAGTGGTGTGGGCTCGTCATTGCTAATATCATGGAAGCATGCTTTCTATCATGGTTATACATTTTACAGGTTTTTGTAATACAAGAGATTTTGTGGAGAAATGCACACTTTGCAAGTGGTCTTGGCATTAATATGTGGGGACTTTCTACCATCTGATGACCATTTTACCGTTCTTTTCATTGCCCAAGCCCGCTGGCCGGGTCATGCTGGGAGCGATGATACACTGCGGAAGGTGAAATGTTACAATGTTAGTATCTTATGCTAGCTCATGTCCGTCTTGTTCGTGGGAACGGGCTCACAGCGGATCTGCCAGGGTGCTGCGGCAACAGGGATAACTGGAACTCTCCGAGGGTGGGGGCCGCGCTACAGTGCGCTAAGCTCACACCATCTTTATTAGACAAAATGATTTCTGAGGCCTAGCTAAATTCAATATGTGTGGGCAATGTCTTCAGCAGGTGAGCCATCCACCACCTGGGCCCTGGTGGTAAGGAGGGGACGCCCGATGAGCCATGGCCCTCACCTGGGGTGGAGATGTAGGCAAGGACCACTCCTCCCCTACAATTACTAGCAACCTCTGGTCAAGAAGAACGCCTTTGAATTATCAATAAAAATGTATCCCCTACCTGACTGGCAACAGAAGCAAACAATCTTCTATCATGGGCACGTAGTCTTACCCATCTAACTATGGATTTAAAGCCAGGTTTCACAAATTCAATAAAGAACTACCTGCCGCTTTCAAGGCAAGCACGTTGTATACAACTCTAATCATAGCTAAAAGGAAATAAGACCATACTCCCCGTATTAGAAAAGATGTGCGGGTGGTGGCTGAAGTTTGGTATAAATGCCATCCGACAGTTCTATCTGGTAACCAGCTCCTATTTTGGCAATTGGTTGCTTCTAGCACCTATGAACCCATGTTACAAGATAGCTTAATTAAACCATAGCATAAGCAGATAGGATTAGGCACTTTTCAGTCTATATAATGCTATTCTGTGAGCTGGGGCAGTGAGTGATGATGAGACGCATGAAACATGCTGTTTGGCAGTCGGGCTATATTGGTTTCTTCTTTATCCTTTCCGGGGTTGTGGAAGCAATACATCGGATGGCCCTCAATAGGGCAGCTGGTTTCTGGGAGCTTTACTCTTGAATGTGTTCAGTGCCATAGTCTCTGTTAAAAGAGTGCCTGCCAGCTGGAAAAAAGACTGCACTTGTTCCAATCTTCAATTTAGGGAGTAGGGTGAGTTCCAGTGGTATTGTCCTATTTCCTTCTTGGTGCCACAGTGACAGTCCTTGGCAGATTTATATGCAATAGGGTGTTGGACTGGGCTAACATTGCTTGTCAGAAGTTCAGATTGGGCTTCATGAAGGGTTAAGCACAAACAAACAAACCCATACATTTGTTTGCCAGCAAATACACTGTGGGTTGTGGTGCCAGGATCTACCTGGCCTTTATGAATCTCTAGTGAATTTGATTGTGTCAACATTGACATGTTTTGGAAAATGTTAGCTCAGATGGTTATGCCAGTGATCTTGCAGGGTCATCATCATTTGATTGGGGCTCAGACAGAGGTGGATAACTGTGAACCCCTTTTGTTTAAACTATTTATACATTTCTTTTTCAACATGACATTTTATTGAGTATTTTCACCATTCACCATTAGATTCACGTTACGTCTAATGTTGTCCTGCATGTTGCGCCCGGGGATAAACCCTGTTTGGTCTGGGTGTATTAGTTCGGGGAGAGCCCTTCCTAGTCTAATTGCCAAGATCTTCGAGAAGATCTAAGCGTCATTATTCATTAGTGTTATAGGCCGGTATGAGGTGCATTGCTCTGGGTCCTTACCAGGCTTTGGGATGAGCACTGTTAACAAATCTTCCATAGAGGGAGTGATGCTGCCTGTTGTTAGGAAGGAGTTAAAAAGGTTAGTTTGTTGGGGGACTACAATGTGGGCGAATGTCTTATAAAATTGAGCTGTGAGCCCGTTGGGTACCTGGGCTGCGTTTTTCAGGGATTTTATCGTCTTCGTAGTCCCCTCTGTCATAATCGGGAGCTCGAAGGTTTTGAGTTGAGCTGCGGGTATCCCTTTTTGGGTGGCTTGCAAATAGTGGACTTGTGCGTCAATCCCCGTTTGGTCGCCCGACATGACTTCCCTGTGATGTCTGACCATTACCTCAATTTTATCTCCCTCCGCGTATCAGGTTACTCTTTCTGGGCCTCTGAGTTTTTGGATATTATTTCGAGTGTAGTTTTTTTTAATTTGCGAAATACCGCCTTGTGTATCTGTTGAAATTAATCCGCTTCTCACCTGCCTCCAGGAGGTGAGTTTCCTGTAGGCACACACTGTCGGCGGAGAGTTCGGCTAGCCTTCACTCCACTGACTTTCTCTTTCCCAGGAAGTTGAGTCCCTGCATGGTCCATATTACTAATCGTAATTCTTTGCCAGTGTAAACTGCCATGTTCTCCTTTAACTTTTCTACTTTGCTGTTCCCCTGCTGTGACTGCGTACCCCAGAGTGGGCTTTGGATTGCCCCCATTGTTTGCCCTGTCACTTCTGAGTTGTTGATGTCTTGTTTCTGCTGCTCGCTCCTACTCTCCCTTTCAAACCTAACCCCCACCTCCTTCCCCTCCCCCATCCCTCTTTCCCCATTCCCCCGTTTAACGCAAGGTATTGAGCTTGGCCCTCAACCTCCGGGGTGTCTGGCTCTAGCTTGCAACCAACCTTATTAGGGGCCAAATGGGCCCCTTGTTAACATTGGCCAAACATTATACTTGCAATTAGTTTCAGTTCGTGATCGTTTGAGATCGTTGGGTGGTCCCAGTCGGCTCCCCACACAGCTGTGCCCTCCCCTGTTCTGGGGCTCTGTCCCAGGGGATAACGGAAGGATTCTGGTGGGGAATATCCAAATCCCAGCTTGACGGATAGCGATTTACAGGTTACACTGTGGGACCAGCCCTGTAGTCTCGGAGAGTGTCGTGCTTTTCCGCTGAGGAGATCCCCCTCTCAGTCTTTGTCAGTTTTTTTGGGGCTGGCCCTTGATCCTGCGTCTTTGGTCCACCCGTGTCCAAGGTGTCGTGGAGCCCCTCAACATGGATTCGCTATACGGTGTTCCTTTTCCGGTGGTTTCGCTCTCCTCCTCGGGATTCAGGCATTTCTCTGCCTCTTTCATGTTGTGATTTGCCACGGTTTGCCTTCCCAGGTGAAGTTCAATGAGGTGGGGAACCCCCAGCGATATAGTACTTTCTTTTCATGTAGCCATTCAGTTAGTGGTTTCAGGGCTTTCCTCTTCAAGAGCGTACTTCTTGCTAGGTCTTGATATAGCATGATGGATGCATCCCTGAATTGGAATTGTTTAGAGTTTCTGGCTTCCTGCATTATCTCCTCCTTAATCCTATAGAAGTGCACTCTCGTCAGCACATCCGGGGGAGTGGACAAACCTTGCTTTGATCTGGTTCTGTGCACTCTGGTCCAGTGTGAAATATCTTAATTCTGCATCTGTGACTGAATTTGGGATGCCCCGCAGGCGGATGTTGCGCCGGGAGCGATTCTCGGAGTCCTTTTACTTTAGTTCCAACGATTCGCACCTAGCTTCAATTGCCGTTATTCTGTCCGCCCCTTCTCAGATTTCAAATGTTTGCTCACATAGTGTGTTCTCAATCTCTGCTGTTCTGCTTTCGACCTCCTCTATGCGTTTATCTAGCGTAGTGGTTTTTCTCATAACTTCCTCTGTTCCCTTTTGGTATTTTTTCATCATTGCTGCTAGTAGCTCCTAGAGGTCTGACTTGGTCACTGTTTGTGTAGGGGCATTGTTGCTGCGGCTAGGGCTCCCCCTTGGGTCAGTGTTTCTGTGCGTTCCCCCCTCTGTTTTTTCTAGGTTGGAGGTTGCCAGCAGCGTGGATATATCCCTTTGTTTGATGCTTTTTGCCATTCTCCCAACGGATTCTCAGGTTAGGTGCCTCGGCTAGGGATATGACCCCTGTTGGTTCAGAGTGTAGAGTGGAGAAGATGTTTGATATGATATGGCATTTATAACGCTCCTATACACAAGTGTTTCAAAGTGCGACACGGCAAGGGGTAGAACCGAGGAAAGACAATAGACCATGATCTTACTAGGCCAGGTGACATTGAGATTGCGCTAGTGCGGGGGGGGGAAGTGGTTCGCTCCACTATGGCCCCCTGCTTTGGTGGGTTTCCATTTAATTGTATGCGGGTTGCAGGATCTTTCTTAAGTGGACCTTTCACTTTGTTCCTTTTGGATTTGTCGGTTTGCAAAGGTCCACTTTATTATCCATTTAACCAAGGGTTGCTATTGCACGGCAAGACTATGTTGATGTCTCATTGGAAGGTCCTGTGACACTTGTACTGATCCCTGTTCGCTCCTCACTGTGTGGGGTCGCCAGTTATGCTGGTGTTGAGGTGCCTTGTGTGCTTCCGCGCTAAGCGTTGTGCTCCCTGGTCGAGGCTATGGCGCACCTCCAGCAGCGCCGCTTGTCCGCGTGTTGGGGACTGTAGATCTTGTTATGCAGTTGCTCTAGGGCTGTAGGGGTAGGTCACAGGTCGAGGGACGTGTTCCACCCCCATGGATCCACCTCCAGTTTCTTTAGTTAGTTGGGGCGGGGGGCGCGGCTGTGTGGTTTACCCCCGCCCCTCCCGAGCTTCAGTAGCGCTGCCGGTCTTGTTAGCCCAGGTGGAGCCGTGTACTCTTTCCTGATTCTCGGGCGGAGGAGTTCCCGTGCCCGTAGGGTAGGGGTTTGCCCTAGACTGTGGTGGGGCCACCAGGCGGTGGGGCTCCTTTTGCTTGGGGGCTTTCACAGTGTTACCAAGCTGAGCTCCTCCCGATCGGGAATCTGGGGGTGGGGGGGTCTGGTGCTCATGGGATTTGCATCAATGTCACTGGGGATGTCACCACCAGATCTGCCGGGGGTTCTGAAGGCTCAACGGCCCCCCTCCATGAAATGCCCATTCCATGTGTGGGGAGCAGGGTTGCCCGATGGGAGGAATTGGATTGGGTGCCCACAGGTTGCCGGGCCGGTGCTGCGCTGAGTCTTACCTTCCACATTGCTTTGTTCCTCCCCACTGTGACGGGTTGCTGACCTCGTCGCCACCCCTGTGTAGAGTAGTGCTTTGGGTGACCTTAAGGCCATGGGCTGCAAGGCGGGCTGTGGGCATCTCCTTCCCGAGGATTGCTTCGTCTCAGCAGGACGGTCACGGGCTGTACCGGCAATGGGTCCATTGTGTGTGGTGGGCCTACCTTCCTGATCTCCACACTGCATTAGCACAGTTGTTCCCCCCAGGACTCACATGGCTGGATTTAACGTTTGCGTGCTGACGGTGCGCCGAAGCTTTGGCAATCCGGGCTTCAGCCACCATCTTGTGCTCCTAGTAGGATTCTCATCTGCTACATCGCCTCGTCTGTTATCCCTGATTGGGGTCACTGTGCCAGCCCCAACTCTAGCGAACTGCGCTTGACATTATGCTCTTTGACCTCAGTTGCAGGCGTCTCGATTCGCACAGTTTTGCCGGTGTAATTACTGTTGGCTGCGGGCTCTGGGCCTGGAGCTCCTAGGAAGCCATGATGCTCGCCACGGATCCAAGCCACACCCCACCGTTTATATATTCTTTAAACCACTGTCTGACCAAAACTAGAGGTTGACCCAATATTTCAGGTTGTCTGCTATTCTGTGCTAATCGAATGGGTAACCTGGGGCCATCCAAAACTTGATCACCAAATGCTCAGGAGGCAATGAATCTGAAGGTGAACTTAGTTCAATCAAAAGCGATGCACCTTGGTCCTAAACTGTGCTATTTTTGGCTGATGTTTTCTGGAAATCAAAGTCTGAAATGGGTTCTGGAATTTCACAAGTGGGACCTCTGATTTTCCACTTACCTTAGCTGTACCCACTGTGAGAAACCTGAGGGTATCCTTACACCTACTCCCCTTGGATCCTCTCCTCGGGTGGCCATGGAAAGGCCATCGCTTTTGGATCCTGACCCTGGGGGTGGAGTTACGAGGGAGGATCACCTGGGTTGAGGGTCCTTGAGGATTGGGGAGACGATATCCACAGGCGAGACATGGCACCCCTCTTTTCCAAATGACATCCAGCATCAGCCTCCCCCTGCCTTTTATAGACTGTTGTAAACCCTCTTCGGGGAACAGGCGACTAGGAGTAATGCACACTAAAAGATTCTCTCACCACTCTAATATTGAGACGAGGAAGAGCCCTACAGACAAGTGTAAGGGTCAGGCATGCCCAGAGTGCTTCACTAATTATGGTCTGGCAATTCAACCTGTTAAAACGATTGCAGGTGTATAAAAGTTGGAGCCGGAGAGATCAGAGGGAGACCGGCAGGGAGGCCTGCAGAAGGAGAAATCCTGCAGAGTATGAGGTAGCCGAGAATGATCCTGTCGGGGAAACCAGGACGCCGGTGAGAACTGCAAGGAACTGTGGCGCCAGGGCCAGGAAGGGCCGTGTGAAAGCCACAGTATTGGGAGCCACATTGATTGGTGCTTGCATCAGGAGCTGTGGGCCGGAGAAGAAATCCACCCGATGTAAGTCACTGCCAGCATCCGCAGGACGCAAATGGAGAGAGGGAGAAAAGAGAGAGAAGAGAGTGAGACTGACTGACTGGCTGTCCACCAAGGACATGTATGCGGAGCAGAGCAGGAGGTGACAGCCGCCCGGAGGAGATGCCAGAGGCCGGTGAGTGATAAAAAGGGATCACTCGAACCTGGGCGCTACTGGGGCTGTTACGTGGCAAACGGGAATGCTAAATGAACGAGAAGTGAAGTGCAAGACACAGTGAACCAAAGTAAATGGTTTTGGATGATTACTACAAAGTGTGAGGAAATGAGAACTGGAAATTATTGAATACCGAACTGAATGAAAGCTTTCAATAAACTAATGTACAAACGACAAGCTGGTATGAAGAACGAATACTATATATTGCAAGTTAAGGGCAAATCTGATGAAATGCAGTGTAAAGCAAGTATAGAACAATACTGAGGAGTGAGAGAGCAAAGTGGGGAAGGGAGAAGAGCACCATAAAGTGAACTGTGTAACAAAACTCATGGTGGCAAAGTCCAGAGTCTGGCAAAGAGTGAAATATGTTTTGGCAAAGCCAAAAGGCTGGCAAAGAGAGAGACAAGTGAGTGTGGACAAGCAAGCCTAGGGTGACCGGTTGCATGACCTGTAATGAGTGGACAGTGTGGTCCGGCAACTGCGTGTAGACAGGGCATACCCTATATGGGAAAGCCAAAGAAAGGTAGAGAAAGCAATTACAAGTGTCTGAAAGAGATTCCTGAAGTGAAGCAGAAAAAAGCAATCTGTATGAACGATCAGTCACTAAAAGGAGTATAAAGTTGACCTGGAACTGGCTTTGAATATTGAGAGACTGACCTTAAATACAAGTTGGCAAGCTGGCGTCTTGGGGAAGAAGAATCCAAAGACCAATTTGAACTGTTTTCTTGGGGAAGGGAAACCTGACACTTTGAAACTGTCTTGAACTTGGGGAAGGGGAGCTGGAAAGTAAGCCCACAGCTGGAAGAAGCTAAGAACTTTATTTGGAACACTATTTCTTTTGATGCCGACATCCCTACACATTGTTTAGCTTTAGTTGTGAGGGCAAGTATAGGTTTTGTACACAGACAGACTTAAGTTGAACTTACTGACTCAGACTATCCTTAGTTTCTTTATGTAGGGAAATCCCACTTCTGCATAGGGCAAGTTAGGCCTAAACCATGCTGACATCCAGTTTTGTTTGAACTTTGAATATATTGTCTGTCTTGCTTCATGATACCTCCACACCACACAGGTCAAAAAAAGGCTGCCTTAATGGCTCAGTCTAATGCAGCCAACTTCCAAATTGCTCGTCAGGCAGGGCGCCATCCTGTGAATGCGGTGCTGTCCATGTATCATGCAGAATCAGTGTCGATTTGCTGGTATATGAGGAACTGTGGATTATTGTCCACTGATTCCTTTTCAGAAGATCAGTACTGAATATCACAAAGTCTTAACTGCTAGCGCTTGGCTTTCTATGTCATTCAATTCAGGTAAACCGATGCCGCTGCGTGTCTCTATCTGGTCGAATTCCAATATGAAGCTTTGCCAGAAACGTGTAGACTGCAATGGAAAATGTCAGGCTCAGAATAGAATGGCTAAAATTACATAAGATGTTTCCCTCCAGAATACGGCTCTTGTCCTTGTATAACAAATAATTCAGCTGCTATAGAACCATCTCCTAGAAATGCAGTGAGGAACTGCTTCCTCCCAACATGAGGCACTGACGGAGAAGCAAAGGAGTTGAGAACACCCTTGATCTCTCCTGCTGAAACTTTGTCCCCATTTGGGTACAAAATGTTACTGCTCATTCGCAATTGCTTCAGAGGTGGGAAAATAGACTGGTAAATGCCGAGCTGAATTCACATGTGTTTGCAACATTGCCACTCATGAAACTTTATTACTTTTTTAAGTATGCCCGTTGCACACTGAGACATGGAAACAATATTTAGTACCCATTCTGAACTTGCATTCCTTTTTAGCAAGTGAGGCCGGCCATCATTTTTTTTTGGCACTGCTTACAGGACCAGCCACCGGTCTGTCGGTCCAGCTCTTTCTTGCTTCTGCTTTAGAGACAAGAGAAAAAGGGGTGGGTGGGGGGGGGGCAAATGCAACCCTTAGAATGACCGTCAGCCGAGGATTGCCTGTTTTCGATAGATGATAGTGACTGGTTTAATGTGCATTTATCTTTAGGGACAGCCGCTACTTTCCGGAAGCATAATGTACATTGTTGACATGTTTTACTGTGGCTACTTCCATTTTTTAAATACACCCTTCAATGAGTGGAATTTAATATGTGAAATCACATCGAATCCTATGTTTCATATATGTACATCTGTATCTTGGATTATTTTAAATATTTTTAAACTATTCCAAGCCCTATTTATATCTTGTTGCTATGTGCTGTGATGGATTTGAGGCTTTATTAAAACTGGTCTTTCTGAAATAAAACTGGACATGTCTTTTAAAAAAAAAAGTTTTTATTAAAGGAAATTCACTCCTCACAAAAACGAACATTACAACAATGCATAATGATAGTCCTAGTCGAACCATAGAACCGCCATTAGCTGCATACATCAATGTCACCTTGCAAACCAATCATAAGACAGAGAAAAGCAAGCAGTCGATATAAGGGTAGTGTCTAGTTTGCAGCCCTTAATCCCACCGCCCCTTTGGTCACTGAGTCAGGAGGTAAGACACCACAGGGGTCCCATATACTTTTGGGTCTAACCCGTGGCCCACACAGTGCCCCATATTCCCCGTCCATGCCCTTCAGGTAGACAAGATCATCCAGCCAAGCCCGAGTGGTAGGGAGGACCCGACGGGTCCATCTTAAAAATAAACATCTCTGGGCCACTATCATGCAAGTGGTCACAAACATTCGGCCTAGGCAGGGTACACCAGGAAGCCACCTAAACATGCAACACAACAATTCACAAGGCACATCGCACCCCAGCATACCAAAGAGGACATCTGCCACCCTCACCCATAAATATTGCAACTGGGGGCTGTTAAGTGACTTCAATTCAGCAATCCCACTAAGTCATTGCCTCGTCTGGGACGCCCAAGGGAAGCCCTTATTTATATATTTTTATGACAAGTTATAATCTGGATGATAAACCCTTATACAACACCCCTCTCTTTGAATCCCCCTGACCTCACTGAGCCAAGAAGTAGGTTGGTTTTGCAATTTAAAAGGTTTATTGAGAAAGTAAACAATATATATATATATATATATATCACACTTTTATGAATAAATTAATATTTGATAGCACACTTAGGCATATGTCAGTGATCAACAATGGAGGATGTTACACTAGCACACTGATTTAATTACTTAGGAGTTAGTACAGGGAGGATAAGGTAGCTGAGAATACTTTTATGATTTCAAGGAAATGCAATGATGAATAAAAATGCAGTGCAGAAATAAACTGATAGGGTTTCACAAGAGATATGTTCACTTTTCCCCTTGTGGCAATTCACTCCCTCCCCTTGTGGCAATTCACTCCACCCCCCCCCCCCCCCAATGCAATATAAGGAGATGGAAGTAAAGCACACAGTTTTCAGGAATATAATCACAATACAATACGAATTTCAGTTCCCCCCTATCAAGTTTAGAGAAACAGGGATGGTTTTAAACACAGGCAAAAGTACTTTTAAATGTGGTATGCAAAGAAGGGAAAAATATGCTAAAAATGATTTTAATTCCCTGTAGGAGGTTCAGGGTAGGTGATAGCTATTTAAGATTAGTTCAAGTCACACTGGCAATGATTCAGGAATGATTATCAGAGGGAAAATGGATTTCAGCAGTTGCGAGCAAAAGACGGCTATTTTTGACAGGAGCTAATTTTTCAATTCGCAGCAATTTTTCCGAATGCGTCGAGCGCGATTACGGAAAAACTATAAGGAGTAGAAAGGGCTTGTTGGAAAGTTTAGATTCTTAGCTTTAAAATGAAAGTTAAATCTCGTTCCTAGCACACGCACACCAAAAGATACGGACGATTTTGTGGAGATAGATTTTCAGAAATGAAATTAAAGTTTCAGAATGACAGATGCGCTCTGGAAGGTTTTGGATCAACAGGATGGACACACAATTCTATGATGCAGTTCTAGATAGGTGGAAATGGTTTGAATTAGATTATTTTAAACTAAGAGATTGGTTTGAACAGTTCTGGCTGAGTACTCGCACTATAAATTTGAAATAGGCTGTCAAGGTCTGGTCAGGTTTGGACTGGACTCCTGGCGGGTGGTTCTGAAGTCACAGCTCTCTGGGTCAGCTCTGCTCTGCTGGTCTGGCACTCGGCACTGCACGGCAGTCTGGATCTCTGGTTCTGCTGGTCTGGATCAAGTGGATTCTGGATACAGCACTGCTTTCTGGGTACTGGCACAGGGATCTAGCCAGAATCAAACAGCTCAGCCCGGCTGTTTGAATAATTTGCAAAAGATTTTGAGGCCTGCTGAAAAAGTTCTGAAGTCTGGATTCTAAGTTCTGGAGATGGTCCTTCTGGATATTGTCTGGTCCGGCAAAGCGCTTTGCAAGAAAGTGGAAAGTGAATCCCCTCCCTGGGTTTCAGTGTTCCTTTTTATGTCTTTTGAAAATGGGTGTGTGCGTGGGCATAACTAAGCCTGCCCCTCACAACTTATCATTGGCCAAGTCCTCCTCTCTCCCTTGATTGGGGAACTGAGTTGTCATTTTTATGGCATACAGAAAGAACCTTCCCTTTGGTTTCACTTAGAAAATCAATTTTTCATAACCACACATGCTTCCCAGATACACAAGTTGTTGAAATTACATGTACACATCACAGATGAATTAAGGTACATTCTTGTCCAACTCTGATGTTTCTAAGAGCTTGGGTTAAGAAATGACAACATATTTTCGTTTTTGGTAGCTTTTGCAACATTGGTTTTTCATCAAATCTTTACAGACCTGTACCCTCTCCCTGAGCATATTAATATAAATTATCATGTCTCTAGCATAAATACAGTGTCTGCAGCATTAATAAATTGTGGGGTTCGGTCCCAGAACACCGTACAAAGTGGAGTTTAGACTCAAATTGTAGGTACATTTCTCATATTAAGGATCTCCAAATTGTACATTCTTGTCAGCTTGAGAGAATATTTTATGAGCGATTTAATCAAACATACATTTGGTGCAATATGAATCCACAATTCAGCCTGGGTCCGCCCCCAGGAACTTGGTGAGTCAGAGATCACATGTCTCTCCTTCCCCAGAGCAGTGTTGACAGTAAACACCCAAAATCAGCATATTCCATTCAGCAGAAAGAGTCTATTGTGTTGACTGAGGTCAGCAGACCAGGGGGCCACTCTGCATTTGGTTAACAGAAACCTGTGATTTCCTGCCTTCTTGTGTGGAGTTCTGAGGTGTGAAAGCTTCCCAGCCTCTTGGACTGTTAATTGAATCAGGCTGCCTTTTTGTGAGGGCCTGGGAACAGCAGGGGTTGAGAATTCTCATTAATCAGCAAGTCTTTGAAGTCCCAGCTAGCTCAGGATCCTTTTGCAACTCCTGAAATACAGTTCTCCTATCAGAGTTTAGATCGCTAGCGCCGGCTAGTGTCCAATGCCGGTACTGCACCTATTTATGGGAGCTGTCTTGAATTAATACATTTCAAAAAGAAAGGATTTTACTTAATAGTATATGATCCTTGCTTGACATGGCATTGATGTGGATCTGCAGTAGGGTAAAGTAGAACACTCAACCAGAGTTGGATTTTTGTTTGGTGGTTTCGTGCCCATGATCTTAGCAATTTTTGACATTAATAAAAACAGATTTTGAACAGAACCATCTTTCTTTGCACTGGTGGGTGGCAGGTCAGGCGACCATTTTGTTGTGCGCAAAACTGCGCGGTTATCCTGGATTCTGGCGCAAATGTGGGCTTTTCGGCCATCTTGGATTTTCTAAGCCCACAGCACCAAATGTTGTAGCCTAATAGTTCAAACGTGGGTCAAGACACCCAACCGGACAGAACCACAGCATTTGGAGGAAGGCAGCCGGGTGACTGAAGACTGGGATTGAACGCCCCATTGTGGAATTGCTCACACAACATTGCCCATTGTTTGTCTGTGAAGGTGAACCCAGCATCATTCTCCCAGTGCTGTTTACACTTTAAGGGCACCCAGAGTGAACTGCGCTGCACTCAACCTTATATGGTGGAAACAAGTCATCTGGCAGAGGCCGAATTAAGCAGATGACCCCATTCAACAGATTCAAATGCCTTTTCCATGTCCAGGAGAGCCGTGACTGCCTGCATCTTGTGGTCATCTGGGCTAGTATAGCAAACAGACGTCAGAGGTTCAGCGCAGTAGACCGCCCTGGAATAAACCCTGACTGGTCAGAGGAATGAAAGCAATCTGTCCATCAGTCACTTTGCAAAAATCTCGGTATCTAAATTAATAACGGATATCAGACGGTACAAGGCACACTCCAATGGGTCCTTCCCATCCTTTAGAATGAATGTTGCCACCATTTCACACATTGTAGGGGGCAGCTGCCCCGAATCTAATGCTCCCTCCCAAACCCCCACCATGTACTTAGCGACCTCTGCTCTGGACCTAGCTCCTTATAGAATTCCGACGTACCATCCTATCCGGGAGCCTTAGCCGTGGAGAGTGCTTGGGTCGTCGTAAGAATATCAACCGAAATCAGCCTAGCCAGTGCCTCGATCCCCTCTCAAGCAAGTCTCTGCAGCGTTGCCACCTTCAAATATTCAGCCCGGTCATCTTCAACTGGGGATTCCAGCGACTCGCACATCTGTAAAAAGTATAATCTAAAGGTATCAAGGATAGTGTCAGACTCTACCACCACAGGCCCATCTGGTCACCGTATCCTTAAACACCTCTCATAGAGATGCCATCATGCGCACAGAACCGGTGTTATTCTTGAAGTACGTCTGCACAATACTAAAAACCCTCACTGCGGTACACTATATCGAACATGGCTGTGGCCTTAAAACGCCAATGAGGCGTAGGCACCCCTTCACCACCCATGTTCACTGGCCATAAAACAGGAGAGTGGTCCAATAGGGTCTCGGCAACAACACAGTTTAGCGTCATATGCCGCATAATCGGGCTCGCAAGTACATAGCCTAAGCGTGAGGACGTGCTGTGCAGCAATGAATGGGCGTACTCCTTCACCCCAGGGTGGAGCACCCGCCACACATCCTGCATCACCAATTCGGACAGACACCATGGCAGCTGCTTGGGGTAGAGTGCGAGCTATCCCCGAGAATCTATCCATTGCCATTCCCAGAACAACATTGAGATCACCCGCCCAAACCATGTTGGTCTGCATCTATATATAGCATCTAGCAAGGGGTGATTCAAAGAACCCTGGGTCATCCAAATTGGATCGTAGATGTTCACAAGCGTTATCGGGACATGGGGCCAGCTGCCCGACACAATCACAAAGTTGCCCCTTTTCCACCCAATGGAATCGGAGCAACTTGTGAATGAGCGTCATGACCCCAGCTGAGTATGTAGAGTATGACGTATAGTATCTACTTCAACCCCAGGATCTGGCCACCCTCTCATTTGCTCTTCCAACCAGGTGGGTTTCTTGCAACAGGAGCACCTTAGCCCCATGTCGCTCAAAGTAAAAATTTACCTTCTGGGATTTGCGTGGGTTATTCAGCACTCTTACATTCCAACTTATAATTTTACAACCAGCCATGGCTCTGTAGGATCGGGCTCCCATTTAGCTCTACACCACCAGGGCTCGGCCCCCACCAGTAATCTTCGACTATGTACCACTGCACTACAAGAAGATGTGAATCAATTTTCAAAATGAACTTTCCCCAAACCATTTGCTCCCCTCCCCACCACTAGTAGTGAGATTCACCCACCCCATAGACCTCCTGCCCTCAACAAAACACGTCGGGGCGCTCGTCAGGGGGCACCAAACTCAGCGACCTCACACGACCACCCACTCCGAGACGACCGCGGGAGTAGGAGGCCTGTTTCATTACAGTATAATATTACCATCATGCCATGTTCGAGAGTTCCATCACATAGTTATAACAGGGTCTTGCAATCATCTCCTGGCTCAACACATCAGCTCAGTGTTCAAACATGTTCCCATCGACACTGAGTCCAATGCAGAAGGGGTCATCGATAAGACCCACGTCCCACCTATGACTTAGGAAGTGTTTCCACAAAAGTGATAGCTTCATCCTGGGTTATAAATAAAATGAGTCTTGTTCCCATGGACCACCCGTAGCTTTGATGGAAATAGCATTGTGTATTGCAGTCTACTCTCTCTCAACAGTCTTTTAACGGTCAGGAAGGATAGCCAAGCATTCTGAACAGACGGAGTGAAGTCCTGTTAGAATGAGACTTTATATTGAAATTCACCCAGTTCCCGTGCCCTGCACAGAGTGTCCCTGTATCTGTAGTTTTAGAAGGCGGGCTATGACTGGGTGGGGATTCTGTCCTGGCCTCGGTTTTTGAGTCGAGATCCGATGTGCTCTTTCCCCCAGGAAATGTGGTGACTGTGGTGGGTCATTCAGCACCTCCCTAATGAATTCTTCCATGAACACCTACAACTTCTTGGCATGCACCGTCTCTGGGATCCCTACTACTCTGATACTGTTGTGCCTGGATCTTACCTCAAGGTCTTTGTTTTTGTCTCGGATGTCTCTTATCTCAGCCTGAAGCCCTCGAATCTCCCGAGTCACCTCGTTACTGGTATCTTCTAGGACCCCAACCCTATGTTCCATTCCCGGGTGCGACTGCTTTCCTTCTCAATCCTGTCTTGCATGCGATCCATCTTGTATTCCATCGCATCCAGCTTGGTATTCAGAGGCAAATCCATTCTTCATTTCCGTCAGCACTAAGCTCAGCTCTGAGGGGGGCCGGCCGACCCCATCGAAACCGGACACCTCCAAAACTGGTGGCGATCCCCCTTCCTTACCACTCTGCCCGGGGTACCCATCGTGCCCGGGCACAGCGCCAGTTCCTCTTTTTGTGTGTACGTCAGGTGGCCTTGCTGCTTTTTGCCTTTAGCCATCAGCTTCCAGTCCACATGCCCCACACAGACCTGGGTCGGCTTGCCTCACAGGTTGCCTCTCTCCTACAACCCCCGCACAGCCAATTAAATTTGATGCTGGTTGTATAAGCACAGTCTGTCGAACAAGGGCCTAGCAGAAGGACATGACGCCAGATGTGCCTGCAAGTAAAGTGTATATTTTTCATGGCTGGGTGGTAACAGCCGAACCCAGGCTCAACCCCGCTGCGGACGTTATCACAGAGCACACAATTTTCCTCCGCTGATCCAATCCCACATCGTTGAGCTGGCAGTCGGGGTCACGTATCTCCCCACCTTTTAGGTGCAAGCTCACTGTGCGCTCAACACTCTCCTAGGCATTACCTGGCACCCCACCAGCAGGGAAGGGGCAGCCTCTTCTCAAGCATGCATGGCAGGATGTGAGAGTGAATGTGGGCCCGGAGGGGAGCCCACCAACCTGAGTCGGGTCTAGTCCTCTACGCGCCGCCAGCACGCCACCCTTCACTGGCCAATGTCTGCCATTTTTCCCGCACCATTATATGCCTCCAGGCCAGCCAGCAATCTCTCGCCCCTCAACTTGCTTCAATGCCTGATGCGGCTACAGCAGTGGGCCTGTGAAGGCTTGCATCATCCCCTGGCTCAGGGCAGCAACGGACCCCTGGGGGAACCGGCCCAGGGGGCGGGCAGACCCCCAGCCCCTGCCAAACCAATCCAACCTCAGCGGCTTATGACCGGCACCACCAGCTGTGCGCATGGCTCCGCCACTGTAGATTGTCCTTCCGGCTCACCAGCACTGCAGTTCATCGTGCCAGCCCTTGGCTGCTATCAGGCCGGCTTCCAGGGGCCTTGGAAGGTGTGCCTCCCACCAGTCGGGGACACGACTGCACCTCCTCTCATCTACTCCCACCTTTACATCAGCCCTGCAGGGCAGCACACACCAGCTTCCAAGCTGCTGGGCTGTTCGTCTGCTGGCACCACTCCGGCACGTCTTCAGGAGTCGGCCGACACAGCAACTGGCCGGCGGCGGGGAGGGGAAGGGCATACTGCAGCCACCGGTCCTCAGCAAAGCTCTGGTCCCACGGCCCCAATATCAAGCGGCCGCTGCACGACTCCCTCCAGGGCTCGATCCGCTATGTGGAACTCTCGGCCTCAGGCACTAGCTTATCTTGGCCTCCCTCGCCAGGCCAGCGCTCCCGGAGCTCAAAAGGAAGTGGCCATCTTAGTCATGAGCTTGACAGAGGGTTCAGGGGACCTGACTATTTCCCAGGGTGTGTTTAAATGTCCTTGTTCCCTAAAGGGGAATCTTTTCCTATGAGAAAATCATTTTGTTCAGTTTTCCTTTCCCCATTGCTGTTGCTCTATTGAATCACAACATCTAGTTGTGTGTGTATATCCTCCTCTAATACAGGGAGAATCGTAATCTGCCAGTGTATTGAGGTATGGAAAGCACCTTGCATGTGCCCAGCTCTTTGGTGGAACTTCCTTAGGTTACTGGCTTAGGTTTCTCAGAAGACTTCTGTTAATGGTCCCCAGAGATCATCTGTCTGTCCAGGTTCTCACCTCATCACCTCCGATTGTCTTCACACAAGTTATCTGAACTCTTTTATCACATTGTCGACTCTGGCTTAGTACTTTTACAAGCCTTTTAAATCACACACACTCTCCTTCAGATGGTTCAAATGATCAAAGCTTGTGTTTACTTCGGACCATCCCTACAAGCTCAATTCATTTAGTGAGGGTAGGTTCTCTTCCATTCCTTGGTTTTCTTTGCCTTATCGGGGCTTGTAGTTCTGGATTTATAGTGGGAAATCCTATACTACTAGTCCCAGAAGGCAAGGAAAGAGGCCTGGACAAGAACCTTGCAAAAGGAAAGGGGCTTGGTGGCACGTATGATCATCTTGCTGTCCAGTCATATGCTGAAACATGGATGGACATGAACCACTTCCGCCAAACTGAAGGTTGATGACAAAGGTTTTGAATAAATCGTAACCACAGGCATAGCTCGGGGCAACCCTGCGGATCATTGTTTTTCAGCCTGCCAAGCCATTCCAGAAGGGGAAAGACCATATGCAGATCAGGCTTTGTCCCAGCCCAAAAGGGGCAGTCTAGCCCAAATTGCTAGTTCACATCCCTTACCACAAGTATTACTGGTGGAGCAAGAAGAGAGAGTGTGGAAGCAAGAGGAGGCACAAGGAGGGTGAGGAGCCACAACGATAGTCGAGGAGGCAGGGAGGAGATTACGAGAAGGCTTATACAGTTGGATAGTGGAGGCTAGATAAAGTGGTGCCTTACAATGGATAGATGTGTGCACCAGTATAAGAGATTTAAATCTGCCCCTGTTTTGCATCATCAGCCTGGTGACTGTACGAGGAAGTAGTTGTGAAGTGAGGGAGTTCATAGAGAGTCCTGGTAGAAAAGTTAATGATCTTGGCGAGGGGACAGAACGCATAGTTGGGGAGACCAAAGAGGATACTGGCACAGTAGTCCACTTTACAGAAGGCAGGAGTGGCTAATTGATTAGTGGTGGTTTTGAAAGGACGGAGGTGCCTGATTTTCCTAATATTTAGGAGGTTGAGGCAAGCTGCTGTTACAGTTTTGGAGATGAAAGTAGTGAAGGTATGAGAAGGGTCATAGATGACGCAGAGATTTCTAGCTGAAGAAGAGCAGGGGAGAGTGTCGGGTGGGAACCGGATAGGCAGAGGAAGAGATAAGAGATAGCCTTTGGCAGGGAAGCAGAGTACCTCTGTTTTGGTAAAGTTTAACATCATAGCCATCCAATATTTAATGGCAGAGAGACAATTGGAAATGTTGATGGAGAGATCAGGAGAGTTCGGGAAAAGAGATGATGATTTGGGTGTTGTCTGCGAAGAGTTGGTACGAGAACCCAAACCAAAAGAGGAGATTAGTGCCCCAAGAGCAGAAGTGTAGAGTGTAAAGAGGAGCAGACCCAAGACACAGCCTTATGGAACACCAACAGTTAGAGGAGTGAGTTGAGAGGTGTTATTGCTCCAGGGGATGAGGTGCAAGGTAAGATTCAATCCACGCAAGGGCTTGATCGCATATCTCAAGAAGAAAGAGTATTAAGGAGATCAGAGTGATCAACAAAGTCAAAGACAGCAGACTGGTCAAGGAGAATTAGGGTAGAGGATAGGTTTGAGTGCTTTTTTAGGCATGGGATGACTGTGGCTGTTTTAAAATTAGAGGGAAAACAAGCAGAGTCGAATGACAGGTTGAAGAGTTCAGCGAAGTGAGAGGCCACTAAAGGGGCAATAGGCTTAAGTAGCTGAGGCGCCAGAGGGTCTGATGGGGCAGAGGAGGGGTTAGCCTTCATCCATAGAGATAAAACTTTGTCAGTATTAGTGTGACTAAAGTAGGAGATGGAGGCAGAGGATGATGGTAGAGAAGTCGAGTGTAAAATGTAGGCGGATAGAGTGTGAGGAAGGTCATGAGAGAGTCTCTAATTTCAGTAATTTCTGCAGTGAAGTATTTAGCTAGGTCAATAGCTGTGAGAGTGGTGTTGATTTTCATAGACGTAGGAGGAGTGAGTTTAGGGTGTCCTGTAGCCGGCGAGGATGGTTAGAATTCCCTTTTCATTTTATCAAGAGGGGACTTGAGAACGTGAAGGGCAGAGAGGTAGAGTTGCAGGTCCTCATGTGAGTGGGTATGACTCCATTTGCTCAGCAATTGGTGCATGTCTGTGCGGAGAGCGCGTATGAATGGGATGAGAAGGATGTGAAAGTTGAGTCTTTCAATTTGGCCATTGCAGCCTTTCACCGTGTGTGTGTACCTATTGGCTCTTCTGCACCACATGCTTTGGCCATAAAGCCTCTACACTGAAGGGTGGAAAACAGTACATTTTCTCTACTTTGTTTGGACTAATCTCTGCCGACGTGGTCTTAACATGTTCATGCCGCAGTCTTAAGAGGTCGGAAAAGTGTCCATTTTCAATTGTTTTCAGTAACCTCTTTATCCTCACATCAGTGTTCATTTTTCTTTTGCAATGTTTATTATTGTGTTTTTATTCATAATATCTTGAGTGGTGTTGGGGCTGTGTATTGGCTTGCCTGTTGAATGTTGCCCTGTCCTGCTGGCTATTTTTGTATGCTGATAGTAGTTTGATGGAACTGTGTGATTAGCAGCTAAGGAAAATGTTGAGGTGTGCTTTGAGTGTGAGTGTTCCGAATATGCCAGTTGTTGGGGCCTGAGCTGGAGTGCATGGGGATGGCTGGTGGGTGATCTTACCTGCATGTAGCATAAGGGGAACTTGAATCCATAATGTAGTGTGTATATTGTGGGGTAAATTGACACCTGGAGACTAACCCTATTTAAAGTGAGGAGGTGCTGGAAAAATGAATTGCTTCATTCATGATATGCGTTTCTCACTAGCTACCACGAAAAGGGTGCCCCTATGGGAGACGGGACTACCTGCTCCCCTGAGAGACTGCACCCTACAAATGACTTGGATGTTGCTACACATCAGAAACATTACCGAATTGTAAGGATGACAAAGTATTCAAGGCCATGGGACTGGGATTCTAATCCACTTTAAATGCGACAACAGGAAATGTTGACAGCCCTAGTTTAAAATGGAACTCTCTACACTGATGAAGACATTGTACCTTACCACGTTGCAGCAATGCACTATACAGCACTCTACTGTAATAGAGATGTGAAGTCTGCAAACTATAAAGCAACGTTACCCCTACAAATAGTGGAGAGCAGAATGAAAGAAAGCCAAGGATGTTTACACTAGTTACACTACCTGGAAGACATTGGCCCTCATTACGACCCTGGCGGAAAGGGGTTTACGCCGGCGTAAACCATGGCGCCCCTTTCCGCCAGAGTACGAGTTCCCGTAGCGCCATGGTGATTTTTACGCCTGCTTTTTGCAGGCGGAAAAATCCATGGCGCTACGGGACTTGTTGTTAATTACGCCACCGTAATTTACGGTGGCGTAATTAACGCCTTCCCCACTCCCATTATACCCTATGGGGCAAAAATGGGAATGGGGAAGGGTAAATGGGGATTGGGGACTTACCGCCCCGCCAAGGTCGGGATGGGGCGGTAAGTCCGCCAACCACCATGGCGGAGTTGGCAGCTTAGCGCCATGGACCATGGTGCAAATTACACCATGGTTCTCCGCCAGGGTCGTAATGAGGGCCATTGTAGTAATATTACAAACCAAAATGTTAGGTGTTTTGAAATGAAGCATCACAGTGCATGATCCTATAATTCCATAAAGTGAAACCTTTATAAATGTGTGAGCAATTCCATTGTGATTACACAAGGATTTCTATGTGCAATATTTAAAAATATGGAATACACTGTTTATATGTTTAACAGGGCTCGAAATCGAGGGAATCTGGGAGCTACTTAGCTCATGCTTGTAGCATAGAGGAGCCTGGTTAGCTTGACACCAACAGCTACCAAGAGTCATCTTTGGCCAACTGATGCTGAACAAACTCACGTATGTGAATTTAACCCTGTACATTTGAGACAATCTATAAATAAATATTAGGTCACACCAATGTGCCATTTAATGTATACGGTTCATAAATAAGGGAGAAAATTAGACATTTGCATCTTATGTCGAATTTAGATTTACGGAATGCTGTACACTAGCGCCTCGATATCAATGGTAGCTCCTGGTGACTGGTTAATGCTAGATACCCAGTAGCTGCTTTTAGCTCCTTCTACCCCATCTTAATTTCGATTCCGTGTAAGAGATCAATGGTTTTCTAATATGGGCTTGGGCAGTGTGGGTTAACTCACCATTGTAATCCCTGACAAGTGAATTTCTTCTGTTTTAGCCCTGCACACATGATCAAATGGATGAAAATTAAGTGTCCCAGGAAACTAGCCTCTGCCATTTGCACTGGCAGGCTTGGTTTATCTTTCATCTCATTAACCCATTAGCTTTCACAGAACAAAGAGCCATTTGGAACAGGTGTCTGAGTTAATGAGATGCCCCCACCCTTGGGACCTAATTTCAAGAGAATACTCTTATAAATACAGGGTATACATTTCAGCTGAATCCTTTGAAGAGATAAGAATCTGGACTAAACGGGTGTCGTGAGGTTCTATGTTTAGATCCAGGACTTCAAAAGGCTGTAATGCATTTAGATTTCACCTTTGACATCAGTTTAGAAAATAATGTACACCAGCTGGCCAGCCTAATCGAAGAACAAATAAGAGACCTGCCATTTACTCAAATTAATCACTGACTGAAGGCATTACAAAGGGCTGCTCACATGAGGAGTTATGCCGAATATGAGGGTTCAAATATAGTGTATTATTTAAAGCTAACATTATTTGGTGCAATAGAAAAACAATGTTGCTTATAAAACCACAACCATAGGACCTAGAGACAAACAGAAAGGGGCGTTCTGACCATGACATTCTCTTCTATCAAATGATTCCAAATCCACATTGTCTACCTTTCTGATTTCATAATGAATTACATTATGAATATTAAATAACCCCATAACCGAAGTATTGCTTCTTTTTCACATATGTTCTTATGGGACTGGGGATTCCCAGAAATCCATATTTCACCAATGTTACATGTTGCTACAATGAAATATGGACTAAAAATTATTTGTGATTCAAAGGTATGAGAGCAGGCAGCGCCCACCTTTCCACCTGTAGAGAAAATATGATTAACCTATGAAGATTGGGGAGGTGTATTCTCTGAGAGTGTCTGGCTATTGAGGAAGCCAATTAAATATTTGACAAATCAAAACGTGTGATCTCGTAACAAAGCATTGGAATGTAACCGATGATAAAAGAAAGGGGAACACACAGGGAAGAGGGAGAACTCTGGATCGGAGGGTGCATTGAAGGCTTACCCCTGCTCCAAATGGATGAGAGCTGATCTTGGGTAATATTTGGAGATGGAAGGGCCTTTTTCATGGGGGAGCCTGAACCAGATTAACCTGTTGAAGATCTGCTTTCCTGAAAAAGGAGGAAGGGACCCTGAGAGGCCGTCTGACTGGTAATTCTCTGGGAACACTTAAGGGACTCTGCCAGCTCTGTGTCTTCAAGGGTTATTGAAAAGTATGAAAGAATCCGCAAATGTAATTTGAGAAACCCTCTAGAATCATTCCCCTGCCAAGTCCCTGGAGTGGGAGAGAACCTGGAAGGTGGTTCACTAGGACGAACACGCTCCAAATGATGTATGTTGATATTTTAGTGTGAAATGGAACAGTCCCTTCTCACTATATTTAAAGCGAAGTGAGATGATATGTCTTGTAGAAAATGTAGCATTTTCCGGTGCACAAAGCACTAGGGCTGATAGATGATTACTAACAGAATAATTGTAGTTTGTTAGTGTGAGTTATATCTTGTTGTAACTATACTTAAACTGAGGGCGATTACATTTAAATGATAACGAAAATTGTTACTCTGCTGTGTGAGTAGTATACATCTGATAACATATTTGTGAATCTAAAGGGCAGTCCTTTGTAAATGTAATCCAATCAATTGTAGACAGTGTGTTTTTTAAAGGTGTAATGAGCTGTATAGGCGGATTCCAATGGGCATGTTCCACAGCCTAATGGAGAATGGCTTGATGACTTGTGACCTGTGAAATCTATTGTTCTTTAAAATGAAACATTGGGAGACGAGGGGCGTTTAGTTGTCACTTTCTTACCTGTAGAAAATGATGCTGTTGTAAATAACATATTCTCCTTTCTCATGATACTGAACAGTAGGTGAAGGGCTTTGCACCTTTGGGACCCAATTTGCAAAGTGAAGTCGGAGAAGTACGTATCCCTGTATTAGAAAATCATCAAACCATTTTCCAGTGTTGGGTGGGTGCTTTCCTAAAGAGAACTTGCAAAATTAGATGCAACTCAGTGTAGACTGCATTCAAATTACATGCACATATTAGAACCCTCAGCACAATATTTACATGAGGAGGGGAATTGATTTCTATTGAATGATAACTGTGTTGAACTTTATGCAACCCTTTTCTGTTACCAATACTTGTTGATACTTAAGAAAATAAAATGTTCTAGAATTGCTGATTGATAGTAGGGAAAATAATGTGCACAAATAATGCAAAACATTTGAACACACTTGCTGGTGAGCGGCATTGTTACCATTGAAGTACGTTATATTGTATAGAGATCACTTTGTATTAATGAAGATAGCTTGTTAGAAATATACACTGTTAATTTAAAGTGTGATTGTTAGTGTGTGTTGCATCCTAGTGAGATTGTCAGACCAACTCTAAATATGTACACATGTTATTAACATTCACGTATCATATAGTTGGGACTAAGTTGGATTTTCTTTTATTTAAATGCATTTGAGTATTAACTCTGAGCACAGCCTGTTTCTTGTCCCATAATTGCAGGTTGT